>NC_056736.1:541842680-542142680 GCF_019279795.1 Protopterus annectens
CCCAAGCTGTTATTACCTGGGTGGTATCAAGGAAGGATGTTCCTGAGAACAATGGAACTAAAGAAAGAATGGGATCTAGAGTGTACATCAAATTTATAGTGATACATAAAGGACTGTACTGTTGACCAGGTTTTAACAGGACAAATGTAATGTCACCTGTGAGAAGTCTACTCATAAAGGTTATAGCAGTGGCTATTGCCCTTGTGGAATGAGCTATGGGTTTGGTTTACAGAGAAAAACCCATTTTACCATTAACAAAACAAATACAATCTGATAACCATCTTGAAAGGTTGACCTTAGTACAGATTTGCCTAATTTAGCTCTTGAAATGGCAATGAACAACTGATCAGATTTCCTGAAGTGTTTTGGTCTATAAAGGTAGAATCTGTTGGCAATAAACATCCAACATGTATAGAATATATTCTCCTTTGTTAGAAAATCTGAGAAAAAAACACTGGTAGATTGAATGATTGGTTTAAGATTGCTCAGAGGCCACCTTAGGGAGAACGTTATCTTTGTGAAAAATGAGGTAAGGGGGCCCTGCAAGAAAGGGCTTGTAACTGAAATCTGTCTGGCCAATGTAACAGAAACAAGAAAGATAATCTTTCAAGACAGAAATTTAATTCTGCTGATGCTGCTGGTTCAAAGGGGAAATGAGTTAACACTTGGAGACATTTAGTAAAAGCCCAAGGAGGTACTGGGTCTTTGGTGATCACAGAAAGAATGTTCCCCTCTAAAATGTTTACAGACTTTAAGAGATGGTATGGAGGCATCATTCTGACCCATGTGAAAATTAGAAATCACAGCCATTTGTACTTTGATAGTGGAGAAACTGGAACCACTATGGGAAACTTCAAGATGGGAGCTGGAAAAGGAGCTATACATTTTGACACAGCCCAGATGGAAAACCTTTTCCACTTGCTATAATAAACTTTCTTTTTTAGTTTTTGAGAAGCTGGGATAATCTGAACAACTAATGCCTCTCTGGCTACATCAAAACTGGTGAAACCAAGTGGTTAGTTTCATGGACGTTTGGTCTGCAGAAGCAATCTAGCCAGGTGAGTCAAACGATTTGGATACTGATCCAACATCCATGGGGGATGCACTAGTTGAGGCCACGGGAAGGAGAACTATGTTTATCAAAGCCAGAATGGAGTAATAAGGATCACTCTGGCATAAAAGAGACGCGGAGGCCAATTGTGGACTAGAGTGCCCCTGGGTGACCGTCCCTATGGAGGGATTAGGGCAAAGTAACTATTGCACTTGTTGTTCAAGCAAGATGCAAAAACATCACAGCAAGGTTGTACCCAGCAGCTGAAAATTGAAGTTACTATTGTTGGAATGAGGGACCACTCATGAGGTATCAAAATGGTTCTACTCAACTTGTCTGCCAATGCACTGTACGTTTACAGAATGTGAGTTGCCATCAGAAGTTGGTGTGAAAACATCACCCATTGCCATACTCACAAGGCTTCCTGAAATTGGGGGTTAAATTCTGATTCCTCTCGGTTTGTTGAAGTACCACAGCACTGCCATATTGTCTGTCTAGACCAAAATTACACCCTTAGGGAGGAAGTCCTGAAAAGCCTGCAATGCTAGGAAGACTGGTATCATTTCCAAGACATTGCTGTAAAGATTTTCCTCAAGATGTGAACAAGAAACTTGGACTATTTTCCCTTTGAAGTCCTTCCCCCCACCAAAGAAGGGAGGTGAAGTTGGTTACAGTAGCCAGAAGCTGATCCTTGCAAAAAGCAAGACCTTCTGTCATTGAAGGAGACTTTATCCACCAGCTGATATGATCCTTCCACATTTCAGTAATATGAATCTTGGCACGTAATGGATGAATGTTTTGAGACCACTGAAACAAGAGTCCATTGCAGTACTCTCATGTAGAATCTGGCCACTGGAACCAGCATAATTGTAGAAGCCATCAACCCTAACAGTCTGAGAACCAGCCTTGCTGGGAGAGATGGATTGTGAATTACTTGAATAGCTACCAGATGAAGGAAGAACACTCTGGTGGTTGGTAGCCTGGCCAGTCGTAAACATGTGTCCAAGTGGCATCCAATGAACTTTATCTGTTGTGTTGGAACTAGTTGACTCTTGGCTAGGTTTATGGCAATGCCCACATTTTGCATTAAACAGAGCAGAAGGTCCCAATGATGTAACAGATCTCTGGGGTAGCGGTAAAGAGCCAATTGTCGAGATATGGAAAACTTGGATCCCTAACAGGTAAAGATGTGCTGAACCACTGTCTTCACTTTAGTAAACACCCTGGTGGCTGTGGTGAAACCAAAAGGCAGCGCTCTGAAATGATGATGGCTGACTTCTAGACAGAGATGGGGAAATCTGGTGGATCACTTCTGTATCTTTATGTCACAGTAGGCATCCTGGAGGTCTATGGAGCACATCCAATTGTCCTTTCTCAGAAGAGGCAATATGGACTGAATCACGACAGTCCAAAATTTTGCGTTTATAACCAATTTGAATTACTCAGATCTAGAATGAGTCTGAGTTCCCCTGTCTTTGTGGTACTAAAAAGAACCCTGAATAGACTCCGGGCTCTAACTGGTCTTGGGGTACTGGCTGGATGACTTTTTTCATAGCAGCTTGGACACTTTTACTGCTGCAGGTTCCCACTGAGTGGGTGAAACATCAGAAACTTCTTTTTTACTGGGGGAAAGGAAAATGGAAATGAATAGCCTCTGGAATTATTTTCTGCACCCAAAAATCTGTTATGTTTTGACAGACTTGTGGAATACATGGATAAGAACCCCTCCCCAAGACTGCCTCCAGAGTGCAGTGGACGGGCAACCTTTTAGGAGTGCTAGCAGGGCGTCTCAGTGAAGGGAATGCAAAACCCTCTCTCTTGGGTGATGTCTATTAGACTTACCTCCTCTTCTGCCATGAGAAAGGTCTGTCCCCAAGGAATGTCCTGATAAAAACCCTGTGATTTGCTGAATCACATCTTCTTTACCACCTGATTCCTAGAGAAAGTCCTTTAAGGGGTAGAAAAATGGATTCCCACTGCAGAGACAAAGGTTTACCATCCTACTGACTCCTGATTCTCTTTAACCTTTGGTCCAAAAAGTGTGGCATCATCGAATGGGGCACTGACAAAGGACAGCTTGAAGCCCCCTGAAAAATTACAAATGCGCATCCTGGCATGTCGCCTTATGGTGATGCCAGTGCCTGCTCACCTAGCTGTAACATCAACTGCGTTAACACAGCAGGCACATGGTCACTTTTGACAGAGAGTGAAGGGTAGAGAGCTGGGAGTCTTATGAACATCCGCTGGCAGGTCACCCAAGAGAGACTTCTTCAAGTCTCTCTGGACGAATGTGACATAGGCAAATAGTTCAGCACTCTGTGGGTGAAAGTCTTTGACCCGTATGTCTGTTTCCCAAACTTATCCAATGCCTTAGGCTCCCTATTAGGGGGATGGACAGAGGAACTTTCTTCAGATAGTTCCTTTTTGGTGGCCACTGCTACCACCATGGCATCTACTGTTGGAACTCTGCTCCAATACCTTCTACCGTTAGATGCTCCCAAGACTTTTTCTTTTTTTTTGTTCTACCACGAGGGCCCATGTCTGCTGAGCCACAAGATAAAAGAGAGGTTCAACAGGTGGCACTACACAGGATGAAGCTGTGCCGAAAAGAAAGTCCGTCAAGAACATGGTCTTGTCTGGTGAAGGTTATCTGTGGACCACTTCCCTCACTGCTCATCAATTCAAGGATCTCACCAAAGGTGACGTCTTCCAAGGGGGGACCTAAGATTGCACTCACCTTCATCCAAATCTGGGACTGCAGTGAAAGACTCTGGAGATGAGTCTATGTGCACGTCTTTCCTCTACGAACCTGTACTAGTAGGCGATCAGATGGGTCAGACTCAGATTAGCATCTCACACAGTAAGCAGTCTTGGTTGCATTAGGCACTGACTTTCCCTGTCAGAAAGAATGAAGGTAATGAGAAGTAGCACCCTCTTGGAGGTGTGGTTGGAGCCAAGCTGGGGGTAATGTCTTTCCTTTGGCACAGCCAAAATTCTTTCAAAAGCCTTGAAGGCCGAGGCTGCAATCAGGTCCAAATGAAGTCTCCTCTTGCCAGGAGAAGAATGTGACTCCTCTGCCCTGGGGGGGTCTCTGCTCCATGACTGACCTTGGACCTGAACTGTCAAGGGTTGAGATGCTGAGAGGGAGAGATGGCTCTGATAATTTCGGGCTCAACCCATTCCTTTGCGTACTGGTACCTATCATTCGGTTCCAAGACTCTCCTGATCTGAATGTATCAGAGTTACAGAGTCAGGGATTCTGCCACAGTCAAAGTAGCTCAAACTGTCAGGTCTGACAAAAGCGCATCAGGGCAGCTCTGACCCAGGATAGCCATATTCGATGGATGGACCAGTACCGGAGAAAGAAGAGGAGGGGTTGTTGGACCAGTACCCAGTGTGTTCAGAGGTGATTGCACTGAGAAAACCCAAATTTAAATCTAAGTTTTCAGAAATTTCCTCAATATTCTATGGACGTCAAGTTCGGTAAGATTTCTGGATGACTGTACAAACGCTGAAGATGAAGCCACCGATGGTGGCCTCAAGTACATTTCCTCCTGCAGTACAGGAGAGTGTTACCTTGGGCTCACAGGTTTTAGAGAGAATTGAGGGTGATGAAAAGAAGGTCAATTCCGAGGAACTGGTGGAAATGACTTTCAGGAAGTTTTTGGATGTGACCCACCAAAACTGTGGGATCCGGAGGCCTTTTCCTGGAATTTTCTATTTTTTCTTCATTGTCACTTTTGTTCTTTTGCTTCCCTTTATCCTTAGGTTTGGCCTTGTCTTGCTTCTTTGCAAGTAATGCAGCATGAACAGATGAGGTAGCAGTAGCAGAATGGGAAGACCTAGTCTGAGCAAGGAGAAGGTCTTCAAGGATTAACTTCCCTCACCACATTTGAACAGTCCTGCTGACAAAAGAGGCACAGGCTTCACACTGTATCTAAATGGGCAAAACCTAATCAATATATGCACCAGAAGTGTAGGTCCTGAGGTGGAAGTCTATGCACACTGTGGGACAGATTAAGAAATGAGGACATAACAGCACAAACCAAATTAGCTCCAGTTGCAGAAAACATCAAAGAGAACAGATTATGGTGGTTCAGGCACATTTTCAGAAAAGCAAAAGACAATCTGGTGGAGAGGATTTGAGACAGGAATAAGGTAAGAGAAACATGGATGTCTGGCAAAGGGGTGAAATGCATCATGTGAAAGAGGGCATGTGACAGTCAGGCGTAAGTGTCAAAGAAGGCAGAACAGTGGCACTGAAGAGAGAGAGATGGTGACAGATGACGCAATACTCTGACCCCATGTAGAATATGGGAAAAAGGAGTCTTTTTATGATGATGAATCCGGATATTTTTTAAACCTTTCACCGTCAGGCATCCTGAAAACCAAAGCTACACCCAAACAGCACACAGAAGATAAAACAGTCAATATCAACTATTTGCACATTAAGCAATTTAAGAGGAAATAAAGACAAAAAGACATAACTGCAAAAACTATGAGGAAATACCTTTATCTAAACGCTATGAAAAATGCCCACTAGCTAACCTTATAGTAGAGGGCACATTAACACAGCACAAACAGAAAAAACTTCTAAGGGAGCAATTATCCCTTATTACTATGAAAAAAAAACTAACTCTGTAAATAACTATCAAATCTACTTAACATTAAAGCTAAAGAGACAAAAGCTCTTAGCAGGAGAAGAGATTTAGAAAACCTTTATCTGTTTTAAAAGACTGAGAGAATATTCTTATCTCAAGAGTAGAGCCCTTGCAAAACATGCCTGATGCTTCAGGAAGCAAATAAAATCTGGGGTACTAAGGTGGAGTGGAGGGAATTATGGGTAGGGGAGGAGTCAGAACCCTGTATCCAAAAGCTTCAGGAATGGTGCCAAGGTCGGATCTGATCAGATCCAACAACCCAAATGTTGAACTGGATGAAAATAAACAACACTGGATCCCATATTACAAAAAGTATATTCTTATCGACCCATACCACATATCCTTTCTTATACTTATAACATCCAATCATATTCATATCTATATTGTCTCTCAAAAAATTTCTTCAAATAGCTTTTCCAGAGTTTTACCACTCTTTTGGATTTTAAAAAAGAAAACATGCATTGTCGTCTCTTCCTCCCACAAAATAAATAGTCTTTCATCTTTAATTTTTACATGGCATATTCCCCTTTTCTCTTAGCTTATTTATTACCAGTCTGCATAGGAACTCCTGACAAACATCTCCTTGCTACACTACTTTTTCCCTACTTTAACGGCCTTAATCACTTCTTCTAGTAATTTTTCCCACTGATTTACATAATACTGTTTCATTACATCACTATACATCCTTCCATACTTTTCTGTACCATCAATTTTTACTTTCCATGTTAGTATTTTTCCTTGATAATTTTTAATTTCCTCATCTATATGTTTTCTATTTTTCTTTATTCTCATCATCTCCTAGAATGTTTGTACATTTTCATTACTAAATTATCATTCTCTTCCTTTTTCCCCCCACTTTAAGATGCTTTACAAGTTTAACGAAGCAGAATAAACAACTGGATTTAGTAACCACAATCCCCTTCATATTCACTCATATACAGTAAACCTCTTTTCATAAGGGTTAAACTTAACCCCATATGAAAGAAAACACCAGTTGTACAATTTCCTTCTCATATATTTCTGGGATCATATAAACATTTGGCATATACGCTATTTTCCCATTAACATTGCCTTCACCAGATAAACCTTTTTTCTTGAATGCTAATCTGCAAGTCCTCCAGTTAAGACATATTTCTTTAAATTTTTTATCAAATCCTCCCACTGCATCATAATTACATAGTTTCCCAAATTTTATTCCTAGCAAAGACATTTCATTCATGAAAAATATACATACACAATGTTTACCACATCACCCAAACCCTTACTTTTATATCAAGGTCATTCCCATTTCCTTTAAACATCCATTCAGACACATCAGTACTTCCCTCATCCATATTTTGTTCTTATCAACTACAACTATATCATCTGCGTATACCAAAATTACTGGAATCACCACCTGCTTTTGCATCATATACATAATACCTTTCATTTTATAAGTTACTTCACTCACTATCAAATTCATTACCAGTGCAAATATTCCACTCATTAGACACCCTTGTCTTATACCACACTTTATGCATATTTCTTTACTTAGCCAACCATTCACAAACACTCTTACTTCATTATTGTTGACATGCATACTTCTCCTATTTCTATTACACATTCAATACTTTTCCATAACATGCCACAAAGCATCATGCCCTGCTAAAATCACCTATCACACGTTTCACATCTTCCCTTTTAAATATAGTCCACAATTTCTCTCATAACCAATTACAATTCTTGGTTTTCCTACCCTTTTATACCATATATACTTTCATCTCTAACATCCCTCATCCTTCCTTCCATTTTCCTGTGTGTTATTGTCATAAAAATTACATAATCTATGTCTCATCTTTCTTCCATATAAACTTTAATATTCTACTGCATAATTCTTCATAAACAAACCCTTCCTTCAAACATTCATCCAATACATTCACAAAATACTCTACTTGCAGTCCATTCATTTCTTGTACATTCCATACCCTACACCATATGGGCTTGATACTGAATCAATATTTACTTTTCTAAGTACTTCATCCAGTTCACTAATAATTTATTTTTCAAATTCTTAAGTCATTCTGGAGTTTTTTTATACTTCCACATGCTGTAACTACAATACAATACTCATAACTTGCTCAAGTTCTTTTTGCTTCTCCTTTTACATTTTTTTTTTTATTTCCCTTCTTGTCCAAACAAGAATCTGACTCCTCTGTCACGGTGGGCCTCTGCTCAGAGACTGACCTCGGACCCGAACTGTCAAAGGCTGAGATAGAGAGATGGCTCTGATAATTTCAAGCTCAACCTATCCCTTTGGTTCCCGGGACCTATGATTTGGCTCCAAGACTTTTCTGATCCGAATGTATCAGAGTTAAGGAGTCTGGGATTCTGCCATGGTCAAACTAGCCCAAACTGTATAGAACATGTAACCCGTATAACATAAAATAACGTTTTATCTACTCTTTTAGCATATTCTTTAAGTTTATTCTTATAATATCCATATTTAATCATATCCATGTTTACTTTATCCACTTATCTTCAAAAACTCTTCTTTACATAGTTTTGTCTATAACTTTTTTTTTTTTTTTTTACATTTCAAAAACAAATGTTGCATAGTTTCTTCTTCATGACAATGTAAACATATTCTACCACATTTCTTCTTATATGGCATATTTTTTACTGGCAATTTATGTATTACCAGTCTCCACAAAAACATCTTGACATTCTACTTTCTGATTACACCATTTGCTTATGTTTATAGTTTTATTTTTTTCAGTCAGATTTTCTCATGGTTTTATATAGTAATGTTTTATCATTACATTCTTATACCATACTGCTCTATCTTTTTCTATATCATCAATTTTTGACAAAAAATACTTTTCTTGGTAACACTTTATTTTTGTCATTTATACACTCTTTTAATCATACTTATATTTGTACAATTTTACTACTAATCTCTCATCTTTTTCATTTATCTACTTGTATACTTTCTACAAATTTAATGAAACAGCATTAATTAACCCTAAACCTCCTTCATTACCTATATGCAAAACTTATCTTTTTACTGGGTTTAATCTAGAATCCTATATAAATGAAAAAAACATTTCCAATAATCCATTTTCAAATACTGTTGGTAGCATATATACACTTGCTAAATATGCTATTTTCCCATCAGTACTGAATTTATCAAATAAGCATTTTTTTCTGAATAATTTATATGTTCTCCAAAAAAGACAGGCTTGTTTTATTTCTTATATTATTTTCCCACTGAATTCTACTTACATCTTTATTTCCAAATTGTATACCTAACACAGAAATTTCATTTTAAAATATATACCTCCGATCTTTACTACATCACCTAAACCTTTATTTTTCTCTCTATTGAAAGCCATACCTATCTCCTCTAGTCACTCATGTACAAATTACTTCTTTTATCCAAATTTTGTTTTTTGTAATTATTATGTCATCTGCATATATTAACAGAACTGGAATTCTTAACCCTTCAGGTGTTATATACCCTACCTCTTCATTTTGTAATTCATTTCACATACTATCACATTCATAACTAATGCAAAGATTACACAACTAATTGGACATCCCTGTCTTATACCACTCTTCATATGCACCTCTTAGCTTAACCAGCCCTTTACAAGTATTTTTACTTTATTTATTATATGCAGACACACACAATTTCATATATTTCACACTAACATTACATTCTTTCATTATTACCCATACAATTTCATGTCCAATTGTGTCAAATGCCTTATTAAGGTCTCCTATCATGATTTTTGCTTTTCTATTCACATCATCCACAATTTTTCTATCATTAATGATTCTTGACAACTCTTCCTCATCATGCTATTTTCTATAATATTTTCCATTTTAGTTTCAAATCTCTTCCTGTATTATTTTCATAAAGGTCTTATAATCATTGTTATTCAATACTACTAGTCTCCATTTTTTAACTCTCTATCTTCTTTCATCCACATGAATTTACATATTCCACTACATAATTCTTTACATATAAAACAAACCTTCATTTAACCATTCATTCAAAATCTTTAAAAAATATTTTTTGGCAGTTTTTATACATTTCATACCCTATCCCATTCAGGTCTGCAGCCAAATCTATATTTACTTGTCCTAATACTTTATCAAGCTCATAAAAAGTCTCCTTTTCCAATTCTTTACTCTCTTTTTCTGTTATTCTAGTACCTTCTTTTTTCTTTAAATATTTCTTGTACGTATTGCACTACACTATTCATAATCTTTTCCTGAGTTTTATATTTCTTTTACAATTTTTATTTTTCTCATTACATTGCCATCTTCCTCTACTAATCTGCTTAAGTAACTCAATATCATTTCTCTTTTTCCTTGCAAAAATATATTTGTTTATATAACAATTTTTGTATTTTTTCTTGATCTCTTTCAAAGTACTTTCCACCATTATGTTCTAAATCTTCCAATGTATCATTATATGTTCTTTTACGTTTTTCTTTCTTTACTTTTCTCACATCACATTGCCATTGCAAAAAAAAAAAAATTTATATTTTTCCTTAACTATCATCCACCATTCAGACCAATTTTTATAAAATGTTCTAGTAGTAATATAAACTTTCCATAACTGTATTACTAATCACTTTCTTTCTTCATTCCATACTTTCTCATTTATCCTTTTTATTCCTTTGCCTATTTTTATACATTCCTTGTTTTCCTTTATCTCTAGCCATATTGCACAATCAGAAAACCCTGTTTCAACTACCTCCCCTGCTCCTATAACTAAACCTTCTGATACTATAAAATAATCTATTTCAGTTGTACATATACTATTTTTGTAGCTTCATGAATTTTTATCCCAAAGTTTAACTTAGTACATCTTAGAACTTCTAACATTTTTTTCTTATTTCCTTTCTTTTTATACTTATCACAAATTACAATTAAAGTCTCCTACTCTAATTTTCATATTTATCGCTACATAGTCCAAAATCTGATAACATAAGCTTTCCCTTTCATTACAATTAGTATAAGCATATAATCATCATCATCTTTTGGCTGTTCCCATTAAGGGGTCGCCACAGTGGATCATCTGTTTCCATTTCTTCCTGTCCTCTGCATCTTGCTCTGCATATAATGTTATACTTATATCTACTTGTTCTTTCCATTTTAAATCTACAATGGTTAATCATCACATTTTTGTTTTAAATTTACATCTAACATCTTTACTGTACTGCCACAGAATACAGCTATTCCAGAACATATCTCATTTCCCAAATTCCAGAGTATCTTTCCTCCCCATAGTTTTTGTGTGTGCAATCTTTCTTCGTTTGTAAAAAATCTTGTGTCTGCTAATACAATTACATCTACATCGCATGTATTACACAGCTCCAAAATTCCTATTCTTCTTACTATATTCTTTATTTACAGAAGGCACTCTAATATTTTCATTTTCTCTTTTCCTTAAATTCATGACTTCAGAAGTTCACAGCTAATTACTAGGCTACTTTTCCTTCTCAAAGGTGAGAATCAAACACTGCACCTTGCGTCTGTGAGTCAAACTTAACCATTATACCAAGCCCCAATCTTTAGCTGAATATATTATGTTTCATCAATTTCTATTCTTTTTTCTTTTGTACTTATCTCATTAAATTTTGTTTTTCTGTCTTTACCAATAGAATTTTTCACTTTTACTACTGCCCAGTTTATGTCTTTATCACTTACTTCAAAAGCTTCTTCTATGCCCTCTATTTTTTCATCGAATTGTTCTTCTATTTCTACTACTTCAAAATATTTCTTCTTTGTTCATTTTCTTTTAATTCTTTTTCCTTTCCCTTACTCTCATTTTAATTTTTGCAATCCATCCATAAATCTCCAATTTTGTAACATTTATAACATTTCAATTTACATACATTTTTGCATCATGTCCTATTTCCCCACAAATATAACAGTTTATTTTGTTGCAGATACTTATCAAATGCCTTTCTTTTCTGCAAAAATGTTTTGGGTTGTCTCCAGTATGTTACAACACCCATATCCCCCCATCCACATATGTCAAGCTTGGTATATGTATACTTTTTGCTTTTTCTATTTTTCACACAATATTACAATCCCATCCACCAGTCCATAAACCCCTTCTGTCATAAAATTTTGCAATGTCCAGTACTTCTTTACATAAAAGCTTTCAAATGTCCTTTCAAAGTTTCTCATGTACAGTTTCAAATAGCAGTAAAAAGAACATTTTCTCTTTCCCTTATAAATGCTTTTATCACAAAAAGATTCCATGGGTTCCAATCTTTATTCTTGTCATATTCTCCAAGAATATTTTCCATTGAAAAAACAGTCTCAAATATGTCACAAAATCTCTGTTAACAGGAATAAATGCTCTTACCTCATGGTGATTTTATAGTCAAGGAGCTATTAAATTGTCCACACTTCATACCTGTTCATTTCTTTGTCTTCTTTACTTTTAATCTTTACCATGTACATCCATTTTTCATTTTCTTCTGCTGTCTTGTTTGCTACTCCACTTTTGCCTTCTTTTACTTTCTATGCATGTTTTCTTTTCCATCTCATCATGATTTTCAGGACCGTCTCTGCATCTTCCTTTTGTATTTTCTCCATGATGTCCATCCAGGAAACATCTTCATTTTCTGGCTCACTATGCACCACCACTTTAAGTAAATCATCCGCAACCCTCCCAGCTGGAGGGTTGCAATTATACGTCCATCATTTGCTGACTCATCTCCAAACAAGTTTCTTAAAAACATTTCCTCAGAATCCTATACATTTTCTGGTCTCAGTACTTGTTTTATCCTTCATTTCCTCCACTACTCCGTCATCTCCTTCTCTCTCTCAATCTGCCTCCCTGTTTCTCTGGGCTGCCTCCACACCTGGAATGGAAACAGGAAGTCCCTTCCAAAATGTGTCCTACACGCAACAGTAGTGAGTAGGGGAAAGTTCCTGGATGCTCTGGCTAAATTTCCCCTGGTGGTATAAATACCACTTTGGGTCTCCCCTGAAAAGTGGCCATTAGCCTAGTGGGACTAACCCAGTAAACACATTATAAATACACTATGCCACTGTCTACTATACTCTGCAGTTTGTATTATGTTCAGTGGGTTCTCTGGCCTTACAGTGTATACCAGTTTCTAAATAATAGCACTGTCGCAATACAAGGACTTTTTTGGTGTTTCTTCTACCTGGGGGTTGTTAGCAATCTCAAACAAATATTTTGCCTGCTGTGTCTTTTTCCTAATCATGTCTTGCCAAGAGGAGTTCACAAAAATAAATCCAGCTACAGAAATGCTTTACGGTGAATAAAAGAATGGTAATGAATTCCTTCAGTTAAAGTTAAGCATACAAGATCTCCCTAGCTGGCATTATTTCTCTATGCTCTGCAATTCTTGCTTTTCTTTACCACAATTAGCTTAAACCTCTGATAATCCTATACTGTTCCAATACTGCCATGTATTTTTTTTCCTGTTTCTCCTATACCTTGGCACAATATCAACCCTTTCATAAATGCTTTCTGACACCTAGCCAATCATTTAATTGTCTCATTTTTTTGACATCTGCAGGTACTTCTTATCCGTTCAAAAGTAAGTTAGGCCCTTCTTGTCTGCTACATAGACTGGGAACCAGAAATGAAGCTTCATTATCTGTTCTCCCAGAAGGGTAACACTACTGTTAATGAACAGTGATCCAGTACTGCTACTGGGATTTATTTGTCTCACTACAACTTTCAAGCTCTGAGTATCAAGAATGAAAGATGGTGTACATGTAACAACAAACAAGCAACCATTTGATCCTTTATTTTAATGTCCTTCAGCTATAAAACCAAACCACATGCAACACAGTCTACTGTCTGACTGCCAGAAGATGCCTACTCTTGTTTTCAGAATAAGACAAGTCTGCAGACAAGAATTACAATGGACAGCTCACATTAACTCAGTGTAGGGCATGTGGAATCCCACCCTGTCTTTCTTACACAGTTTAAATACCCATACCATTTTACTAAGTTCAGTACATGAACTGTTTTTTACTTTAACATTTACATATAAAAAAAAAAAACAGACTAGGTCTAAGGGCCTTAAACTGCCAATGTAAGTAGTGTTATCATATTCACAACATAAATGAAGAATTGTATGTGGAAAATTTTGATGTACATCTCAAGATAAGTTTTTTTTTTACTTTTAAACTTCCAGGTAATGCATTATAATGTACATTTGCAGGAAAAAGCATACTAATGATGACTGTCGGGATGGCCAAGTAGACAAGGTTCCATAGCTGAAGATTTATCATGTATACAGTACACAATAACTAGAAAATTAAGCTGTTCAAATTCTAGATGTAAGATCATCACCCAAAATAAAATAAAAAAAAAATTAAGAAAAAGGCAAAGTCACGAACTGTAATAAGATTTACTAAGAATCTTCCTTCAAGTGACATACATGGCAGAAAGTCTGTTTCTCATCCACTACTCAGACCGTCCTCATCTGAAGAATCCTCAGAGGTCCTGTTGCCTCTCGGTCCCCATTCCATTACTGCATCTTCCTTCTCTTTCTTCATGGGACAATACTACTACCCCCATTTTTCAAGAAAACTTCCTGCTTCATTTCTGTAAACTTTGTTTTGAACCTCCCAAAAACAAATATTTTGATGTCATTCTCCCTGTAATATAAACAATAGTTGCACTCCCAACCTTTTTCAGAGTAGTTTAAGCAACTGCGTTAATGGCCCTATTCCAATTTCTCTTTGATAAACACAACCATAACAATTATCAGCATGGTAATTTTAACACAGTCCCCACCATAACATTATAAACAGTCTTCTGGTTTAAAAGTAGAACTATTTTGTACTCTTCCCAACATGCACTTATTATGGGGTCCCATCACACTATTGAAGTTAACTTCTTTTTATCCATCTGCAAAACTGTTAATTTAAGAATCTTAATTCTAATATACTGGGATATAACGGAACATGTGCCATCCCCTAAATTAAAATAAAGTGTCTAACCCTCCAGTCCAACAGCCACATTAACCTTATTTCTTTATCACCCACTACTTTCCAATGATTGCCTCAAAGTGCTGTCAAAACAATGTCTGCTCACCACTATCTCTTCAGCTACTTCAAGTTATGGTTTTCCACTCTGTCGTTTCCCTCTTGCCTTCAATAACAGATTCTTTCCCTGGGGTCTAAGACTCCACTCTGCACATGTTGAAACCTGTACGTGTAGTCTCACTCAGTTGTTTTTAGCATAGTCACACCACTTGTTCTTGAGACGACTCACCCACTTATTTCACTTGCGCTTTTCTTAAATATTTATATATAGAGATCTCCTAATTCTCTATCATTCTAATGACCTTTTATCTCTTGATCTGTCCTTATCCGTTTGTCACACCAATGACCATGCTATACATGTTACTTTTAGTTAACATTCTGATCTTCCATGAATGCAACGCATCTCACTTTTCCAATCCTACTTGACTGTCTTACATAGCAGTTATAGAATAATTTGGCTACTCTCTACTACACTATTTTCTGTGATGAAGTCTTAGATTGTCAAGTACTTTGTCTACAGCCATCTTCATTCACTACAACCGTTGCTGTAACACCACATCATTGTGAGACTCACATTATACCAGTGCATTCCACCCAGTCAGTCATATTTAGCCTCTCTCTCTGCCCTCAATCCACCCAATTACCTTTTCCTTTTGTGGACAAAAATATCTCCCTCTAAAGAGCTTCCAAGTTTCCATCGTAATCTGGTGAACTGTTAATGATAAGAAAGGTGCTGCAAACTCCTCCTTGTCACAGTCATGGGATATTTTTTAAACTACCATGATGGCCTGCCTCCACAATAGCACCAATACCCATTCTCTTCCTCCCAACAACAATTTGTATCTAACTTTAACCATAATGCATAGTCCAGACAAATCCACAAAATGGCACTTCTAAGATATCCACATAATTCAAGTCACAGCATACTTCTTTCTCACAGGGACTTAAAGAGCAGGGCTATGGAATAATTAGTGACTAGGGAAATACATGACAGAATTAGAGATGGTATGCCAGACACCAACTGTACACAACTTTCTGTGAAAGATGTGCTCAAAGGTATGTTAAACAAATATTTTAAAATAAGAGTGTCTTAAAAATTAATTGGAGTAACTTCAGGAATAAAAGTAGCAATATTACTGAGAAAGCTCAGGGAAAAGAAGGTGCAGGAAAAATAAAGCATAGCAGGAAATGAAACACGGGAGGACGTGATGAGTGGAAAAAAAGTCATCTGTATTTGTACAGAGAGATGGCAGCTCTTACAGAACTGAAACAGACGTGAACAATGGTGGCTGTGCTGGGATATGGTGATATCTTGATTCAGAAGGTATGGAAAAAACAGACAAGTGAAGAAAACAAGGGCGATATTTATATCTGAGAAAGCATAAATGGTGCTGTTGAAGAAAAGATAATGAAGAAACAAAGGCTAAAATTTCAGCACTTAGGATACAAGGCAAAATAAGGACTACAGAGTCCACCAGATATACAAAACAATGATGATGACAGGATCAAAAACAAAAAAATGGATTGTCAGGTGGAGGAAAGTCATACATAATATCAACTTTAATGCTCTGGCAGTGAAAAGGGATGTGGCCATAACTAGGAATAGAAGCCAGAAGGATACAATAGAAGACCAAACAGGAAGAGAACATCCTTCACCTACCCCTTGCCCATGGGGGGGGGGGGTATGTGAGTGGTTAAGGTGAGATCCACTGTGACAGTACCATACCATACAACTCTAAATATGTTCTTACATAGCTACAGGGAGATGAACATCATGTAGTACATTTTCCAACAGCACTCTAAGTATGCATCTTGTACAGGTTAGTAACCCAAGAACACTCACAATCATCATCTGTGGCATTTATGGAACATTTTGATATGTATTCTGATGTTAAACAGTGACAAAATTGAAGACACACATCTGTGTAAGAGTTTATGCATCTAGATACAAGCACTCAACTCTCATTAATAAGGAGAAATTAATCATAGGCACTAAACAGCTTATAATTGCAAAGTACCTTGCTAAGGTAAGGGAAAACAGCTCCTGTACTTTATATATAAAAAAAAAAAAAAAAAAGCACCAAACCAGGCATGTCCGAGAGTCAGCTTCCGTTAATTTCTCCTGTCTACCTGGTGAATCTGGGCATACTGGGGCAATGCAGCAATTGCCTCATGTATACAGACAACCGTCTCCTCCTACCACCCAACACTACAACCTGTGAGAGATGCACTTAAACAGCCAAACTGGAAGCAACACTCTCTCCACCCAAGATTGTGCTAGACAGTCAAGAGAAGAAGGTTAACACCTGCACTACACCTCAAGCAACACAGAGCCCTTCTAAACTCACACCAACACCCACACATAGCAACACTAAATTCACATATGCAGAGGCCCTTAACTGTAACCTGCCCAGGCAACAAGGACCTTTGAAGCTTAAATGCAAACAAACACCAATCACAATCAAAGTGTCACATAGCTCACAACACCAGTGTGCCACCCAGCAACAGCACCTAAGGCAAGACAACGTACCTAACACTTTAGTCATAGGTGACTCTATAGTCAGGCACACTGATGTCCCACTCACCAGGCTGAACAAGGAGAAAATTACAGTGAGCTGCCTGTCGGGTGCCAGGATCCGCCACATAACTCATGCACTCAAGTTACTCCACAAGTACAAATATCACTCTGTCACTGTCCTTGTTGGAGTGAATGACTTGAGACGTACCTCCATGGACTACGTGAAAAGAGACATGGAAGAGCTCTCGGATCATGTGGCCCAGGCAGGTATGATCCTAGCCTTGAGTAGCATCCTGCCTTCACCCAGACTGATACCACAACACAAGGACAAAATGACTGACTTCAACAATTGGCTAAGCTTCTGGAGTCATTCAAAGGGGATCCAGTATCTGTCTGCCTGGGACGACATGATCGACAGACCACGATGCTTTGCCAGAGATGGTCTGCACCTGTCACCCCTGGGATTCAGGTTACTGGCTAAGGCTCTTGCCACCCCTATAGTGCCTTTTTAAGGCAAAGTTCAAAGGACAACCGTAACAGGTACAAGCATGCAAAATCTGAAGGTAATGCTACTCAATGCTAGAAGTCTAAACCTCAAAATGCACTCTCTCGAGGCACTCCTAAAACATCGATATCTGTGCAGTAACTGAGACCTGGTTCATGGCTCCAGAGAGCACCCCTGCAATGCCAGGCTACAACTCTTACTACACTTTTAGGCTACCAAACCAGGATTAAAACACTAAAGGTGGAGGAGTGTCCATATTCACCAAGGATATTCACACCACCAGGTTAGTTGCACAACACAATGCGTCTGAAATTCTCCAGGTGCAACTAACACTAGGTAAGACTGCAATCCAAATTGTAGCTTGCTACAGATCCCCCACCATGCCCCAAGATTCTCACTACACCTTTCTAAACATACTGGAAATATTAATATACAACCAAACACCCTAATACTGGGTGATTTCAACAACTCTGGCATTAACTGGGAAAACTACTCGTGTACAAACACCTTTGCCCAACGGTTCTTGGAATTCATAAATTCCAATGCCATGGATCAACTAATCCATAGTCCCACCAGGGGGGCTCCAATATCCTAGACCTGATCATTACCAACATGGGAAATTGATGCTCCACACCTATGGTCACCCCCTCATTGGTCAGGTCAGACCAGAAGCTAATCACCCGTAACATCCACATCCCACCCCCCCTGTACGGAAACCTCCGTAAAAAACTTCTCCAAGGCCAACTTCATGCTACTCAAGTCAGAAGTTACAAACTTCATGACACCCATGCAGATGGAAACTGAAAGTTCGACTGCTGAGTCCTACACTAAGGCACTGTGCGAGCACATCCACTCATGCATGAATCGTGCCATCGCAAATAAAAACAAGATGCTCTCCTCCAAAAAAAGGAAGCCAATCTGGTGGTCCCCTGCCATAAACAAACTTTACAACAAAAGGAAAAAACTGTTGCAGAAAAGAGGAAAATCCCAGGATGCAAAAAACTCCCTTACCAGCCTCAGTAAGAATCCGAGATCCCTCATAAAATCCTCCAAAGCTAGTTATGAAAATAAAATTGCCAAAGATTCCAAAGACAACCACAAGGCATTCTATAACTATGTCAAGAAACTAAATGGCAATGCTCAGTTCTGCTCTGATCTACAACAGAATGGCATTAAATATACTGATCCCAAGGATATTGCCAATATCCTGGCAGTTCGATTCAGTGCTAACTTCACCCCCCTCTCACCATCTAAATGGTCCATCTCAATACCGGAAGATTGCCAAATTCTGGTAATAACGGCCACACAGGCAAAAAACGCACTCTCCAAAGCTAAGAATACAGCACTCATGGGACCAGATGACATCTCGGGCTGTGTACTACGTGAACTACAAAATGAACTGGTCCTCACCTAAGTGTCATGTTTAATCATACCCTCACCTCAGGCTTCGTGCCCACTGAGTGGCGCACAGCTACAGTTATCCCACTCCACAAGGGGGATCCACCTTGGATCCCGGGAACTACCGCCCCATCAGTCTGACGAGCCTGATCTGCAAGGCCATGGAACTTATAAACAAAGACATTGGCAACCTTAAAACACTGGACCCCACCCAGTTTGGGTTCGTGAAGGGCCGATCTTGTCTCCTGAACCTTACTGACTTCTTCGAATCAGTCTCCAGAGCCGTGGACGAGGGTAAGGCAGTCCACACAGCCTATCTGGACCTCGCCAAGAACTTTGACACCATCCCCCACTCTGGAATCATAGATAAACTTACTAAGCTGGGCATTAATCCCTACGTCACTCGACGGGTTGCCAACTGGCTTACTGACAGAACCCACACTGTAAAAGTAGCTGACTCCAAATCCAGCTCCAGACAAGTGACAGATGGAGTACCTCAGGGTTCAGTCCTGGGACCTCTCTTGTTTGGCATCTACTTCTCTGAAGTACAGGCCAACACTAAGGGACTCTGACTAACAAAGTTTGCAGATGACTGCAAACTGGGAGCCATTATCGAATCCCCAAATGCTGTGGATACTCTACAAAAGGGCCTTAAAGAAACAGATGCTTGGTGCCAGACCATGGGCTCAAGCTCAATGCCAAGAAATGTATAGTTATCCCCTTTGGGAAAAAACATGTACCCATGAATTATCACATAGGTGGCAGTACACTAAACACCGAAAGTGTGATAAGAGACTTAGGGACACAGGTGGACAGTGGTCTCACCTTCAATAACCACATCGCCACAACAGTCAGGAAATCCTTCTATGTTGCACACCTCATCACTAAGGACTTTTCATCCAGAAAAAAGGTCATTGTCCCACTGTACTCATCCCTCATTAGACCCATTATAGAATAAAACACCCCATTTGGTATGTACCTCTCAAGACATCTGCAACAACTGGAAAGGCCACAGAAATGCCTCACTAAAAGAATCACAGGCCTAAAGCAGATGCCCTATGCTGACCGCCTTAAAAAAACTCCAGCTATACTCTGTCGCATATCGTCTACTCCGAGGTGATCTCTGCTTAACATACAAGGCCATGTCAAACCCAGAGCTGTTGGACATGCTACACTTAAAGAAATCCCAATCCCTCAGAGCCACACGCTCCAGGGATCTAAATCTTGTCATTACAATAAACAAAACATGCTGGAGGGATAGGTTCCTGACCCAGAGACTCCCCAGACTCTGGAATAGACTGCCCATACATGTCAAGTAGAGCGCCTCTTTGGCCCTCTTCAAAAGGAACCTTTATGATTGGATGGGAGAAAGGAAATTCACCGCGGGGATCATGTCACTCGCCCTGCTAGACAGGGGTTCAGGGAAGTAAATAATGTGGGAAGAAATAGCCAGGGAATTGTTATGGCTAGGCTTGTATAGGCCCTAGGGCCGATAGCCTAGTACCAACCTATGAACCTATAAGAAGTGTACAAGTATAACTTGGAGTTAGAAAACAATAGACCAGCTGCAGCCACTAGGAAAGTTTTCACTGAGAGGTAATTTAATAGACAAACAAAAGCTATGGATCCGTAAATTTGATTTGTTCCTCATTGCAGCCTGGATACTAGCTTAGAAGGTATAAAGGCATTAAAACAGCAATCAGACAGAGGTACGGGAATTACTTTGAGCCTAGTAAGAACTTGCCGTTTACTGACCTTGTTCTTTATGAGGGCACAAGGTCCTACAGAGACTATTGATGCTTATGACATTCAACTAAAGAATACAATGACAAACTGTGAATTTGATAACTTGCATTATTTATTAATAAGAGAAAGAACAATTTGTGGTACATGAAATAAATAAGTGGCAGGATATTAAATCAGTCCTTGACCTTACCTAAACCTGTGAGTATATGCAGAGTAACTGAAGCTACATGTACACACGTAATGGAATTAGCTAAGTAAAAAGAAATGAACAAAAACAATCAACAAAGAAAAGACAAAAATGAGAAAAAGTGAGAATGCAATTTGAATATTAGTAGTGATGAAAAACAGACAAATGAAATTGTAATATTAGTGGTGGTGTTCAAATTAAGACGTTGTGCACAAGGTGTGACCATATACCTAATCTTTTTGTGTTTAGTATGTTTTGCAGACAGAATAATTTTTCAAAGATATGCAAAAGAAAGGAAAAATTAGTTCTAATGAATGTGAATGATGTGAACAGAAACATGAAAATGAGCTGTTCACTGGTGCTACTAAAGTGAAAGCATCACATATATTGAAATTTGAAAATGCATCAACAGGCATACAGACAAGGAAGCAAGTCAAACCTTTGGCAAGAAATACACCAAAAATGGATAACCTCCTCTGATTTTTATAACTATCATGCAATATTTTATATGCCCTACTAATTATCCCTTTTTAAAAGCAAAAAAAACAATAAAAAGGCTGATACTAGAAGACAAAACGGCAACTGCAGTCAGTAAAAAAACACTCTTTATTCCTTAAGCACTCAGGTAGCTTTTCGTACGCACTGTGTACGAACTTCGTCAGAGGATCAATTAATTGAGTAAGCACATCCTTTAAATAACTTCCTGCTAATCAGCTGATATTACGTTAATTGTAATGTTAAAATCTTAGAAAATTTAAAATAAAATAAACAGTTTGAAAACCAGCATCAAATAATGACTTATAGCAAATCAGATAACATGGTAATAGTATATCAATAAATCATACATTATTTCTATTCGTATTATTATATATATGAAATAGAAATACGTATCTAATATCTTAATACCATACAAATATATATAAAAACTTATAAATTATATACTTATACAAACACAATATATGTTTATAATTATATAGTTGATAATTACCATGTTTACTATAATGGTCAACTATATACATTTTATAACAAATAATGTTCAACAGAATATATATAATAAAGAATATAATATATATATATATATAACAAATATATATAAAAGATATATATAAAATAAATTTATATAACAAATTTACACTACTCCAACCTGCCAATAGGGGCTTAAATACTTGGAAATAGACCAAGAAGGGGTCATGATACAGGAAAAAGAGGGAAAGAAGGGGGAAAAAAAGGAAAAAAATAAGTGGGGGGGAAGGGGGGAATGAAGGGAAGGAAAAGTAAAAGGGGAGGAAAAAAAAAGGGAATGGATCAAGGGAAAAAAGATAAAGAAGAAAAGAAAAGGAAGAAACCGGGAAAAAAGTGCTGAACCAAAAAAAGGGGGAAAGAATTATCTTGTTAGGCTACGTAGCTTTAGAATAGGCATAATGGAACAAATGTCATTTAACACAGGTAGACAATACGAAAATAATCTAATTTGCCAAATAAGTTCCAAACGTTCCAATTGTAATTCAATTGGTCCCCCTCTAATATTTGGTATAAGTTGGTCCAATATCCAAAATTTAAAATTATGGTCTGGAAATTCACTAATATGCCTGGCAAGAGCATTTTCACCATTACATTTTTTAATGTTGTACACATGCGCGTATATTCTATCTCGAAGTCTCCTAATGGTTTTACCCACATAGAAACAGTGGCATAGCTGGCATATTGCCACATATATGACCATCTTTGAATTACAGTTGTTTTTAAATTTACTTCTTAAGGTAAACCCATTTATTTTTACAGTATGTCCCACATAAATATATTTACAATAGGGGCAATTACCACATACCGACATGTTTTTAAAACTTGTAATTGTATTGGTATTATTATTAATAGTATCCAATATTTGTTTAAAGTTTTTATCATGTCTTACTGTAATTTTGGGTCTATCCCCTAATTTCATTATCAATTCTTTATTTTCCTTCAAAATGTTCCAATTTTTATAAAAGATGTTTTTCAATAGTGAAAAGTCAGAACAATATGTAAGTGTCAGACTATATTCAAAAGGTAGCGCAGTCGAATTCAAGTAAGGACTAGAAGAATTTGACTGGTCTGGGCTGACTGCAGAGAGTGTACTAGATTCAGCTCTCTGTAAAATAGGTTTATAAAACCCATTATTTCTTTTACCAATTACTTCGTCCATGATGTTATCTATGAAGTTACTTGGATATGCTCTATTTAGGAACATATTTCTTAAGTTATTACACTCATCCACAAAATCTTCTAGATTGCTAACCATTCTGGCTGCTCTCACTGCCTGGCTTTTGACCACTGATTTCTTTTGATGAATAGGATGTGCACTTGTAAAGTGCAGGAAAGTATTAGAGTATGAAACTTTCCTGTATATTCTAGATTCAAATCTACCTAACATGACATTCTTAGTTAGCAAAACATCCAGGTAGGCTATTTCTTTAACATTAAAATTAAATGTAAATTCAAGAAAGTTAGTGGTCGAGTTGAAATAGGCAACTAAATCAGCTGCTTGGTGGGCCGAACCTTCTAGTAGGATGAAGATGTCATCCAAATACCTCGTACAGAACTTTATTTTAGAAGTAGTTTCCGTTTGAACTAAAACATATTCCTTTTCCCAGAAGCTCATGACCAAGTTTGCAAAACTCGAACCACAAGGGGAGCCCATGGCTACCCCTTTCTTTTGATGATAGAATTTACCATTAAATGTTATAATATTATGAGCCAAAACTATTGTTAATAGTTCCTCAATAAGCCAAATCTCAGAGCCTGGTACGTTCATTTTTTTCAGATTTAATGATATCCATTCTATACCCAAATCTTGTGGGATTGACGTGTAAAGATCTTTTACGTCTATAGTAAGTAGATTGTAATTTGGATTAAAAGGTAATTCATTAATCTTACCCAGAAATGACCAAGAGTCTTTACAAATGGTAGATTCCAGTTGGACATATTTATTCAAAAGTCTGTCTACCATTTTGGCACAAGCATAAGTCATGCTGTTTGTTCCACTAACTATTGGTCTAAAAGGTGGGTTTTACCACATTCTAATGAATTTTAGGTATTCCAAAAAGAATGGGTACGACCGGTGATGTTAAAATTAAATAGTTAAGTTGGTCCAGATTTATTCTCCCTTCTATAAATAAGTCATTAATATAATCCTTTACCCTTTTAATGGCTTGATTGTATTCATTTAAGGAGACTTGTTCATAAGCATTAGTTGACAACATATCTTCTATTTTATTAATGTAATCACACTGGTCCATAAAAACCAGACCCCCACCTTTGTCCGGTTTCATTATACGGACTTTAAAGTTCTGTAGAGCTTTCAACCAATCTAGTTCATCTGGATTCAGGTTACTCTTTCTTTTATATTTATTATTATAATAGTAGTTCCTGATATCCAGTTCACATATTTTTTCAAATAGTACAAGATTATTATGCAAAGGGGGGTTGAATGTACTAGGGACTCTATGTTCATTGTTAGAACCAAGTAAGGTATTGCCCAAGATCATTGCTAAGTTTAGTTTACGTACATATAATTTGAGATCAATGATACAATTAGTAACATTCAAATGGTTGAGGGGAACAAAGGTAAGTCCTTTTGCTAATAAGTCTGCTAGTTCAGTGGAAACAGACATAGTAGAATAATTATAGATGGTAAAGTCTCCTTGAGTATTTTTAATAACATGGAGATTCAATGGAGAACTATATTCTACTATTTCCATTTGGTTGTTCTCTTCCTCGGATTCCATCTGTTCTGGCCCCTTCCCCTCTGAAAACTTGACTGTTTGTTGTTATTACGATTGTTGTTAGATATCCCTCTATTGGATGGAGCAGGTATTGAGTTCCCAGTGTTCTTATTTAGATTTTGTATGCGTTCACTCCTCCTAGGTCCATCCGAATTATCCTGTAAAGTACTTGCATAGGATGTAGAGGGAGTAGGTTGATCAATTTCAGTCATTGAATGTCTGGATGGTACATTTATATTCCTGTTTGCAATGTTGTTGCTGGTACCAGTATTAACAGGTGGACACTGTGAGGTTGGTGCCCCTCCCATTCTCGGTGGACCATTTGTTTTTAATTTGTTCCACTCTTGAGCCGGTGGGGGGACTGGGTAGGCTGTCCCTTCATCATACTGTGTACAGTCTCTTTGAATCTTTTTATTTTTAGTTGCTCTGGCTTTCATTAGGTAAGCGTCAATAGTTTCGAAAATTTTTACATATTCAAACTTATACCTAAGAAAGTCAGGGTGTGATTTGATTTGAGTATCTAATAAAGAAATGTTATCATTCAATTCTTCATTAAACAGAGCGTAGTGCATCTTCATTAATTCAATTAGTTCCAAACCCTGTTTATTAAATAATTTAATCAGTTCTAAATGAAAATTGGAATTGGGAACTAATCCTGTTGGATACTGCCATATTCTTAACCCTTTAGGTACTATTTGTAGTCTAAGGCATTCGTTGAAATAGTCAATTTCAAGTGCATACTTTTTATATTTAAGCAAAATGTGGTCAAAATCATTTAGGAGATTTAAAATATCATTATTTTCCCTAGCCGGACTCACCATACCTGGCATTGCAGTATTCTGATTCCAATTAATGCTTGCATGTAGCCAGTCTGTTAGGTTAGGTAATCCAATAAGCCCTGGGATGTTGGTAGTAAGACCAGTCGATTGTGCAGGTATATTATTCCGTTCGGAACCAATCATAGAATCAGAAAAAACAGGCCCTTCTACTTGTGTTTGTGTGCCCGGAGAATTCCTGGGTCTTTGTCCACATGGTATGCTAGCTGTAGAACTGGGAGATAAGTTTCCGATAGCTAGCGGAGCTCCGGGTACACTAGGAGTAGTGGCGCGAAAATTTGAAAAAGAAAATGAAGCGTTTCTATTGTTATTCCCTTCCGTAGCACTATTACATCCAAGCGCTGGTTGATTTTGTTCATTACCGGATTGCTGCCGGTAATGCTGATCAAAAGATGCTGGTTCACATAACTTCTCCACTTTCTCAGTAAGTTTATTCACCTGCTGAGTAAGTTTGTGGATAATGTTCAGTATACTGGAATCATTAATGTTGGCATTTGATTCCGCATTCCCTTCCACCTGAAGGGGAGCTGGTGGTTCTTCTACAAAACTGCCGGAGTTGCCTAGACTTGACATGCTGATAACGTAAAAAAAAAAAAACAATAAAAAGGCTGATACTAGAAGACAAAACGGCAACTGCAGTCAGTAAAAAAACACTCTTTATTCCTTAAGCACTCAGGTAGCTTTTCGTACGCACTGTGTACGAACTTCGTCAGAGGATCAATTAATTGAGTAAGCACATCCTTTAAATAACTTCCTGCTAATCAGCTGATATTACGTCAATTGTAATGTTAAAATCTTAGAAAATTTAAAATAAAATAAACAGTTTGAAAACCAGCATCAAATAATGACTTATAGCAAATCAGATAACATGGTAATAGTATATCAATAAATCATACATTATTTCTATTCGTATTATATATATGAAATAGAAATACGTATCTAATATCTTAATACCATACAAATATATATAAAAACTTATAAATTATATACTTATACAAACACAATATCTGTTTATAATTATATAGTTGATAATTACCATGTTTACTATAATGGTCAACTATATACATTTTATAACAAATAATGTTCAACAGAATATATATAATAAAGAATATAATGTATATATATAACAAATATATATAAAAGATATATATAAAATAAATTTATATAACAAATTTACACTACTCCAACCTGCCAATAGGGGCTTAAATACTTGGAAATAGACCAAGAAGGGGTCATGATACAGGAAAAAGAGGGAAAGAAGGGGGGAAAAAAGGAAAAAAATAAGTGGGGGGGGGAGGGGAAGGGGGGAATGAAGGGAAGGAAAAGTAAAAGGGGAGGAAAAAAAAAAAAGGGAATGGATCAAGGGAAAAAAGATAAAGAAGAAAAGAAAAGGAAGAAACCGGGAAAAAAGTGCTGAACCAAAAAAAGGGGGAAAGAATTATCTTGTTAGGCTACGTAGCTTTAGAATAGGCATAATGGAACAAATGTCATTTAACCCAGGTAGGCAATACGAAAATAATCTAATTTGCCAAATAAGTTCCAAACGTTCCAATTGTAATTCAATTGGTCCCCCTCTAATATTTGGTATAAGTTGGTCCAATATCCAAAATTTAAAATTATGGTCTGGAAATTCACTAATATGCCTGGCAAGAGCATTTTCACCATTACATTTTTTAATGTTGTACACATGCTCGTATATTCTATCTCGAAGTCTCCTAATGGTTTTACCCACATAGAAACAGTGGCATAGCTGGCATATTGCCACATATATGACCATCTTTGAATTACAGTTGTTTTTAAATTTACTTCTTAAGGTAAACCCATTTATTTTTACAGTATGTCCCACATAAATATATTTACAATAGGGGCAATTACCACATACCGACATGTTTTTAAAACTTGTAATTGTATTGGTATTATTATTAATAGTATCCAATATTTGTTTAAAGTTTTTATCATGTCTTACTGTAATTTTGGGTCTATCCCCTAATTTCATTATCAATTCTTTAAACAAATATTGGATACTATTAATAATAATACCAATACAATAGTATATAATTTATAAGTTTTTATATATTAGTTAGTATATAATTTATAAGTTTTTATATATATTTGTATGGTATTAAGATATTAGATACGTATTTCTATTTCATATATATAATAATACGAATAGAAATAATGTATGATTTATTGATATACTATTACCATGTTATCTGATTTGCTATAAGTCATTATTTGATGCTGGTTTTCAAACTGTTTATTTTATTTTAAATTTTCTAAGATTTTAACATTACAATTAACGTAATATCAGCTGATTAGCAGGAAGTTATTTAAAGGATGTGCTTACTCAATTAATTGATCCTCTGACGAAGTTCGTACACAGTGCGTACGAAAAGCTACCCGAGTGCTTAAGGAATAAAGAGTGTTTTTTTACTGACTGCAGTTGCCGTTTTGTCTTCTAGTATCAGCCTTTTTATTGTTTTTTTTTTTTTTTTGTCTTTAATAGGGAAGGCAGTCTCTAGCCTACAGTCCAAACACATCTTCTTGGCCTCATACCACCCTATTAGCTTTCCTTCTCTGGTTATTTGCTCTCAATACCTTGGCTCCTTTGCCAGTTTTCTCCAGTAAATTTGTGCTCCCTCTTGCCTATTTTCTGCGCCCCTACTTGCAGTCATCCCTAC
The DNA here is from genome assembly GCF_019279795.1 of Protopterus annectens. Classification (NCBI taxonomy): domain Eukaryota; kingdom Metazoa; phylum Chordata; order Ceratodontiformes; family Protopteridae; genus Protopterus; species Protopterus annectens. The sequence continues at coordinate 541,871,064 of NC_056736.1, forward strand.
TGGCAAAATCTCCTTCTCCATACTTGTCTTAGTTCTTAGAATACTTTCTGTTACTTTGCTACTTTATGAATACAATATTCTGTATGGCTGTTATTTTTCTCAAGTATCTGCATCCAATATCCCAGTCTCTGTCTATTTCTTGCCCTCCCCCATTTTATCATCCCTATCCACTTTGAATTATAACCTTCTGCTTGTATCCCCTACCCTACACCCAATTCCAATGCACCCCATTACAACTACATTTATACCTACCTACTACAAAGCATACACAGCATCACAAACCATTCCCTCCCATTGCATAACTTCCTCCCACAACTCACGGCATCTACCACCCGCACAACTGCATCACTTCCTTCTGCCCTATACCAATAAACATTCCACCTTAAAACATGGCTTGCTGTTTCATAATACTGTTACAACTAACACTGTCACAGGGCTCTTCCTATCTAGACTAAACCTGATTTCTCCCACTTGCAATATTTCTCTTACTACTCAAATCTCTGACTATCTTTTACCACCTCTTCCTATACGAGCTATCACCCTTCTAACGCCCTACCCAGCAACATGCTCATACACAATTCTTTCAATCTTTCTCTTCTCTTTTACCCAGCTAACTTACCACCACTACCCTCTTTACAGTAACCATCCACTTAACTACATCTCAACCACCATTACAAACCCCCCCCAAATAAACTATCATCATAGCCTATGACCTCTACTACACCTCTTCTCTTCATCTAAGTATATAACACTGCCAACAAAAAAATGTATCCATCACCAGGAATAAAAACAAAACTTCAAATAAAAAAAATATTTCCTAGATTTTACTTCCCCACCTTATTAAAACAATGTGGAGACGTACACTGTAACCCTGATCCAGCTTTAAAATAAACCTGTACCAAATATCCCCCCTTCTACCAGCAATCCAAGAATACCATACACCACCACAAAACAAAAGGCTAAACATCAGCCTGAAAAGCATACCATACTACCCAGTTTATATGCTTCCATATCCTACCATACCCCCAGACATACTAAGAGCTACTTAAATCTAGTTAAAATCCACCATTAAAGAATTAGTTACTTCTGCCAGGATATGCTATACTTACAGCAGATCATTCAGACAAAAAGGCAGGTGAAGTAGCCCATTCTATATTCTTTTATATCCCAGCTATCTAAACATATCACCACAGCCAACCCCAAGTCAGGAAAGCAGAAGTACTAACTTCCTTCCTAAAAATGAGTTCTCACAAAGTTTCTCTGGCAGCTATTTTTTTGACTCTGGACAACTAAGTTTACAGATGACTGCAAGCTAAGAGCAGACATTGAATTCTCAGATGACTTAGCCATCTTGCAGGAAGGCTTGTCCATAACAAATAATTGGTGCCAAAATCATGGAATGAAACTAAATGCCAAAAAATGCACTAGTGTAATCCTCTGGGAAGTCATCTATCCCAAGATACTAACACATTAATAATATGCCCCTAAGAGATGGCCCTGTTTTTCAAGATTTGGAAATGCATGTGGGCAGTGACCTTACTTTTGACCAACATGTATCCATTGTTGAAAGAAAATCCTTCTATATTGCACAACTTATAAACAAAAGGATTGTGTCTAGATATAGTGATATCATTTCTCCCCTTTAGTCAGCCCTCATTGGGTAAATCACTGAATATAATGCCCCCTTTGACATGCATCTGTCCAGACACATGCAGGAACTGGAATGCCCACAGATACCTTACTAAAAAGATACAAGGCCTAAACAACATGTCCTACATGGACCAACTCAAAGTCCTATCACCATATTCTGTATCCTACAGACTAATAAAGAGGTTACTTGTGTCTGGCATACAAGGCATCCTGAGACACAGTACTGATGGATTTACTGCACATCAGCAAGTAAAATGGCATCAGAAATACTTAATGTAGTGATCTAAACCTCTTCTGAAACATCAACAGAAAAGTTAGGAGGTGCAGGTAAATCTTGCAGAGAATACAACTGCTCTAGAACAGACTCCCCATCCACATAAAATAAACTTCATCACTGCTCATGTTCAAACACAGTGTGGATGTATGAATGGGAAACAGAGAATTGACCCCCAAACTGCCCCGTACTACTAATGGACAGAGGCAGCTCCTAAATGCTTTATACTATGCTTGGGTCCCCTCAAATTATTTATGCTATGACCTCAGTTATTCTCATTAGGGGAAATAAATAATTATCAACCATGACATGGGTAAGGCCAATCTCTAACCAAAAGGAAGAGAGTTATTGTGGGCAGAAAATGGAAATTGTCTAGGCTTAAAATGGCCCACAAGGGCTGGTAGTCTAGTACTTGCCTATGAACAAAAGCCTGTGCATTATCGCACTATACATCCCTCCTGGAAATAACACTCTATTACCTGAAAACATTCTATCTTGACATCCCAAACAGTTAGTAAAAATCTTTTTGGATTTAAAAAACAACTTATAGATACTTCGACTAGATACAAGAAACCCAAAAAGTATCAACACTAGGCTGGATACTAACATCCCACCCCAGTAACATCTCCAATAGAGGTACCCTTCCAATCACTCTTAGTGATCATCTATCAACATTGATCAAAGGACCTCTAAACACTCCCCAAAGCAACAGCAGTTTAAATTTTATGCATCTTAACCACATTTAATGCAGAACAATACACCTCATATCTCAAGACTTGCCACCTGAGCAACCAGTACTACACTTTAACAGACTATTTCTCTTCACACTAAATGAATGTGCTCCACTAAGAAAAAGAAGAGTCAAATTAAACCCTAATCTTTGACTGTCCCATAAAACTAGAGACTTAATGAAACAAAGGAATAAAGCCTGGAAAGCACTGCAAACTATAAAAACACCAAAAACCTACAACATTTCACGCACTGAAGAAATAAAACTAAGCAGAGTATTAGACTAGACAAAAATAATTACTTCTCAGCTTTGCAAAAACCCATCTAAATAATCCTAGACTATTTTGGGCATCCATATCAAATTTGTTACACCAAAGCCACAACTCACTGTCAAGCTCAGCCGGTAATGACACACCAACAAAAGTAGCAGAGAAATTCAACAACCTCTTCATACAATCCACAATCTTTCTACTAAAAAATACCACCACCTTTCACCATACATCTTTGCTAGAATCCAGCTCTGACCAAAACCACTTCTCATTAAAACCTGTGTCCACCACACTCATAAAAAAAACTACTGCTCAAGCTAAAAACACCTCCCTGACCAGAGATTGCCTCTGTAGCTATTTTTAAATATTCAGATGACAGGCAAAATATTCAGATGACAGGCTATCACCCACTCTTTAACCCCTCTAATAAATAGGATTCATCAGAGAATGTCATCTTACCACCATTTGGAAAAAGGCCTATACAGCACCACTTCACAATGGAATCTCTTCCAATGACTTTCTCAACTTCAGGCCTATAGCAACATTATCTCCCAAATCCAAATTTCTTGAGAGCTATACTCCAGAACAACTCTTAGACTATCTTATTACTAATAGCCTTGTTTCCCCAACATACCATGGCTTTCATCCAAATCACAGCAACACCATAACTCTGTTACAATTGACTAATATAAATTAAAACAAAAACTCGAGGAATCTGGTGGTCTCCCCTCTACTTCTCAACTTATATAAATCTTACAGGATTGTCTCATAACCACTTATGTTGCAAAAACATTCTTGGCCTTTCACTGCACCCCCCCCCCCCTTTAGGTACATGCTTGTAGAGCAGCTTGAAGCATGTATTTTTGTGTGTGTGTGTGTGTGTGTGTGTGTGTGTGTGTGTGTGTGTGTGTGTGTGTGTGTGTGTGTTTGTGTGTGTGTGTGTGCGTGCTTTGAAGAAATAAGTTGTGTCTGGGACTTGATGTTCAAAGCTGATAAAAAATAGTTCTCAATCAAATGAGAAAACACATTCAACAGAATACTATTACATCCTAACAACTGTTTTCCTCGTCATTTTTGTGATCACAGGGTCAGTATAACTTATTTATTATTTGTTGACTGGGAAGGTCAGACTAGGACAGAGAGCCTATTTTCAGTGGAGGCGTGGGGAGAAATAAATATATATATATATATATATATATATATATATTACACATTTTATATATATTTATATATATATATATATATATATATATATACACACACATACATACATATACACACACACACACACACACACACACACACACACACACACACACACACACACACACACACACACACACACACACAAGTTGTGGGGGTGGGAATGACCTCTCAAAATGCTTATTTGGCATCTTACTTTTTTATGTTCACAATTTCAGGTAACCAATGTGTGGCCACTTGATAAGAGAAGGTTTTGCTGTATCAGTTTTTTTCTATAGTAGTTTGAGTAGCATTTTTTTCAGTGGCATTAAAATCTACAGTCATCTTGGGCTTCCTATCAGGGAAATGAAAATGTAAGGCTCCCTGTCCTTTCAATATTAAAATAGCAATTCTGATGCTACAAGAAAGAAATTATCTTTATAGTTTTATCTCTGAAGCTCCAATTGTGGTGTGGGGTGATTCTAGCAGTTTGCTGCTGCCATGATATCTGACTGAATCTAAGGCTAAGGAGAACTCAGAGATTTCAGTCAAAAATGTCAGAATCGGACAGGAGTAATATTAATGCACTGGACTACACAAAAAGTCAGAAAAACGAATAAAAATAAAATCGAAGCAATCTTGAGTTGTTTTTCTGACCATTTGGTGGATAAGAAAGAGGTTATCTATTTAATAGCCTAGAGGGATTCCTCTGTACTTTAAGTGCTAGCCACAAAGTTTGAGAAATCATTTTCTGCTCCACTCCTGAGAGACTTGCTTGGCTGCAAACATCTGCATTAGAAGCTGAAGCTAAGTGAAACTTACAGTAGTGCATTTAATATTTTGTTAAGTACAAACTTGCAGTTTTAAAAGTACTGTATTTTCTTTTTTTCTGTTTCCTAATTGTGTGTTTCTGAACAGTGCGCTCTGTCTCTCTCTGCAGTTAGTTTCTCACCCTCCCTCCCTGTTCTTGTGTTGGTATTAGTGTTACTGGCTCTGGAATTGCCCGCCCCTCCTGTAAGTCTGGTTTAGAACACTCCTCCTGGGTCCATCTCATTTGCTCACTTAGCCAAGTGCAGTGCGATTATATTCTGAATTTGAGAAGGCCCAAAAAAAAAAAAAAATTCATTTGCTTTTACTGTATTTGTCTTTCATCCTACTTTATTTTGCTTTTCTTAAAAGTACTCAATTTTATTTATTCTGCTGCATTTATTATTGCTTGGTAGTAGCCTGATTAAATTGTAACTGTCATTCTAAGTCTTTTGGTTTAAGCACCTGGGCTTCATACAGGCTGTTTTACATTAAGAAGGTTTGTGGTCTGCACTGTTGTGGCAGGACAGGTAGCTTACATCCTTCTAAGCTGGGAATTGCTGATTGAAGGCCCAGTGTCTGCTATTCTAAAAGTGTATTAGTTCTGGCTTAAGCACTTGGGCTTCAGGCCAGTTATTCTACATTAAGAAGGTTTGTGGTCTGCACTCTTGTGGGAGGAGAGGCTGGATTCTGCCCTTCTGAGCTGGGAATTTCTGGTCACAGGCTTATTGTGACTGCTTATTTGAACTGTTTCGTTGTGAAATTGGTGCGGCTTGTTGCTGTAGCATAGACCAGATTCAGGCCTGTTGAATCTAGCTTTGTTTGTATTACTTGAGCACTGATCCAGGCCATCTTTTTTGGAGAAGGTTCCTCTGCACCCTAGTAAGCAGGGGTGTGCAGTTAGAACTTGTCTGATTGAAGACTGCTGGAACAGGGCTCAGTTTTGAGCTTTTTTTCTGGTTAATTGGGTAACTTGTTTAAATCAGTTTGTTCGTTTTCTATTGTCTTTATATATATATATATATATATATACACACACACACACACACACATATATATATATATATATATATATATATAAATATATATATATATATAAAAATTGTACTTTATTCATCTGCTTTTACTGTATTTGTGTTTCTTCCTACTTTATTATTAGTGGCATTGACTACAACTCTGATCTGCGATATATAACAATAAGTATCCTTTTCTGTGCATTTAAAGTGTTTTTTTGAGTGTATCTGCTTTATTTTCTAAAATATATATACATATATTTATATATATATGTGTATATATATATGTATATATATATATATATATATATATATATATATATATATATATATATATGCTTGTTTCCCGCCTTTCTAAGCTAGTATAGTCCAGTTTTCAGGTTAGTGCTGAATTCAGGGCTGTGTTACAAATATCTGTGTTTGTCCATACCTTACTTGGATAGAAGGAAGTTCTCTGTTCACCTGTGAGAGAGGGGAACTTTGAACAGCCTGTTTGTCCCTGGAGGAGTGGTTTCAGCCCAGAAATTAGTAGTTTATAGGCCATTTTGGGCTAATTTTTATCTCTTTCATTTCTCTGCTATAAATACCATATTTGCCCGGTTTTGCGCGCTGGGTAGCTAGGGTAAAACTATTCCCGGCTCCACAAAGTCTCCTCTTCAATTTTCCCTTGGAACTAGACAAACTTTCAACTTAAACACTCAAGCCACTCATTTCTCAGCCTGGCACTTACTCAAACCTTACAGCAAGCACTTATAAACCGTAGCACTAGACCCTCCTGTACTGTACAGAAGGACAAGGCTCACTATTCGACCTTACCAGCCATCCAGTAAAACAGTTCACTGTACCTATCCAGGCATGTCCAAAGGGCAGTTTCAGGTGTACTCTCTAGTCCAACTGGTGAATCTGGTCATTTTGAGGCGATGTTACCACTGCCTCATGTACACAGACAACCCCCTCCTCCTACCACCAAACACTAATAGGTTCATAGGTTAGTACTAGGCTAAATGCCCTTGCGAGCCATTTTAAGCCTAGCCAATTATCCCCTGTGAGATTCAAACCCTGCATCTTTTATTTGTAAGGCAAACACCTTAACCATTAGGCCACCCTCCCAACCCATACATGCAAGAGATGCAATTATACAGCCAAACTGGAGGCTAAGCTCTCTCAACCCAAGACTGGATCAAACAGTCAAGAGGAGAAGGGAAATACTTGCATCACACCACGAGTCTCACAAACCCATTAAAGCAACACTGGAAAAAAACACACAATAAACAAACATACTCGGAGGCTCTAAATAAAAATCTGCAAAACCAACAGAGACCTCCAAAGCAAACATCCAAGCAACCTCCACCCCCACCCCCAACACAAACCAACACAAACCATGAAACACATACTTCACAAAACCAGTGTGCCATGCAATCACACCCCTTAAGGCAAAATAACATATCCAACATACTAGTAATAGGTGACTCTATAGTCAGGCACACTGACGTCCCACTCACTAGGCTGAATAAGGAGAAGGTTACTGTTAGCTGCCTGTCGGGCGCCAGGATCCACCACATAACACAAGCACTCAGGTCACTACAGAACAAGTATAAATATGACTGTGTCACTTGTCCATGTTGATGTGAATGACCTGAGCTGTACCTCTCTGGACTACATGAAGAGAGACATGGAAGAGCTCTCTGATCATGTAGCCCAGGCCGGTATGACCCTGACCCTGAGTAGCATCCTGCCCTCACCAAGAATGATACCACGGTATAAAGAAAAAATTCTCAGTTTCAACAATTGGCTAAGTTTCTGGTGTCATTCAAAGGGGATCCAGTGTCTGTCTACCTGGGATGACATGCTCAACAAGCCACGCTGCTTCTCTAGAGACGGCTTGCACCTGTCACCCTTAGGCTTTTGAATACTGGCCAAGACTCTTGCCACCCCCATAGTGCCTTTTTTAGGCAAGGCTCAAAAGACAAACCTACCGCCATAAATAGCACAAGTAAAAAAAAAACTGAGGGTAGTGCTACTCAATGCCAGAAGTCTGAACCTCAAAATGCATGCACTCAAGGCACTCCTCAGTATGGAGAAAATCGATATATGTGCAGTAACAGAAACCTGGTTTAAGGCTCCAGAGAGCACCCCAGCACTACCAGGCTACAACTCATGCCATACATTTTGGCCACAAAACCCAAACCGAAATACAAAAGGCGGGGGTGTATCCATATTCATCAAGGATACCCACACCTCCAGGTTAGTGGCACAGCACGATGCTTCAGAGATCATCCATGTGCAACTAACAATGGGCAAAACTGCAATTCAAATTGTAGCTTGCTACAGCTCACCTATTATGTCCCAGGACCCCCATTCCACGTCCCTGAAAACACTGGGAAACATAACGGTCCTACCAAACACCCTAATATTGGGTGATTTCAATTATCCAAACATTAACTGGGAGAGCTACTCATGTACTAACTCCCTTGCCCAACATTTCCTAGAATTTATAAACTCAAACGCCCTGGTTCAACTGGTCAACACTCCCACCAGAGGTGACAACATATTGGACCTGGTCATCACCAACATGGGCGACCGGTGTTCCACACCGGAGGTCAACCCCTCGCTGGTTAGATCTGACCAAAAACAAGTATCTACATTCCGCCCCCACCCCCGGACAAGAAAACCACAGTGAAAAACTTTTCAAAAGCAAACTTCACGTTACTTAAGACTGAGGTGGAAGGTTTCAAAGCCCTCATGCTGAAGGATAACACTGTCCAAGCTGAAAAAATCTTTACTAATGCATTCTACGGGCACCTACAAGAATGCATGGATCATGCCATCCCAAGCAAAACCAAGACTCACTCCTCCAAGAAAAGGAAACCAGTCTGCTGGACTCCTGCCATAAACAAGCTATACAATAGAAGGAGGAAACTAGTACAGAAAAAGAGTAAAATCCCAAGAAGGGAAGACATCCCTGATCGGTATCAGCACGAAACTACGATCCCTCATAAAATCATCCAAGGCGAGCTTTGAAAGAAAAATTGCCAAGGACTCCAAAGATAACCACAAGGCATTCTTTAGCTATGTCAAGAATCTAAGTGGCAATGCTCAGATTTGCTCGGAGTTAGTGCAGAATGGCACAAAATACACTGAACCGACCGATATCACCAACATCCTGGCAGACAGGTTCAGCGCAAACTTCACCCTCCTCTGACCCCCAAGAGGGCCCATAACCATATCAGGAGAATGTAGAGTCCCTGAAATCACAGACACTCTGGTTAAAACAGCCCTCTCCAAAGCCAAAAACACAGCATCAATGGGACCGGACGGTGTCCCAGGCTGCATCCTACATGAGCTCAAAGACGAACTAACCCCTCACCTAAACACACTGTTCAAACTCAGCCTTTCCACAGGCTACGTACCCATAGAGTGGCGCACAGTAGCGGTTATTCCGCTCCATAAAGGTGGAGCCACAACAGACCCCGGGGAACTATCGCCCTATAAGCCTGACTAACTTGGTCTGCAAGGCTATGGAGCGCATCATCATGGAACTCATTAACAGAGACATTGGGAACTTCCAAACACTGGACCCTACCCAGGTCAGCTTTGTTAAGGGCAGATCATCCCTCCTGAACCTGGTGGACTTCTTTGAGACAGTTACCAAGGCTATAGATGAGGGAAAGGTGGTACACACTGCCTGCCTAGACCTCGCAAAGGCCTTCAACACCATTTCCCATTCTGGTATTATAGACAAGCTCACCAGCCTGAACATAAACCCCTACGTCACAAGATGGGTTGCCAACTGGCTCACGGACAGAACCCACATGGTGAGAGTTGCGGGAGCTAGGTCCGACTCTAAACTGGTTACAAGTGGAGTTCCCTAGGGCTCAGTCCTAGGACCCCTTCTGTTCGGCATATACTTCTCAGAGGTACAGGCAAGCACAGGACTATGGCTGACCAAGTTCGCAATGACTGCAAACTAGGGGCTATAATTGATTCTCCTGCTGACACAGACATCTTCCAAAAGGGTCTCACTGAGACGGATATCTGGTGTCAAAATCATGGCCTCAAGCTAAATGCCAAAAAGTGCATCCCCTTTGGAAAAAACAAAGTACCCACAAACTACCACACAGGTGGTAGTCCCCTAAATACGGAAGATGTAATAAGGGATCTGGGGACCCAAGTAGATAGTAATCTCAACTTTGATAATCACACTGCTAAAGTGGTTAGAAAATCCTTCTATGTGGCCCACCTAATCACAAAAGGGTTCGCATCCAGATCAAAAGAGATCATTGTACCCCTCTACTCATCACTCATCAGACCCATCATAGAATACAATGCCCCATTTGGGATGTACCTTACAAGACACCTGCAACAACTGGAAAGACCACAGAAGCACCTCACGAAGAGGATCACTGGCCTCAAACAGATGCCATATGCAGCTTGACTGAAGAAATTACAACTGTACTCAGTTGCATACCGCCTACTCAGAGGTGATCTCTGTCTGACATACAAGGCCATGTCCAACCCAGAATTGATGGTCATGCTCCCCTTAAAGAAAACCTTATCCCCGCGAGCCAGATGCTCTAGGCAGCTAAACCTCACCACAACAATAAATAGGACGTGCTGGAGGGATAGATTTCTGTCCCAGAGACTTCCCACGCTTTGGAACAAGATCCCACTCTACATTAGGCAGAGCTCCTCACTAACACTCTTCAAAAGAAATCTTGACGAGTGGATGGGAAACAGAAAGTTTACCTCAGGGATCACTTCAGTGGCTCTGCTGGACAGAGGGAGCGGTGAAAGCCAACACATTCTGGCTAGGCTTATAAATGCCTTCGGGCAGATAGCCTAGTACCTACCTATGAACCTATGCAAGTCACAAAACAACTACCTTGGAATTAACACTGGCATATATAAAAGATAAAATCTGTGATGATAGAAGGCATTTTTCACAGGTACACCTGAAATGGTTAAAGGCATAAATTGTGTAGAGTTCATAAAAGATATGTTACTGGAATGGACTGGTCTGCTGAAAGAAGAGAAAGGAAATGAGAAAGCTCATAGTTTTAACCCAACAATTATACCATATGAAGTTTCCTAAAGTCCTCTTAATTTGCTTCTATATTTATGAACCTAAAGAAAGGGTTTTGTCAAAACTGAGTTTCCAGGAAGAAAATAAAGGTGGATGAAACAAGAATGAGGACCAATAGTTATTACTTGACTGAAACAAGGAAAATATGGTAGCTTTTTGGAATGCAATGGAGCTGCACAACAGGGGCATTTTTAAATAGCTGTAGCCAGCCTCCTTCAGAGTGAACCTTCCAAGGGAAGCAGACTCATGTTATACTCCTGAAGATGGAGTGGCTAAGCTCGATTCACTACTTCACAAGGGAGGTGAGGGTCTGTCAGAAACAGCAAATATTGTACAAAACACTCTCCAATTGCTTCATGCCTATTGAGAAGAAGAAGAAGAAGATAAAAGCAGATATTTTCCAAGTTTTTAACAGAAGGCTGCTAGAAAGGTAAAAAACTTCTACAGAGACTCAGAACGGAATTAGTACAGAAAGGTTCTTGTCAAGGCCCCAAGGTTCTGTCAATGTAAGATGACACAAGATGCAGAATGTATAACTTGGACAACTTTCAGATAGTCAGACAACTGGGCTTATGTGATCTACGGAATGCAGGTATACTAGCAAGGTTCTGTCAATGCATGCTGACCTGAGATGCTGAATGGCTTTTGGATGGCCAAACAATCAGAGTACTGTGATGTACCTAGACTGAATATAGATATGATATTTGTACTACTCAAGCACTGTGCCTGAATTTTAAAGAACTGTATGTATAAGGTATTGACAAATCACTGATTTCCAAGTACGGTGTTTTCCTTTCTACAAACTAGTGTGCATGACTTTTGGTGTACAGCAGATTAAATTTATATTTTCGGTTGAAAGGGTGCTTCTCCTTTAACAGTTAACATTCTAAGATACTGTCTGTGTCTTCAATGTTGACAGCTAAGGTAAACATCCTGTAACAAGGAAACTGTCATCTCCACATGCTTCTCTGTTCAGGCAGATGAATATCTTGGGTCAATGAACTAAGAAATAAATTTTAAAGAAACAAAGAATTAAACTGAAAATAACCTGCAGAGTGACCCAAGATAAAGCGATATGTTTAACAATTAATAGACTACATTTCAATGTGGCTATTGAATATATAAGATAAATTCAAAATGTAATGTTTGCAAAAGGCTTAACAAATAAGAATAATGGGTCAGTAATTTTAGAAGGCAATTTGTTGTTAAGAGGGAAATTTTGGACACGGTAAAAGAGTTGTGCACTTACCATAACTTGGAATCTGTGCTATCCAGTGTCATTATACATCATGGCTGGGTCTTGAATTTGACCTTAGATCTGAGCTGGCAACTAATGGACAGATCCAGAGCTCAAGCTCCTTCCCTTCCCATATTTCTCTGCTGACCCCGAACCCTCAGATCAAGTTTCCTGAAAAACAATAGGAGCACAGAAAATTCTGCATAGGAAAAATAACTACCCCAAATTGGAAACATCCCGGCTCTACCAGATCCCCAGAAAGCAAGCGGAAGAAGGGAGGGAACATAATGAATAATGATACTGGATAGCACAGATTCCAAGTTATGGTAAGAACATAACTCTTTATCTGATGCTATCTGTGTCATTATTCATTGTGGAAGGGTCAGAATCCCCAGCTACTATGAGCCCTGGGTGGTCTCAAAGAAGGATATGCTGGAGCACAGAGGAACCAAAGAAAGCCCTGCTCCTAGACACCAAATGCAACTTACAGTGCAAAAGAAAAGTGTGGGGATTAGACCAAGTAGCAGCAGCACAAATCTCATCCAAGGAAAGCTTAGCTAAGAAGGCCGAAGACATAGCCACAGACCTACAAGAGTGGGCTTTAACTGGTCTGGACAGCTCCATATACGTATCATAAACGAAGGAAACGCAACTAGCAATCCATCTGGAAATAGTCGCTTTAGTAACCACCAGACCTTTTCGGTTTTGAGAAAAGACCAAGAAGAGCTGGTCCGACTTCCGAAATTCCTCAGTCCTTTTCAGAGAGAAACGTAATTGCCTATGAACATCTAAACAATGCAACATGTATTCTCCTTTGCTAGAGTAATTAGGGAAGAAAATGGGAAGTTGTATTGATTGATTGAGGTTACTATACAAGCCCACTTTTGGAATAAATTAAGGATTTGTCCTAAGGGACACCCTGTCCTTGTGGAAGACCATAAAAAAAAAAGTTATGTACTCACCATAATGTTCCATGTGAGTTGTTCATCTCACCTTCATTCTTTGGAGGGTGGGATGTAAGAATGAAGGCGAGATGAACAACTCACATGGAACATTATGGTCAGTACATAACTTCTCTATGTAAAGTTGTTCTATATCGCCGTTCATTCTTACTGATGGGTAGCATCCCAAGCACCATTGTTCTTGGGTTGCTCACGGGAGAATATTCCTCAGAACTGTGGAACCAAAGGAGGTCCTGTTCTTGGAGGCCTTGTCTACTTTGCAATGAGTGATAAAGGTATGAGGTCTTGATAGCTGCTGAACAAACAGAATCTAGTGGTAACCTTGCAGAAAAAGCTAATGAGGTTGAAAGAGCTCTAGTAGAGTGGGCCTTTATTTTTTGTTGCAAGGGAGCATTCTCTGAATTACAAATGAAGGAAATGCAATCGGATCGCCATCTTGACAAGGTTACTTTTGTCACCGGGGCACCCTTTTTTGACTCTGAAAAGGAAACAAAGAGCTAATCCGTTGATCTGAATTCTTTCATTCTATCTAGATAAAATCGGAGTTGTCTATGAACATCAAGTTTGTGCAGCATGTGTTCCATCCTATTTGTGTATTGAGGAAAGAAAACTGGTAACTCAATGGATTGGTTAAGATTTGTCTCTGAACAAACTTTTGTAAAAAGGATGAATTAGTTCTGAGCAAAACTCTGTCATTATGGAAAATCAGATAAGGTGGTTTGATGGTCAAGGCCTGCAACTCAGAAATCCTCCAAGCAGAAGTAATGCTATCAGAAAAATAGTCTTCCATGAAAGGAATTTCAACAGATAGGTCGAGGCTGGTTCAAAAGGAGGTAATATGATTCTGGAGAGAACAAAATTTAGATTCCATGGCTTGACTGGAGCTCTGACTGGTGGCCTCAAATGAATGGCACCTTTAAGAAAGGCTTCAGTGAGTTGATGCAACATGACATTGAAGCCTTGGAAGACAAGATGAAAGTTTGAGATTGCTGCTAACTGAACTCTGATGGTAGCTGCAGCAACTCCTTCGTTGAAAAGTTTAGTTATAAATTCCAATACAAATGGGATAGAAGCTACATAAGGATCAACATCATTCTGCGACTGCCATAAAGAAAATTTCTTCCATTTGCTAAGATATAACTTTCTGGTGGATGATTTATGAGAGGATGTTGTAATATGTTGGGCCTTAGTTGAGAGGTTGTAAACCCTGGCTATTGTGGGAATTGGAGCAGCCAAGCTGTCAGTTTGAGAGAATGAAGAGAAGGATGAAGAACCCCCGATAAATGGGTCAACAGATCTGGAACAGAGTCCAGGATTCAGGGTTCTTCCAAGAGATGAGGCTGGAGGAAGGGGAACCAAATTTGCTGAGGCCAGTAAGGGGCTATTAGGATCATGGTCCTTCCCAGAATTTTTGCTTGCTGTAATACTTTGGGAATCAGACGGAAGGGAGGAAATTCATAAAGGAGACCCAGGGGCCAATTGTGCACCAGTGCATCCCTTGGCGCATCCCCCGGCAGGGGAATCAGGGCAAAGTAGCTGCTGCATTTCATGTTTGTTGGGGTTGCAAAGAGATTGCAGAAAGGCTGGCCCCACTTTCGGAATATCCGTTCCATGACTTGTTGCTTTAGGGACCACTCGTGTGGCAGTAGAATTGCACTGCTTAGCTTGTCTGCTATCACAATGGATTTCCCCGGGATGTGCATTGCTATCAGAAGAGGAGATTGCCCACTCCCATACTCTCATGGCCTCTTGACACAGAGGATAAGATTTGGTTCCTTCTTGTTTGTTGATGTACCAGACCACTTGACATGTTGTTTGTCTGAATTGCAATTGTTCCCAGAGGTAGAGTGTCTTGAAAGGACTGCAACGCTAGAAGTACCGCTCTCATCTCCAGAACATTTATATGCAGATGAGCCTCGTGTTTCTTTCACGTGCCTTGGGCTGTTCTTCCCTGATAATGCCCCCCCACACACCCAATCAAGGAAGCATCCGTGGTCACTGTGGCTATGGGACTGGGTAGAACAAACGGACGTCCCAGAGATGCATGTTGGGACGTAAGCCACCATTGAAGGTCCTTCTTGCACATATGCGTTATGATAATTTGTTGTGACATTGGAAGTTCCTGAAAGGACCATTGAAAGAATAGGAGCCACTGTAGAACTCGCATGTGCAATCGAGCGACGGGGATGGCAGTGATTGCTGCCGCCATCGATCCTAGCAATTTGAGTACCATTGAGACTGGGGCTTTTTTTCTTGGAAGCAGGTCTAATATTTGATTTTGTAAGAGATAAATGCTTTCTGGAGGCAGAGTTAATGTCATTGAAACTGTGTTTAGTTCTGCTCCTATAAAGACAGTCTGTTGTGATGGCGATAAGGTGATTTTTCTGAGTTGATGGTAATCCCCAATTGATTGCAGAGATTTAAGGCTGTGTCCCTCGCATGAATAAGTTGAGGCTTGGTAGTGGCAGTGAGGAGCCAATCTAGATATGGAAACATCTGGAATCCCAACTGTCACAGGTGAGCGGTGACTACTGCCATACATTTGGTAAACACTCTGGGGGCTGTAGTGAGACCAAAGGGCAGAGAGCGAAATTTATAATGACTGGCTCCCAGCCAAAAGTGTAGATGATCCCTGGATGATCTGTCCATCTTTATGTGGTAGTACTTATCCTGAAGATCTATAGAGCACATCCAACTGTCTTTTCCCAGAAAGGGTGGTATTGACTGAAGCATGACAATCTGGAACTTTGTCTTTTTTACTGACTTGTTTTGTCTGCTTAGGTCCAGAATAGGTCTCCAGTCCCCTGTTTTCTTTGGAACTAAAAAGAACCTTGAGTAAGTTCCGGATCCTCTCTGGTCTGCTGGGACTGGCTGGATGACTCTTTTGTCCAGCAACCTTTGGGCTTCTAAGGCTGCTTGGTCCATGTGACTGGGTGGAATGTCTGGGATTTTCTTTACAAGAGAGGGGAGTGGCAAAGGGAATTGAGTATCCTCATGATATTTTGCTTTGTACCCAGCTGTCTTTTTTTTATTTTTAGCCAGGTATCTAGGTACAAAGATAGGCGTCCCCCAACTGCCTCCAGAGATGAACAGTCGGGCCTCCTCTCAGGAGCGCTGATAGGGCTTGCCAAAGACCTGGCCTGGTTCTGCAGACCTCCTCTGCCGCGTGGGTGACGTCTTCCATTATTAACCCCTCCTCTGCCTCTAGAGGGGGTTTCACCACGAATGCTCTGGAAAGATCTTGAGATTTACGGAACCATATCTTTCCACCTCCCCTCCCTTTGGGGTAAGGTCTATTCGGGGTAGAAAAATGTACTCCGATGGCAGACAAGGTCTTTCCATCTTTTTTACTCCTGGTAAGAGTTTCCTTTACCTTAGGTCCAAAAAGGAATGAACCGTCAAAGGGGGTGTTAATGAAGGAAGACTTAAAGGGTTCTGCAAAAGAATATAAGCGCATCCAGGAATGTCTCCTGAGAGCGATTCCTGTACCCACTGTTCTGCTCGTACCATCAGCTGCATATGACAATAGAAGCATGGAAGAGTTCACTATCAAAGGCCGCTGAATTAAACATACACTTCCCGTATCTGACCATAATCCTAGATTCTCTATAAGGAGGATGAACAGTTGAAGTTTCCAAAAATTCCTTCTTGGTGGCTGCTGCCACTACCATAGCATCAACAGGTACTCCTTTAGTAAGATAAAGTCTATCTTGGGGGCTAGTTATAAATTTGTTAGGCCTCCTGGGAACAGGCTGCATGGTGTCTGGGGACTCCCATGCCCTTCAACTGAGTGATTCAAGAAACTCATCAAAGGATGGAGACACCCAAGAGGTGGAGGGTTGAGAAACCAAAAGCCTTCAGGAAGACTGACTCATCATCAGAAGGGTTAAAAGACTTCCAGCCACCCCTCTGTTTAAGAATCTCTAAGATATCTGCAAAGGAGATATCTTCTGAGGGTGACCGTGGGGACCCTTCTGACTCATTCAAGTCAGTATCCAAAGTGACTGACTCCTGTGGGGAGTCCAGATGCTTCCTCTTGCAGAGTCTCTTCCTAGGCACTTCTTCAGTGGGGGCTTCTGGAGAGGTCTACGAAGAACATGGCTCACCCAATGGAGCTTCCTGAGCCTCAGGATCTCTATGCTTCAATGGAGCGTGTGATGAAGAGGCAGACACCTGTGCTTTCAGGGAGGGAGCTCCTCGAACTAATGGAGTGGTCGTCGGGGCAGACAAAACCCTCCTCATAGCCTCGAAGGCCCCTCAGTCCCGACGAGAGGAATCCTCAGATCTGAAGACTCGATGGAAACTGTCTGCATCAGTATGGAGGGCTCCAAGCCAGAGGTCGGAGACAGACTCACTCGACCTGAAGCCCCGAGAGGTAAAGTCAGCACAGACAAGTCAGTCCTACTATTCTCCCCGGACCAGACCGGTGAGTGTCGGCCCGCGAGATCCCTCAGTTGGCGCCGAAGACATCAAGGCAGTCAGGCCGAAAAACCTAGAGTAGGTATCAGACCCGAGAGTTTCACGATCAATCCCGTGCTCTCTGGCTCCGAAACTTCCATGCAGATCGGAGGAGGAACAGAAGATGTAGGAGGAACTAAGGTCGGCTCTGAAGTCCCCCGGGGTCGGTGCCGATAAAACTTTTGCCAGTGCCGGTATCTTTGGAAGCTTCTTCACCACGGGGTCCAGATCCAAATCAGACAGTCTACTTGAGACCTGTGAAGAATGTGACGAAGCCACTGACTACAATATAGGGAACTTTAAGGTAGGAGATACCAGCTCCAAGGTAAGGGACTGGCTCCTAACCATAATGACAGCCTGTTCTGAAGGCTGTGGAACCGACGCTGAAGCTTTACTAGAAGCTGATTTCGATGGAGATGGACTTTTTGTTGGTTCCATCTTTTTGGAGTGCTTGTCAGCGACTCTTGAAAAGAGGATTTCAGCAGACCCTTATCCATTAGCTTTCTTTTTCTCTCCTGCAACACTCTTGAGCTGAAGGAGTGGCATATAGCACAGCTTTCCTGCAGGTGTACCTCACCCAAGCAGTAGACACATTCAGTATGTCCCAACAGTTGTGGACATATTTTGCCCACATCAAGGGCATTTTTTGAAGCCAGACTTGGCTTTCTCCTTCTCTTGCTGAGACATTTCAAGGGCAAAAGATCAACAATATGAAACACAGCAACAATGCCCTATAAAAAAGGAGGGCTCTAACGGTAAAGATTCACAGAAAAGCTAGTAAAGCCTTGTGAAAAACAAGACTAAGAATTAAGCTCACAGTGAAAATACTTACCTGCCCTGTATAAAAAGAAGGGCTGTAATTTAACAATAACACACACACGCAATAAAATACTACAGATATGTCAAGAAAAAGCCTTAAAACACGGCCACTAGCTTCTATTATAATATTAACATTAAAGACAACTATGTTCCCCTTGAAAAAGAAGGGCTAAAAACTAACACAACACACACTCTTGTACTATCTAATATAAAGAGAAAAACTGTAGTACAGTTGTGTACACTTACCGTAAATGTAGATGTTAGAGTGTATTCACTGTTGCAGTCATTACATTTGGGTAATCTACTGGCAGGTTGCCCTCAGTCGGCCTGAATAACAAAATCTTGGGTCCTGCATCGGTTGCTGTCTCCTCTTCCATGACGTCAGGTTGTTAGGGGTATAAAACATGCAGCCGCCATTTTATTCAGTTTCTCTTGCCCCAGATGTCAGGTGCCCCCCAAATGGGGAGCAAAAAAAAAAAAAAAAAAAAAAATTATATATATATATATATATATATATATATATATATATATATAGATAATTAAACAGCAATATATGTAAATGTACTTTTAGCAACATAAACTTTACCTTCATCTAAAAGCAAATACACCACAAAGGCTTAAGAATATAGTGAAGGAAAGAGAAGTTATAGAAAAGGGGGATGGTGAGTGGGTAACCCGGACTGCAACAGTGAATATACTTGAACATCTAAATTTATGGTAAGTGTACACAACTGTACTATGTTCTTCGTGTTTCACTGTTGCAGTTATTACATTTGGGTAGAATCCCAAAGCTATGGATGGGAGGATGGAACTAAATAGCATTAGGAGTGGCTATAAGGTCCTGCAGAACTGCAGTGGCAAAGCCTGCCCTGGATTTGGAGAAGAGAGGCAATGATAATGCTTTGTGAAGGTATGAACAGAGCTCCAAGTAGCAGCTTCTAGAATGTCTTTGGTTGGAACTCCTCTGAGAAAGGCTGCTGAGGTAGAGGCAGCCCTGGTGGAATGTGACCTGATTCTCTTGGGCACAGGTTTACCATGGTGCAAGTAGCAGAGACGAATGCAGTGGCTTATCCACTTAGAAATAGTCTGCTTTGATATAGCCTTCCCCTCTAGTTGCTCAGACTTTCTTCGAGATTTGGTCCTGTTTAAGCAGAATCTTAGTTGTCTGTGCATGTCCAATGAATGCAGAATCCGCTCCCCCTTGTTCTGCAGATTTGGGTAAAATGTTGGCAGGTGAATTGTTTGGTTAAGAGCCACACTGGATACCACCTTAGGCATAAAGGAAGGATTGGTCCTAAGGGACACCCTGTCCGGGTAAAATGTAATAAAAGGCTCCACAGCCATGAGGGCTTGTAGTTCTGAAACCCTTCTTGCTGAAGTGATTGCCAAGAGGAAAGCTGTTTTCCAAGATAAAAATTTTATATCCGCAGTAGCTGCTGGTTCAAAAGGAGGCAGGGTGAGTTTTTCCCGCACAAAATTGAGGTCCCATGCAGGAGTTGGTGATCTTCTGGGAGGCCTTAAATTTTTGGCCCCTCTAAGATACTGTTTTAGCAGAGGATGTGAAAAGAGGGGAGGCTCCGTGTTGTAATGAGCCGAGATGGCAGAGGCATGGATTTTTATTGAAGAAAAAGATAGGCCCTTGTCAAGCATCTCAGTCAAATACTGTAAAATCTGAGGGATATTTGGTTTTGCTGTGTCCATTCCTTGTGCTTGGTTCCAAGCACAGAATCTCTTCCATTTATCAGCATAAGATTTTCTAGTATTAGGGCTTCTGGCTTTCAAAATGACATCCATCACAGATTTACTGAGAGGTGTTGTTTGAATAATTAAATAATCAGCCATGCTGCAAGGTTCAGAGTTTGGAGCTGAGTATGCAGAATTTGATTGTTCTGCTGAGACAGTAGATGAGGTATTTGAGGCAAGTACCACGGAGTGAGGTGAGACATATTCCTTAGAATTTGGTACCAGTGCTGGCAAGGCTAGTCCGGAGCAATCAGGATAATTTTTGGTTTTTCCTGTCTGACCTTTAGTAAGACCTTGGAGAGAAGAGGCAGAGGGGGAAAGGCATAGACTGATAGGTTTTTCCAACTGAAGGATAGGGCATCCACTTTCCATGCTTGTCTGTGATAAGTCCTTGTACAGAATTTTTCCAGTTGATAATTTTGGGCAGAGGCAAACAGATCTATGTCTGGGCTCCCCCATTTCTGTGTTACCATACTGAAGATTTGTGGATCCAGTTTAAACTCGTGTGGGTTCATAAGATTTCTGCTTAAGTCATCTGCCAGAGTATTTTGTTTTCCTGGCAGGAATTGAGCTTGAAGATGTACTTGGTAAGTCAAAGCTGTGTTCCACAATTCCATGGCTAGTCTGAAAATGGGTAGGAATGTGTACCCCCTCCTTGTTTATGTACCACATAACCGTGGTGTTGTCCGTCTTTATCAGTAGTTGTCCTGGATGAAGTAAGTTCTTGAAGGCTGTCAGAGCATTCTGAACAACTAGCATCTCTTTCTGGTTGATATGCAGATGCATTTGTTTTGGGCTCCATATGCCCTGAATGCATCTCCCCGCCAGGTGGGCCCCCCAAGTATAGTCTGATGCATCTGTAGTTAGGGTTTGGGTGGCAGGGGGTAGAGTGAATGACAGTCCCTTGTTTTGGTGACATGTCTCTGCCCACCAAAGAAACTCCTGTTGTAGGCAGGGAATGAGAAGAATCATTGTTTCCAGACTGACAAAGTTGACTCCATAAACTTTTTAGGTACCATTGAAGTTTCCTCATATGCAGTCTTGCATATGGAATTAGAATAATGCAGGATGCCATGAACCCCAAAGCCTGCAGGTTTTTGCTGCCATCTGTTTGAAGTGTGTTGTCAGTTGCCTTTGTTTGTCTGGCGTAAGGTAAGCCATCTGGGCAGTTGTATTCAAGCTTGCACCCAGGAATGTAATTATTTGAGAGGCTACCAGTTGGGATTTCTTTTCGTTTATTGTGAACCCTAGGCATGTTAGAAGCCTTTTTACAAACGCCAGATGTTGAAGAAGAATGTCCTTGTTCTCTGCATGAATGAGACAGTCGTCCAGGTAAGGCTAAATTTGTATGCTTCTTTTTCTGCAAAATGCAATTACTGGTGCCAGGCACTTTGTAAAGACCCTGGTCACAGTAGATAAGCCAAAGGGCAGTGCAGAGAATTGGTAATGCAAAAAACTTGCCTAGAAGCGGAGGTATCTTCTGCATGATTCCCTTATTGGGTTATGCAGGTATGCCTCTTTTAAATCTAGAGTCACTAACCAAGCGTTCTTGCCCAGCACAGGCAGTAGCTGTTGTAAAGTCAGCATTTTGAATTTTGGAATGTCCAGGAACGTGTTCAAAATCGATAAGTCCAGTACTGGATGCCAGGCATTGTCTTTTCTGGGTACCAGGAAAAGTCTTGAATAAAAACCTTGTCCTTTTTCCTTTTCTGGTACTGGTTGAATAGCCCTCATATTCATGAGGGACGTAACTTGTTTCTGAGCCTCTGCCCACTGATTCTGTGGCAGATCTGGCCAATCGTTTGGAATTGGCAAAGTATGGAAATGAAATCAGAACCTCTGGGATACTATGTTTAATACCCACTTGTCCTGGGTAATTAACTGCCAATTTTGAGCATGAAGTGATAATTTCCCCCCAAGGGGGCTGCCAAAAGATAAGTGCTTGGTGAAGGTAGAGGGAAGTCATTGAGACTGCTTACTGTAGGGATGTGCTTTGTTTCCTCCAGATTTGGATGTAGAGGCACCCCATTGCTTTGACCTGTAAGAACCCTGTGATTGGTATCTACAGCCTTTTGAGCACCTGGATTTGCCTTGAGAGGCTCTGTTGGACACAAGAGAGGACCAATTTTTAGTAGGCCAGTGCCTACTGAACCTGGGTGGCTGCACTTGTAAGAAATCTTTTACAATTTGCATAGATTTAACTTTATCTTCCATTTTCTTTAAAACCTCTTCTGCCTTATTACCAAAGAGAGTATCATGCTGTAAAGGGGCATCCAACAATTTAGCTTTAACATGATCATGTAGATTTTGCTCCTTGAGCCAGGCATGCCTTCTAATCACAAATCCAGTAACTGCGGCTCTGCCAGAGGCCTACAAAAAATCAAAACCACATTACAAAGTATGCTTTCCAACCTGTTCTGCTGCATGCAATAATTCATGTAATTCTATTTTCCACACAATCAGAAATCAACATTATTTTCTGTTTCAACAGGCCCATAACATGCTATTGATATTTAAGCATATTAAACTGGCAGTTTAAGGCCCAAATTGCCAAGGTTGCAGACATATAAACCTTCTTTCCCCATCTATCCAGCACCCTGGAATCTCTATCAGAGGGGGTAGGAATTTTGGCTGTAGAGACCTTTACACCTTTGGGACCCTGTGAATAGAAATTTGTGGGAGTCAGGAACCCTGTAATATCTGTCTAGCTTACTAGGAACCGGAGGTAGGGAATCAGGAGCCATGCTTGATTCCGAAAACACATCAACAATGTCTAATACAGGAGGTATTGCTAAAGGCCTTTTCTGAGGAAGAAGATGGAAATCCCTAAGCCTCTTTTCTGATTCAGAGAAATCCTGACCCTCCCAATGAAAATGTTCCCTTAAAGTAGGCAAGGTTTTTCCAAAAGAATAATCCTCAGGAGGTGATGCAGATGGGATGGATTCTTCTGCATCTGAATCCTCATAGGGTGGAATAGAAAATTCCTGATCAGAAGAAGAACCAGAAGAAATGGAAACCTGATCTGAAGATTCATAATCAGTGTCTTGCCTAGGCCTCTTAGCAGGGGGGGGTTGAGAACCCCTAATCAAGGTAATTAAGTCCTCAGCCATTTTGATAATCAGTTTTTTAGGCATAGGGGTCTGAGCACGTGGCTCATGCGTCTTTTTTTAGACTTAGAAGATGTTTTTGATCTTGTTTTTGAAGCTGGCATTGGTTTTATATAAAAATGTTGAGGCCTGAAAACACCCTCAAAAGCCGGTACCTGCTCAGTGGCTCTGGACCCATCTGAGGGAGAGACATCCACGGGTTCAATACTCTGAGAATTTCGCAACATACCTGACTCCGCATGGGTCTCGATAGAGGCCTGCGACTCAAAAGTAGTGGCTATCAGAGGCTGCGAAAGCACCTCACTGAGTACCAGCGAACCGGCGACTGGCTTAGGAGAAGCTTCGTCATCGGTTTTGGACCTCGACGGTCTGTCTCTGCCTTTTTCTTTGCGTTTTTTGTGAACTCCGGTAGTCGGATTGCTAACTGATGACATTTCAGGATAATTAAATCTGGATCCAAAATATTTTGAAGCAGAAATATACTGACGCTTACTAGTGCGTTGGTTAAATCTAGCACAAAACCGACAGATAGGCACGTTATGATCTGGGCCTATGCAAGGAATACAGTACAAATGAAAATCCTTATGAGGTATTTGCTTCCCACAAGTAATGCAATTATTAACTTTTACTGACATCGGTAAGGAGCAAGAAAAAGTTTCCCCAACGGGGTACTTACCTTTTAGTTGAAGACTTCGGTTCTGAAATTCGAATGTGAAAATTTCAGGAGTCGGCCGACCGGCACTTGCGAACTGCTTCTGCTTCAGGCGCCGCGCGGCAAGAAAGACTGAATAAAATGGTGTCGGCTGCATGTTTTATACCCCTGACGACTTGACGTCATGGAAGAGGAGACAGCAACCGACGCAGGACCCAAGACTTTGTTATTCAGGCCGACTAAGGGCAACCTGCAGCAGATTACCCAAATGTAATGACTGCAACAGTGAAACACGAAGAACATGTGCCTGTGAAAAAAAAGGACTATTAATCTAATAAATCACACTGTCTTATATATGGAGATAAAGAGAAAAAAAGGCCTAAAAACACGGCCACTAATTTCTCAATTATTAAGCTAAGGTAGAGATAGGGAGAAAAGAAGGCCTAAAACAAAAACCGCCCAATGACTATTTATTTATTTATTTATTTTTTATTTGCATTTGTTGACCGGGATAGTCCACTGGGCCGTGTCAGTCCATTTTCAGTGGAGGCCCGGGGGAGAAAAGCTCCACAAGAAAATTACATTACATTACATTATTTTTACATATATGTAAGGTTACATTACATTACTTTTAATAGACAATATTCAGTCCAATGTATTAGGTAACATTAGTAGAATAGGAAATCATATTATTCATTTTTAAACCAGACTGACAGAGAAAAAGCTCATTAAGTATTTATGTAAAAAAAAACAAAAAAAACAAAAAGGAGGATAGGAAACAAAATTGGAGGAGGTAATTTAGGTAGGAGCATGAGAGGGACATTGCCATTTAGAGGATAGATGTGAGAAGAGCTGGGTTTTGAAGTTATTATGGATAGGTATGTTGCGTAGGTGAGAGGGGAGAGAGTTCCAAAGTTTGGCGATTGTGAAGGTTAGAAGTAGTTGGCCTGGGGGTGGGGGATGAGAGGGTTTGTGTACTTGAAGCAGGTTTTGGTTCTTGGATTTTAGGGAGCGGGAGGGAGTGTAGGGTGTTAGTGCTGTGGCTAGGGATGGACAGTCAGATGGTTTGAAGATGAGCTTGTGAGTAGTGCTGAGTTACAAATATCTAAGGTAGTTGGGGAGTTCTAACCATTTGAGGATGAGTAGTGAGTGTCAGTGATGAGATGAACTTTTGGAGTTGGTAGCGAATTTGTTAATTTTGTGGAAGCAGGCTTCCAGTTTGGAGCGCAGGCCTAGTTGGAGGTTGGTAAATAGGGGAGCGCCGTACATAAGTGACAGGCGGAGGAAGGTAGTTGCACACATTTGTCGGCTGGAGGGGCTGAGATAGAGAGTGTGTCTGTATAGGAGACCAATCTTCTGATAAGTTTTCTTGATAGCAGAGTATATGTGGGAGTCAAACTTTAGGTTTTCGTCAATAATGATGCCTAGCAGTTTTGGTTGAGGGGACTATTTCTAATGGAGTTTTATTTAGGCTTGTAATGCAGAACAGGTTTCTGTCCAAAGTGGAATTCCTAGTAGGGGGGTCTAAATATTGAAAACGATCTAAATACAGACTACACACACTATCTAAATGACTAAATAACCACTTAAGCTATTATAACAGCTATTTCTTGTAAGAAAAGAAAAGTTATTCACTGGCCAGAGCTGGTGAGCATCAGCAGCAAACGAGATCTGAGGGAAGATCAGGGTGCATCATGGGATAGGGAGTTGGCCTCGAGCTGGTTGAAGACCTTGAGCTTTTTTCAGTTGCCTGAGTCGGAGCCGAGGATCGGCTCTGAACCCATCAGTAAGAATGAAAGGTGAGACAGAACAACTTCACATCAGAGGTTTAATGTTTAGAGCCTGCAGCTCAGAGACTCTCTTGGCAGAGGTAATCGCCACTAAAAACACCATTTTCCAAGACAGAAATTTGATATCACAAAAAGCAGCTGGTTCAAGGGCTTTTGTGTCAAAGACTGCAGCACCAAGGTCAAATCGCATGGTGGGGAAGGATCTTTAACAGGTGGTCTAAGGAGAAAAATCTCCTTTAAGAAAGGCTTTGCACAGTTTAGAAGAGAAAGTAGACTCCTCATTCATGTGAAATTTAGAAATGGCCGCTAACTGAAGCATGACAGTAGAAAAACTTGTCCCATTCGGAAAAAGAGTAAGATATCAGGAATCGGGGCTGAAAAGGGATCCAAATTACGCTGTCTAGCCCAAAAAAAACCTTTTTCATTTGCTGGAATACACCTTCTATGTAGATGGCTTTTGAGAGGCCAAAATAATGTTCCTCATGGGGGAAGGAAGCCTGGTCTGTGAAAGGATTACTGGAACTGGAGAAACCATATGGTTAAATGAAGAGTCCGGAGATTGGGAACTGGAAGCCCCCAGGGATGGGAAATGAGATTCAGAATGGGATCCAATATTCAGGGTGGACACTTCAGATGAGACTGTAATAGGGAGAATCACACCTGCCGAGGCCAGAAGGGGGCAATGAGGATGAGAGGGGGTCTTCAGGCAGTGAGCTTTCTGTAAGACCTTGGGACTCAGAGGAGTAGGAGGATAAGCATGGAGGAGTCCTGATGGCCAATCATGAATCAGAGCGTCCCTGGGTGATGCCCCCTCCCCCCGCTGGAGGGATCAGGGTAAACTAAATGCTGCATTTGTGGTTGATTGGAGGGGCCAAGAGACTGCAGCATGGTTAACCCCAACGGTTGAATATCTGACGTACCACTGACGGATTCAGGGGACCACTCATGGGGACTCAAGACAGGCCTGCTGAGTCTGTCGGCCAGCACACTGAAACTGCCGAGAACGTGATTTGCAAAAAGGAAGCACATGGAGGATATCGCCCATTCCCACACTCTCATGGCCCCTCTCCCTTTTCTGATTTCTCAAGGTCTTTTGGGTTTCTAATACCATGACGGGAATGGACCCCATTCCTAAGTCAGAGTACGATTAAAGTTCATGAAATTAGTATTATTACACTCTTTGATGTTAGCCAAATGTGCTCTTCGCAGTACCTGCAATGTGCCCAGCAATTACTCCTTCTGCAATTCATATGATGTTACATGAATTGGTAACGTATCTAAATATGATTGTAACTTCTTTTTCATAAGACCAGTTGCTCCTACTACTATTGGAACTGTCTGGGTGTCTTTCTTCCACATGGCTCTTGTTTCTGCCTGCAGATCAAGGTATTTTATGACTTTGTGTGTCTCTGTACGCAAGACACTATAGTCACTAGGTGTGGCAATTTCAATAATCAATGCTACTTTTGTCTTCTTTTCTTGGATCACTACGTCTGGTTTTCTAGCATCTATCTTTAGGATTGTTGGTATTGGGTAATCTCATGTGATGTAAACTTCATCATTTTCTATGATTCTCTGTGGCTCATGCTTCCAATGATTTTCAGCCACTTCGATACCATAATGTTTGCACAATCTCTAGTGTAACAATCTCGCCACATTATTATACCTTTCAGTATACAGTCCCTCTGCCATTAGAGGATCGCAACCAGCAATAAGGTGTGTAACTGTTTCCAACTTGGTTCCACAAAACCTACATATGTCCGTTTCTCCCACATGTTCAATGGACTTAGTAAACCAGCAGAGTACGCAGCCCACTATCATGGGCTGCCAACATTAGCCATTCATTTCTTGATGTAAATTCATCTCTCCTTAACCATTCCTGCATTCATTATTAATCAACATGAAGCTCTTCCAGAAGTTTTTTATACGTGCAACTATATTTATGCTTTTTCCACATTTCTTGCCTTCTCATCTGATCCTTCACCTTATATTCTTTCTTTTCTTTTTTAGCACATTCAGTTGCTGCCTGTTTTTTATCCACTTCTGGTTTGATTTCCATTCCTGCTTGACGTCGATATGCCTCTGCTAAATTAAGCAAAGATGTCATCTTAGATTTATTCTCCTCATGTTTCAAAACTTTCACCACATTTGGATCTTGTGAGGTCAATAGATATGTGTAGAGTCCCACAATTGCAGATCTATACATGTAATCAATTTCAAGGAGGCCCATCCCTCCTTCAGAACGGGGGATATATAATCTTGGTATACATTGATTTTAATAAATCATTTGGTGAGCATGAAGCATCCTTCTTGTTTTGATATCCAATCTATCCAACACTTTTTTGGCCCAGTCAATCACTCCAAAACTATAAGTTAGGACAGGAAGAGCAAATTGATTTATAGCTCGGATCTTGTTCCTAGGTGTCCATGCTGTTTTCAGGATTAATTTAAGTCATCTAAAGTACGCCTTACTAAGCCTTATTCACATTTGTTCATGTTTTATTGCTGATCCTTCATCAATTCCCAAGTATTTATACACCCCCTCTTGCTCAAGTTCTTTTATATCACATTCTTGTCCCAAACTGATGCTTTCCTGGTGCTGCAATTTTCCTTTTTTAAAGGTTGCTTTTGCACATTTATCAAGACCAAATGACATTCCGATATCATCTGAAAAGGTTTTGACAACCTGCAGCTGTGCTTTCAGTTCCTCATCTGATGAGCTATACAATTTTAAATCATCAACAAAGAGAAGATGAGAAGTCATTAGACTTTGTTGTTTTCTAGAAGCCAAATTGTAGCCATGGGCTAGGCTGTTAAGTAAGCAGCTTAATGGGTTAATGGCAAGGCAGAATAACAAGGGTGAGTCACCCTGGAATATCCCCCTTTGAATTTTTATCCCTGGGATAATAATCTGTCCCTTATCATGGCTTAATTGCAAAGTGGTCTGCCACTGTTTCATGGTTACTGTAATGTAATCAATCAGTGTAGGGAGTATCGTATACATTTTTAAGCACTCTTTTATCCATGAATGTGGGATACTATCAAATTTTTTTTGTAGTCAACCCATGCCATACTTAGGTTCTTCCCCTTCTTACAATTCTCCACTATAACTTTGTTTAACAACAAATGGTCCTTTGTTCCATATGACTTTCTTTTATTGCCCTTTTGTTCTACTGCCATAATTGAGTTTTCTTCTAAATGACTATACACTCTGTCAGCGTCAATTCCCGTGCATAGTTTGTATGTTGTCAGAAGACAAGTTATTAGTCTATAATTTTTAGGGTAGCTTGCAGGTTCACTCTTAAGTAAGAGCATTGTTTTTCCTGTTGTTAACCAGTGTGGTGTGTGTTCAGCGTACATATATAAATAGTCCTTACTTATGGCTAAATCATCGTGCAAAGAAGTTAATACTTTAAGCCAAAAGTTAGGTACTGCATCTGGGCCTGGTGTTTTCCAGTTAGAGGCTTTTGTCAACTTTATTTCAATCTCTCTAGTTGTTATTTCATCCCATTTCATATCCTGTACTTTTAAACTTCTTATTCTCGCTTTTACTTCTTCGATCCATTTAGCATCTTTATGATGTTCCACACGATCTTCATAGATAGTTCTCCAAAATGTATCTACTTCCTCTTTTTTGGCAGTCTATCTATTCCTTTTACCTTACTTCCCAGTTCTCTATAAAATGTTTTTGGGTCATCAATAATTTGTTTATTTTGTGTTTTTAGGAAGCAATCTGGTGCACGTACGGCAACTGCTCGGCTAAAAAAATCAACAATTCTGAAACAAAATAGCCAGCAGAAATGGTGGAGTACAAAATAACTTTAATGCAATAAAGACTTAGGTAGAGGGTAATATGCCCAACTACCTATCCATCCAAACTAGTTTCGGCTGCAATAGCCTTCTTCAGTGGAAATAATGAAATACATAGTAACCATTTAAATACATAGATTTATATATGATGACATAAAGGCAGTACATTGGTCAATTAAAGTTGGTCATTAAGACCAGGTGGAAATAAAGCCCCTAATTTGATGATCCATTTGCGTTCCTTGAAATTCAGTAAATTATCCCAACCTGACTTGTCTCTACATTTACCTACAACACAGTCAATGACAATAAAATGGAAAGAAGCAGAATTATGTTTACCAAACGTGTTTAAACAAGGCATTATTAATGCGTTTGTCCCTGATATCACTAAGATGCTCCCCAATCCTAATGTGAAAAGGCCTGGAGGTCTGTCCAACATAGAATGAGGAGCATGTACAGATGGCTAACTAGATAACCGACTCTGTATTACAATTGGCCCCAAAGTTGATATTAAAGATTTCAGATGTATTGCGACTGCTAAATTCTCTCGTGTGTTGAACTTTATTACAATAAGAGCAGTGGCCACATGGTATACAGCCCACCACAGGGCCACCTCTCTCAATGTATGTTGAATAGAAACAGTGGAGTTAGGACCCACTCTCATATAGTGGCTGAACAGGGATCCCAGTGTCCGACCTCTCCTAAAAGAAAAAGAACATCGATCCCTCAAGAAAGAGTGTAATTTCTCCTCTGCCATCAAAATGTTCCAATGTTTGTTAATAATGTTCATGAACCCACGTGTGTTGCTTCCATAAGTGGTAACCAGATGAACCAGATGATTAGATGAATCATTGTGTTTATCCTTGTAACGTAACAAGTCAACTCTATTCTGATTTGAAGCCCAATGGCAAGCAGTGCTTACAGTAACCTGGAGGGTAACCTCTCTCACGAAACCTGCATATTAGATCTCTAGCGGTCTCAAAAGTTTGTTGGCTTGAACAAATCCTTTTGGCTCTTAAGAACTGAGACTTGGGGATATTCTGGATGATATGTTGTGGGTGGAAGCTGGGAGCATGTAACAGTGAATTATATTCAGGAAATTTCCTGTACATCCGAGTGAAAAGAGTGCCATCAGGATTCCTGCTAACCTCAACATCAAGGAAAACAATCCTAGATTTGTGGTAATTTACTTTAAACTCAATTCCCCACACATTGTCATTGATGTAGCCAATAAATTCCTGAAGATAAATTTCATCCGACTTCCACACCAACCAACAATCATCCAGATATCGCCTCCAGATATCTAATTCATCCATGTATATATTATGTTTAGAGTCATAAATCATAACCTCCTCAATATAGGCCATAAAAAGGTCTGCATAAATGGGTGCAAAGGAGGCACCCATTGCTGTACCCTTGACCAGCCAAAAGCATTTGTCCTGGAAGTAGAATACGTTGCTGGTAAGAACGTATTTAGCCAGGCACACTAAAAAAAGTATTAAAGCCTGGTTGGTAAAAAACAGATCTCCCCAACCAATAGTCCAAAGCCTGCAAACCTGCCCAATGTGGCATATTTGTATATAGAGAGGTTGCATCCAAGGTACATAGGCAACCAATGAGGCTCCAATTGAGTGTCACAAATAATATCCAAAAAAGTACAGTTTTGTACCTACCATAAATGTAGATGTTCGAATGTTCACACTGCTGCAGTCATTACACTTGGGTTATCCTGCCGTCAGGCAGTCCCGCAGTCGGCCAGAGTTCCAAAGTCTTGGTCCGGCATCGGTTGCTGTCGCGTCTTCCCTGACGTCAGTGCGCCAGGGGTATATAAGATGCATCTGACCCCATTTTCTTCAGTTTTTCTTGCCCCAGATGTCAGGTGCCCCCAAGTAGGTAGGCAATACATAATGCTAATAAAAAGTATACATATAAAATAAAAACAATACCTTCAATTACAAACAAATACACCACAAAGGTTGTATAGGATAGAAAGGTATAGATAAGTCCAGCTAGTTCAGAGGGGATGGAGGGAGGGTA
Source organism: Protopterus annectens (assembly GCF_019279795.1). Taxonomy (NCBI): domain Eukaryota; kingdom Metazoa; phylum Chordata; order Ceratodontiformes; family Protopteridae; genus Protopterus; species Protopterus annectens. The sequence continues at coordinate 541,902,683 of NC_056736.1, forward strand.
ACCTGGACTGCAGCAGTGTGAACACTCGAACATCTACATTTATGGTAGGTGCAAAACTGTACTATGCTCATTGTGTTACACTGCTGCAGTCATTACACTTGGGTAGAATCCCAAAGCTAAGGTTGGGTGGCTGGTGTATAAAGAGTTAGGATTGGCTATGGGGCCCTGCAGAACTGCAGTGGCAAATCCTGCTCTGGATTTAGAGTAAAGAGGCAGGTGGTAATGCTTGCTAAAGGTGTGCACTGAACTCCAAGTTGCAGCCTCCAAAATTTCCTTGGTAGGTACTCCTCTGAGAAAGGCTGTTGAAGTGGATGTTGCCCTGGTGGAATGTGGCCTAATATTATTTGGGACTGATTTTCCATGCTGTGTGTAGCAGTAACAAATACAGTGTCCTATCCATTTGGATATAGTCTGCTTTGAGATAGCCTTGCCCTGTGATCCTGCAGCATATGCTACAAACAGTTGCTCAGTTTTCCTGAAAGCTTTTGTTTTGTCCAAGTAGAAGCATAGCTGCCTGTGTATGTCCAAAGAATGCAGAAGTTTCTCCCCTTTATTCTGGGGGTTTGGATAAAAAGTTGGTAAATGGATGGTTTGGTTAAGAGCCACACTAGATACCACCTTTGGCATAAAGGTAGGGTTTGTCCTTAAAGAAACCCTGTCCTGATGAAAAATTATAAAAGGTTCCACTGCCATTAATGACTGTAGCTCTGAGACTCTTCGTGCTGACGTTACTGCCAGGAGCAGAGCTGTTTTCCATGATAAAAATTTTAGATTGGCTGTATTGGCTGGCTCGAAAGGTGGCAGGGTCAGTTTTTCCAAAACGAAATTGAGGTCCCAAGTTGGTGTTGTTGCTCTCCGGGGCAGTCTTATGTTTTTAACCCCTCTGAGGTACTGCTTTAGCAAGGGATGAGAGAATAAAGGAGGATCCGTGTTGTAATGTGCTGAAATGACAGAGGGGTGAATCTTAATTGATGAGAAGGATAGGCCTCTGTCCAGCATCTCAGTTAAGTATTGTAAAATCTGAGGAATGTTTGGAACAAGAGGGTGAAGGCTTTGAGCCTGGTTCCAGGTGCAGAATCTCTTCCATTTTTCTGAGTAAGCTTTCCTAGTGCTAGGCCTCCTGGCCTCCAAAATGACATCCATAACAGCTTTAGAGAGAGGTGTTGCCTGTTTGACTAATGAATCTGCCATACAGCCAGGTTTAGGGTTTTGAGCTGACCGTGCAGGATCTGATTGTTTTGTTGAGTCAGAAGGTGTGGAATTTGTGGTAAAATCCATGGTGGGCCTTGAGCTAAGTTCCTTAAGATAGGGTATCAGTGCTGGCGTGGCCAGTCTGGAGTAATCAGGATCATCTGTGGTTTCTCTTGTCTGGCTTTTAGGAGTACCTTTGAAAGGAGAGGCAATGGCGGGAAGGCATAAACTTTTAGGTTTTTCCAGCTGAACAAAAGATGCTTGTTTGTGATAAGTCCTTGTGCAGAATTTTTGTAGTTGGCAATTCAGTGGGGAGGCAAAAAGATCTATGTCTGGGCATCCCCATTTTTGTGTTACCATGCTGAAGATTTGTGGATTCAATTTCCATTCGTGAGGGTCCATGATATTTCTGCTTAGATCGTCTGCCGGAGTATTTTTCTTTCCTGGCAGGAATTGTGCTTGCAGGTGAACTTGATACGTTACAGCTGTGTTCCACAAGGTCATGGCTTGCCTGCATAGGGGATAAGAATGAGTGCCCCCTTGCTTGTTTATGTACCACATTACTGTGGTGTTGTCTGTCTTTAATAATAATTGTCCTGGATGCAGAAGGCCCTTGAAAGCTGTTAGGGCATTTTGAACAGCCAACATCTCTTTTTGATTGATGTGAAGATGCATCTGGTCTGTGGTCCACTTGCCCTGAATGCATTTTCCTGCCATGTGTGCTCCCCAGGCGTAATCCGAAGCATCTGTTGTTAGTCTGCCTGGTTGTGGGTAGGGTAAAAGGCTGACCCTTGTTTAGGTGACATGCCTGTGCCCACCATTGAAACTCCTGTTGTAGGCAGGGAATCATTGGTATTACTGTTTCTAAACTGTGAGAGTGTTGAGTCCAAACACTTTTTAGGTACCATTGTAATTTCCTCATATGCAGTCTGGCATATGGTATTAGTAGTATGCAGGATGCCATGAATCCCAGGGCCTGCAGAATTTTTCTTGCAGGGAGATGGGACTTTTTTGCCAGTAATTGAAAATACTGAGTTAGGTGAACTTGTTTGTCTGGCATGAGGTAAGCCATCTGGGCCGTTGTATTTAATCTGGCACCCAGGAATATAATCTGTTGTGAGGGCACTCGTTTTGACTTCTTTTCATTTACTGTGTACCCTAGAGAAATTAGCAACCTTTTTACAAACGCCAGATGCTGTAGAAGAATGTCCTTTGTCTCTGCTTGAATGAGCCAGTCATCCAGGTATGGATATATTTGAATTCCTTTTTGGAAAGGACCAATTCTTTGTTGGCCAATTTCTGCTAAATCGAGGTGGCTGTACCTGTAAGAAATTCTTGACTGTTTGCATAGATTTAGCTTTATCCTTAATTTTCTTTAACACCTCTTCTGCCTTAACATCAAACAAGGTATCATGCTGTAAAGGAGCATCCAATAATTTTGCCTTAACATCATCAGGTAAACTCTGTTCTTTTAACCAAGCATGCCTTCGAATCACAGAACCTGTAACTGCGGCTCTACAAGAGGCCTCTAAAGAATCAAAACCACATTGCAGAGCATGTTTTCCCACCTGTTCAACTGCATGCAATAAATCCTGCATTTCTTTACAATCAGGAGCTTCTGAGCTTGCAAGCATTTTCTGTTTTAACTGAGCCATTAAATATTGTTTCGTACTTAAGCAGTGGGCTCTCATCTTGTTTGTATAACATGGTTTGTTGAACAATTCAATTGGTAATTACTATTCACTTTAATTTTGGTTTACAATTTAAGGTATATGTATTATGATAACACATTGGTGACTTTAGGGGCATTGTGTGAGTACATAATTTCAGTATACCTGTTTATCAGTGATTGAACTATAGCTATAGGTATTTTTGGTTTTCCAACATCTAATATGATATTTTTTATTGTACTGTAGTGATTCTGTAGAGGTGTTTGATTTGGTACGTCTTTCCCTTGGGGGCCGAGTCTCCTTTAACTTTACTATATTTGAATATTTAGTCTCTGGGTGATATCAATGCTGTGATATGGTTCTATGAGGTCAACCTGGCGGTAATATGTATTATTAGAATTACATTTTTTCCTCCAGTTAAGGTTTTTGAATATTGACATTTCTGCTTACAGCAAGTTATGTAGACTTTATGATTGGATTATTATATATATTTTTATGAGGGTTTCTGCATCAACACGACAATTGAGTCCATGATATATGTTTTTTTGTGATCCTTTTTTTGGAATGTATAGGTGGTTATGATATTGAGTGGATGTTCCAAACAATTTTTATTGGGCCGATTAATATGGCCCTAACCTTACTATGATATGCAGCAGTGTGGTTATTTTATTTAGAGGATTGGACCTTTATAACCACAGGGGCTAGCTATTGTATCATCAATATATGTGTATTAACACCATCTGTCTTTGGTTTTGGTGGATACTTTTTAAGCAAGAGGTGACAATTTTGATCATTTTTTTTTATCTATATTCAGTGGCTTTCTGAGTGGTTTGATATGCAGCATTGTGAATTTTCTGTGTCATTTAGGGCAGATCACAAGGGCTGATTATTGTATCTTTGCAAACCATTTGATATGCCTAGGAATGTTACTTTTAAGCTTCCTAATAATAAACCTTCGGCCCCCAAGAGGAAAAGACCCAAATCTATTTTGAAACGCAGCTCGGAATCATTGAGCTATACATCAGGGGAGGATACGTCCTCCAAAACTGAAGGGGAGGGAAACCACATGGATGCCTCACCTGATCCCAAAAGGAGGAGTTTGTCACACCCTTTGGGTTCAGATACAGACGAGGGGGGAGGAAACACAAAAAATGTCAAACCCATGGAGGGTTTGGAAGGTTTGCTAAAACTGATTATAGAACATTAATAAACAGTATAAATGTACATAATATTTCATCTGTACACTCAATGATTTACAAATTAAAGTTCTTAATAAAGGGCTTAATTTTGTTTCTGGCTTTTTTGTTCCGGAATACACATTAGCACAAGATGTGGTTAATTTTTGTCGTCTTCTAAATCTGAAATTGTTTTTTGAAGATGACACTGTTCAGGCAGTCCCAGGGTTTAGATTTAAAAAATCATCTTTTGTTCCACCTATGTCACATTTGGTATCTATTTTTCAAGCTAATGCCCTGAAGGATTTACATTGTAATCTTAAAGATTTTCAGGTATCTTACAATAATCTTTCTAAAGAGGAGGTACAGTGTGCTGATGCGCTTAAGAACAATAAAGAAATTGTGATAGTACAAGCAGACAAGGGTGGGCCGGTAGTGATTCAGGATAGAGCTGAATATAATAAGGAAGCAATGAGACAATTGGGGGATAAAAAATATTATATGGCTATGCCAATTGGACCCAACTAATCACTTCCAAACTAAAATTGACTCATTCCTGATACAGGCCCAGGAGGAGGGCATCATAACAGAGTCAGATAGACATCAGTTGACGGTTTCATCTCCATGTAAACAATATTTTTATCTCTTACCTAAAATACATAAGGATGTAAGATGCCCCCCCTGGGAGACCAATTGTATCAGGACGTGGCTCAATTACCGAACCCTTGTCCGAATATTTGACTCAATTTTTAAAACCACTACTACCTCTGATAAGAGCCAGAATTCAGGACACTACTCAGTTTTTGGATATTATTTATGACACTCATTTGGAGCCTCATTGGTTGCTATGTACCTTGGATGTAACCTCTCTACATACAAATATCCCACATTGGGCAGGTTTGCAGGCTTTGGACTATTGGTTGGGAAGATCTGGTTTTTACCAACCAGGCTTTAATACTTTTTTAGTGTGCCTGGCTGAATATATTCTTACCAGCAACGTATTCTACTTCCAGGACCAATGCTTTTGGCAGGTCAAGGGTACAGCAATCGGTGCCTCCTTTGCACCCATTTATGCGGACCTTTTTATGGCCTATATTGAGGAGGTTATGATTTATGACTCTAACCATAATATATACATGGATGAATTAGATATCTGGAGGCGATATCTGGATGATTGTTGGCTGGTGTGGAAGTCGGATGAAATTTATCTTCAGGAATTTATTGGCTACCTCAATGACAATGTGTGGGGAATTGAGTTTAAAGTAAATTACCACAAATCTAAGATTGTTTTCCTTGATGTTGAGGTTAGCAGGAATCCTGATTACACTCTTTCCACTTGGATGTACAGGAAATTTCCAGAATATAATTCACTCTTGCATGCTACCAGCTTCCACCCTCAACATATCATCCAGAATATCCCCAAGTCACAATTCTTAAGAGCCAAAAGGATTTGTTCAAGCCAACAAACTTTTGAGACTGCTAGAGATGATCTAATATGCAGGTTTCGTGAGAGAGGTTACCCTCCATGTACTGTTAGCACTGCTTGCCATTGGGCTTCAAATCAGAATAGAGTTGACTTGTTACGTTACAAGGATAAACATAATGATTTATCTAATCATCTGGTTACCACTTATGGACGCAACACATGTGGGTTCATGAACATTATTAACAAACATTGGAACATTTTGATGGCAGAGGAGAAATTACATTCTTTCTTGAGGGATAGATGTTCTTTTTCTTTTAGGAGAGGTCGGACACTGGGATCCCTGTTCAGCCACTATAACAGGGTGGGTCCTAACTCAACTGTTTCTATTCAACATACATTGAGAGGTGGCCCTGTGTTGGGCTGTATACCATGTGGCCACTGCTCTTATTGTAATAAAGTTCAACACACGAGAGAATTTAGCAGTCGCAATACATCTGAAATCTTTAATATCATATTTTGGGCCAATTGTAGTACAGAGTGGGTCATCTAGTTAGCCACCTGTACATGCTCCTCATTCTATGTTGGCCAGGCCTTTTCGCATTTGGATTGGGGAGCATCTTAGTGATACCAGGAACAAACGCATTAATAATGCCTTGTTTAAACATGTTGGTAAACATAATTCTGCTTCTTTCCATTTTACTGTCATTGACCGTATTGTAGGTAAATGTAGACACAAGTCAGGTTGGCATAATTTACTAAATTTCAAAGAACGCAAATGGATCATCAAATTAGGGGCTTTATTTCCACCTGGTCTTAATGACCAACTTTAACTGACCAATGTACTGCCTTTATGTCATCATATATAAATCTATGTATTTAAACGGTTACTATGTATTTCATTATTTCCACTGCAGAATGCTATTGCAGCCGAAACCGGTTTGGATGGATAGGTAGTTGGGCATATTACCCTCTACCTAAGTCTTTATTGCATTAAAGTTATTTTGTATTCCACCATTTCTGCTGGCTATTTTGTTTCAGTATTTTGTGTTTTTCCCTTATATTTATCTTCGTATCTTCTAAGTCTTTCCACCTGTTTTGTAATTTTTAGTTTATCTCCGATAGTGCATAATAGATCTTGGTCTGTTCTAATACCACGCATGCTTTTATCACATCTATCTTTCTTAATATTTTCATTGATCTGCTCCCTCTTCTACAGTCTTCTAACAATGATATTTCTTGTCTTAGCTGCTTTATAGTTTTCTCTATTCAATATTTCCATAATGGTTTTCGCTGTTGCCCCTTCTTTTCCCTCGCTACCCTATGTTCCTGTGGTAGAACTTTATCAGTTATTAAATTAGCAGCACAGTAATATATTCGGTTTACTTCTGTTATATCGCATGGGTCTCTATGGACAGTGGAAATTACTGTATTCATTTGTTATATCAAGTTTCTGACTTTTGGGGTTTTAACCTTCAGCACTCTATTTCTCTCATTGATCTTGATATATCTATCTTTGTCTATTAAATCAAGCAACTCTTCTCTTAACTCCTTTTCTTCCATACTGAGGGCACATCTCTTGTTTTCCGTTTCCTGTGGGCATTCTATAGAAAGTTCTACAGCATCTTCCTGTGGCACATTCTCTTCAATTTCATCCTGTGTCTTCTGTTGTTCTGTCATATGGGAACTCACTGGCCTGTCAGTCCCCAACATTGACTGCATCAGAGTTTCCACAGTTTCCTGTTTCTTTCATTGCTGTCTAGCTTCAAATTAATGTTTATACTGGTTTCTTGTGGAAGGCTCCAAAATATCTTGATATGGCACCTGACCAGTTACTTCCTGTTCCACTGGTTTCCCCTTAATTTGGATATCCATTGCTCTATCCTGTTATGGTGCTTTCTGTATTTGATTTTCTACACTGAATCCTTCTCTTTGCAGCTGTTCCATTACTTCAATTTCTATTTCTTTGACTTCTCCATTACTCATCTCTTTTTCTACTTTTCCTCTTAGTCTTCTTATTTTTTGTATTGTAAAATTTTCTATATCCAGATACCTTTGCCTATATTTTTAATCAAATATCTTCGGTGCTGCTCTTTTTGTATTAATTAATTTTGTTTTCTCCTTTGCATAAATATTACACCGTATTAATTCTCTTTTCCTTTCCCCTGTCCATATTTCTTCTTCACATGTCTCCTGGTCTTCTTGCTTTTCCTTATTCTGGGGACATACTCCAGCATACTGTGATGTAATCTGTCTTAGACCTTCTACATTAAATCCTTCACTTTGCAGGTAAACCATAACTTCAGCTTCTATTTCTTTAATCTTTACTTTACTAATCATCTTTTCTACATTATGTTTTTGTGTTGTTAATCTTTTTATTGTGAAATTTTCCATATCTGGATGCCTTTGCCTGTATTTCTCTTCGAATACTTTTGAGACTGCCTTCTCTATATTAATTAGCTTAGCTTTCTCCTTTGCATAAATATTGCACCATATCAAATCTCTCTCTCTTTCCCATGTCCATATCTCTTTTTTAGCTTTTTCAAATATCTCTAAGTTTTGTTGTTTATATTTTTCCACTTCCTCAAAGGCTTATTTTTCCAAAGAGATCAAAGTTTCTTGATCTATATACTGTTTTTCAAAAATCTGTTGTATTAATGCACACAAATTTTTATCTGAAGCTTCTGACAGTTTTTCCTGCGAAAGTATTTTTCTTTCCTCTAATTTCTCTCTTAATTGTTTTGTATATCTTGTATCTGGAAATTCTGGGCTTCTTGCATAATAACAATACATAATTTCTTTCTTATCCTCAATAGTCCACTGTATCATCTTTATGGCTCTTTTCTGGCAAATCAATTTTTGTCCTTTTTGTGGATTGCTGCTTCCTTCTACAACAGGGGGGCCATCTCCACAGGGAATAAGGCCATGTTCCCCCATGCTTGTTGATACACGAGACCACCTCCATGTTATCCGTTTGAATTGCTATGGTCCCTAGAGGGAAGCACTCCTGAAAGGCTTGTAATATTATAAGAACTGCCCTCATTTCTGGGACGTTTATGTGCAATTTGGTCCCTATGGGGAACCACGTGCCTTGAACCATCACTCCCTAAAAATGTCCTCCCACCCCAAAAGACAGGTGTCCGTAGCCACCGTGGCCTTGGATTGGAGAAGACAAAAGGGTCTGCCTAAGATTAGGTCCTGAGTCTGAAGCCACTATGCAAGGTGATTTCTGCAGACTTGAGAAATCTTGATGGTCATGGAAATGGGCTGAATCTGAGAGGACCACTGAACTGCCAGGATCCAGTGCAGGACTCGCATGTGATACCCGGCAAGAGGAATTAATTGGATGGTAGCCGCCATTGAACCTAGCACTTGTAGAATCAGATGGACTGAAGGACACTCTAGAATCAGCAAGCAAAAGACATGATCCTGAATAAGATGAACTCTGCATAAGGCTAGTGTTGCAGTCTCTGCTGTGTCCAACTGAACTCTGATAAACTGCAAATTTTGGCATGGAGAAATGCTGGACTTGGACAAGCTGACTGTGATTACCACATAGTGAAAGAGACAGAGGGTATAAGTGGCGGCCATTTACAGTTGATGTCTTGTGGGGGCCATGAGAAGCCAATTGTCCAGGTACGGAAAGACCTGGAATCCTTGCAGCCAGAGATGAGCTGCCACCATTGCCATACATTTGTTAAACACTTGGGGGGGGGGGGGCTGTGATGAGTCCAAAGGGCAGGGTTCTGAACTGGTAATGACTGGCTCCTAACCGAAAGCGCATGTGTCTCCTGGAGCATCTGTCATTTTGATATGATAGTACACATCCTTGAGAGCCACTGAGCACATCCAATCATCCTTGCATAACAGAGGCAGAAAGGACTGAAGAGTGACCATCCGGAACTTGACTTCTTGACTGACAGGTTCAGTCTGATGAGGTCCAAACTAGGGCGCAGGTCCCCAGTCTTTTTTGGCACCAAAAAGATGAGAGAGCAAGTTCCAGACCCTCATTGTCCTGTTGGGACCTCTTGGATTGCTCTTTTTTGAAGAAGGTCTTGAAACTTGAGATGGACCAACTCCCTTTGGTGGGGTGGAATGTCAGGGAGGGAATTTAGAATAGGAGGGGGATGAAAAAAGGGAATGAAGTAACTTCTGGAAATAATCTTTAACACACACTGATCTGAGGTGAGACTTGTCCAGGCTAGTGGGTGAAGGGAGAATCGTCCTCCAACTGCCTCCAGGGCAGGACAGTCGGACAGCGCTTTAGGAACGCTGAGAGAGCTTGTCCAAGAAAGGTTCCTGTGAGCCCTGGTTCTCCGGACCCCCTCTACCTCTGGGGTGGTGTCTGCCACTGAATCCCCTACCCCAGCTAGCAGAAGAGGATTCCTCGGGAGCATGCTGGAAGGAGGACTGAGTCCTGTGGAACCAAAGTTTCTTACTACCCTCTGAGTCTTGGAAAAAGATTGTTGGGGAGTAGAGGACTTGATTTCCACCGTGGACAGAGTCTTACCCTTCTACTCACTGCGGGTCAATGTTTCTTTGATGGAAGGACCAAACAATGTTGATCTGTCGAAGTGGGTGTTAGTAAAACACACCTTGAAGGGTTTTGCAACTCCACAAAGATGAATCCAGGCATGCCGTCTGATGGCAATGCCTGTGCCAGCTGGTCGAGAGGTGGCCTCCGCCGCATTGGAGATCAACCTCATCAAAGCATTAGCCAGGGAATTCAGATTGGACAGTTTAGCAGAGACCAATTTAAGACACTCCAGAGGCAGCAACTCTGTAAGGGAGGTGGTGAGTTCCGACACAAATCCATCTGAAGCTAGGTAAAATGTGCCATATAGTTGGTTGCTCCCAATCCGAACGTAGCTGAGAAAAACTTTTAGTTATGTACTCACCATAACTTCAGATGTTTGGGATCCATCTCGCCTACATTCTGACTGATGGGCTCGGAGCCGATCCCTCGGCTCCGACTCGGCACGCTTATGCTATAGAGCGAGGCCTCTAATTGGCTGAGCTATCTTTATCCCAGGATGCACCACCACTAATCCCCCAGATCTTGTTTGTCCGCATTCATGCACACATGCACAGCTTGTTTATATAACATTGTTAGATGTTTCAAGATGAAACAACAGGATTCGGACCTTCTGATATCCTCTGATCTCCAAGGAAGGGGGAAGGAGGGTGGGTTATTAGGAATGTAGGCGAGATGGATCCCAAACATCAAGTTATGGTGAGTACATAACTAAAAGATGTTATGTGATCCTATCTCGCCTACATTCTGACTGATGGGACAGCGTCCCTAGCACCTAAATCCCGGGTGGCTCATTGGAAAACACTCCTGAGCACTGTGGAACCAAATGAAGCTCGTCCTCTAGATGCCACATCTAATTTGTAGTGAGAAATGAAGGTGTGCGGGGAAGACCATGTAGCCGCAGCACAAATGTCACCAATAGCAAGCTTAGAATGAAATGCTACCGAGGTAGCCATAGCCCTTGTAGAATGAGCCTTAACAGAGGTGGAAAGCTCTTTGTTAGAATAAATATAAGCTTGAGTAATACAGTCCCTGATCCATTTGGCAATAGTGACCTTCGTGACTGGGTTGCCCAATTTGTTTTCTGCAAAGGACACAAACAACTGATCTGTCTTCCTTGATTGTTTGGTCCTATCCAAATAAAAACGTAACTGCCTGTGGACATCTAGTGTGTGGAAAATAAACTCCGCTTTATTGGAGTATTTTGGGAAAAAAACTGGGAGCTCTAACGACTGTTGCAAGCATAAAGTAGAACAGACTTTAGGAACAAAAGAAGGATTTGGTCTGAGAGATACCCTGTCTGTATGAAAAACCAAGTACGGGGGTTTCACTGACAAAGCTTGAAGTTCTGAAACCCTTCTGGCTGAAGTAATTGCCACTAGAAAGGCTGTCTTCCATGATAGAAACTTCAGATCACAGGTAGTTGCCGGTTCAAAGGGGAAAGAAGTCAAGGCACGTAATACTATATCGAGATCCCATGGAGGTGCAGGATGAGAAATCGGAGGTCTTAATAGAGCAGCACCTTTCAAGAAGGTCTTACACAACCTGTTGCTCATTAAAGGTGGGTCTAGGGATTCATGAAAATTAGAAATTGCTGCCAATTGTACTTTGATGGTAGAAACAGAAGAGCCTTGGTTGAAAAGAGAGGTCAGGAATTTGAGTACTTCTGCCACGGGAGTAGAAATGGGGTCTAGGCCCTGGAGTTGAGCCCAGATAGCAAACCTTTTCCATTTGCTAGAATACAGTTTCTTCATAGTAGACTTGTGGGCTGAAGACAATATGTGCACCACATCTGGGTCCAGTGCATGTCTCCTGACTATGGTCGGAAGAGGAGGAGCCAGGCCGTCAATTTTAATGTGTGTAGGGACTGGTGTAGTAGTCCCGACTGATGAATCAGTAGGTCTGGGACTTGGTCCAGGAACCATGGACCTTCCAGAGCATGTTTCCGAAGGTAGGGAAACCAGACTTGACGAGGCCAATAAGGAGCAATTAAGATCATCTTGCTCCCTAAGAGATGCCTTTTGAATTACCCTGGGTAGGAGAGGAACTGGAGGGAAGGCATAAAGCAGGCCGGTGGGCCAGGGATGGACTAACGCATCCATAGGGCTCTTCCCCTGAGCTGGGGTTAGGGAGAAAAAATTTTTGCACTTCGCATTCAGAGGAGTCGCAAAGAGGTCGCAGCACGGAACTCCCCATTCGCTGAAAATCTGCTCTGTCGTAGTCATATTCAGAGACCATTCGTGAGGAGAGAGGATGGTTCTGCTCAACCTGTCGGCTATGACATTGGACTTGCCCGGTATGTGAGTAGCCACTAGGAAGCGTTTGGTCGAGATTGCCCATTTCCAGACTCTCATCGCTTCCCTGCAAAGAGGATAGGATCTGGTCCCTCCCTGTTTGTTCAGGTACCAGACAACTGACATGTTGTCTGAGTGAACAGCAATTACGCCCTGAGGGAGGTAATTGTGAAGGGCTTGGAGGGACAGAAGCACTGCCCTCATTTCTAGAATGTTGATGTGGAGAGGAGTCTCCTCCGGATGCCAATTGCCTTGGACTGACCTGCCCAGGGAATGCCCCCCCCCACCCCATCTGGGAGGCGTCCGTGGTCAAAGTGGCCGCCGGAGGGGGAAGAACAAAGGGTCGTCCCTGATCCAAATTGGAGGACTCTAGCCACCAGCGAAGGTCCCGTCTGCAAGATTCTGTGATCCATATTAGATGATTGAGAGGGAGTTCCTGAAAGGACCACTGAGTTGAAAGAAGCCACTGGAGGATTCTCATGTGTAACCTTGCCAAGGGAACTAGCAGAACTGTGGCAGACATCGAACCCAATAGCTGCATGACCATTCTGGCTGGGGCTTTGGACCTGGGGAGTAAGGCTCGAACCTGATTTTGTATAATCTGAATTCTGTCTGCAGGTAGATAGACCCGCATCTGGTTTGAATCTATCTCTGCCCCTATGAATCTTATTCTTTGAGATGGGCGTAACACAGACTTTGGCCAATTGAAGGTGATTCGAGGGAATTGCCCAGTGTTGTTGTGGCTTGCAGGCTCCGTAGAAGTAGATGCTTGGAGGTGGCAGTTAGAAGCCAGTCGTCTAGGTACGGAAACACCTGGAATCCTAGACTCCTCAAGTGAGCAGTCACTACTGCCAAGCATTTGGTGAACACCCTGGGGGCTGTGGTGAGACCAAAGGGCAGCGCACGGAACTGAAAATGACTGCCTCCTAGGCTGAAGCGCAAGTGTCTCCTGGACGTTTGATGTATTTTGATATGGTAATACGCGTCCTTGAGGTCTATGGAGCACATCCAAACACCTTTCTCCAACAATGGGAGAATGGTTTGTAAAGTGACCATTCGGAACTTGGACTTCTTGACTGAACGATTTAGGTTGCTTAGGTCCAAAATAAGCCTCAAGTCCCCGGTCTTTTTTGGCACCAAAAAGAATCTTGAGTAAGTCCCTAATCCGATCTGGTCTGCGGGGACCGGTTGGATGGCTCCTTTTTGCAGCCATTTTGAAATTTCTATGGCTGCGGTATCCCGTTGACTGGGTGGCGGGTCCAGGATTCTTTTGGACTGAGGGGGGGGGGGGGACAACAGAATGGAATGGAGTAACCTCCGGCGATAATTCGAAGCACCCATCGGTCCTGAGTGATCCTTTCCCAGGCCTTTAGGTGCTTCGAAAAATGACCCCCGACTGGCTCCGGAGCAGCACAGTCGGTCAATCCCTCAGGGACTATGAAAAGCTGAAGAGCCACGAAAGGACTCACGGTCTCCAGTGTTGCGGGGGCCTCTGCCGCCTCTGGGACGGCGTCTTCCTGATGAATTTCCCCCTCCTCTGCCTCTGGAGGGGGAACCTTCCTGCTGAGAGGGGTAAGACTTCTGCGATCTCCGGAACCACATCTTCCCTCCTCTTTTAGCCTTGGGATAAGGCCGAAAGGGAGTGGAAAATCGTGCCCCTACGGCAGTCAGAGTCTTACCCTCCTGTTCACAGCGGGTAAGTGTGTCTTTCACCTTGGGCCCAAACAGGGAGGACCCATCAAAGGGGGCGTCGGCGAATGAAGACTTGAAGGCCTCCGTGAAATGACACAGGCGGAGCCAGACTTGTCTCCGTAGAGCAATGCCTGTACCCGCCACTCTACTCGCCCCTTCGGCCGCATACGAAATGAGCCTCATGGAAGAGTTCGAAATGGATGACATTGTAGCCAGCTGAGATCCAACCGTCTGGGCCAGCTCCTCAGGCAGGTTACCTAAGAGGGTATCGGATAGCTCCTTAATCAGATCCCTCTGGAATCTTGTAAAGTGCGTCAGGTAGTTCAAAGACCTCAGAGTAAAGGCCGCTGAACTTAGGGTGCGCTTGCCGTACCGATCCATGCTCCTAGACTCCTTATTAGGAGGATGGACAGATGTAGAAGCCTCTGCTACATCCTGCTGCATAGCAGATGCCACCACCATAGCATCCACAGCCACACCTTTTGTGAGGAACTCTCTATCTGGGGGCGCCGAAAGAAATTTGTTTGGACGAGCGGGCACCGGTTCCACAGAGTCCGGGTGTTCCCACGCCCTTCGACAGATCAAATCCAAGAGCTCGTCGAAGGGCGGAGACACCCAGGAGGCGGAGGGCTGAGCCCCGAAGGCCTTCAGGAACACCGACTCATCAGCAGAGGGAGGTTTGGACTGCCAGCCGCCTCGTTGTTTTAGGGCTTCCAGGATGTCTGCAAAGGAGACATCATCCGAGGACGACTTGGGGGACCCCTCTGCATCATCGAGATCGGTGTCAGATGTCAAAGACTTGTCAGGGGAGTCAACGTGCTTCCTCTTGCACGTTTTCTTCCTGGGAGGTTCTTCCGAAGAGGCTTCAGAAGGACCTCCAGGAGGGGGAGAAACCTCAGCGGGGGTAACCTGAGGCCCAGGGGCTCCGCTGTCTGCGGACAGGGGAACTACCAACGACCCAGTCTCCAAATGTAGGGAAGGAGCTGGGGAAACTGTGGAGGTAGCCAATGAAGATTTGGCTAGAGCACTCCTCATAGCCCTGAAGGCGGGACCACCAGAATCCTGGGAAGGTCCCCCCTCCGAGGCCACGACAGTGGACGGTACTCCCGCCGCCGACGCACCAAGAGGGAGACTTGGGACCGAAGGTATCAATCCCGAAGCCTCCCCCCCAGGGCCGAAGGAAGAAGTCCGTGCACTGAACTCCGACCCAGGAGCCGGAGTCGGAGCAAGGGTCAGGCCTGACCCTAATACCTCCACTGGTTCCACCAACACCTGCTCCAACGGTGCCAAAGCTGTTGGAGGAGGAAGTACAGTAAGGGAGTGGACCATCGGCTCCGAAGCCAAATGGGCTGGAGCCGAAACCATTTTTTGGAACACCGGAGACTGGAATAGTCGAAGGAGCACCCTGTCGATGTCCGAATCAGACATCCTAGAAGACCTCGAGGATACCGATCGGGCCCGAACCGATTTCTCCATCGGCTCCGAAGGGCTCGGGGACCGGCTCCGAAAGGACTCCACAATTATCGGCTCAGAGGAAATCTTCAGGGAAATTTCCCTCGGCGCCGATAAAGACTTCGGCTCCGAGGGGGAAGTGTCTGAGCCGATGACCCTTATCGGCTCCAATATCAGTGGAGCCGATGAGAGTGACCCGCCTCTCGATGCTCCAGACCTCGGCTCCGAAACCAGAGGGGTCGAGGTAGGAGGCATCGAGGCAGACCGTTCCGACCTCGGCTCCGAAGTCCTTGGAGCCGATGGAGAAGTCTGCTTACCTTTTTTGGCCGTCTGTTCCGACTGACTGGTCGGAGCCGGCGCTTTCCGCTTCTTAGAAGGAGACGGAGAGGAAGATAAGGCCTCCTCGAAAGAAGGCTTGATTAATCCTTTAAGTATTAATTTGTTTTTCCTCTCCTGGAGGACTCGAGAGGAAAACGCATGGCACACACTGCAGGATTCCTGGAGATGTTTGGCGCCAAGACAATAGACGCACGAGGAGTGGTCGTCCGTTATGGACATTTTAAACCCACACCTCGTGCACTTCTTAAAACCGGATGGTTTATGTTCCTTAGACATAGTTGTAAAAACAGAAACAACAGTAAACTTTAACAGTTTTAGGCCACAGGTACAATAAGTATGCCCGTACTCAAAAATATAAACTGAAACAAGAAACCTTTTTTTTTTTTTTTTTTTTTTTTTTACACAGCCAAGAAAGGGAAAGAAAGCAAGGAGGGTCAAGACCCTCTAACTAAAACGGGTACTTGACCCACACACAACCACTAAAGTAGTTAGAACAGGGGAAGGCCCCTCTAACTAAAACGGAACCTTCTCTGACAGGAAAATTAAAGCAAAATTCAATAAAACACCAAGAGACACACTCGTACACAAAAAATAGCCGTTAAAACAGCTTTTGGGTTGAAAAAGAGAGAATTACTGACAGGAAAGATACTATTAATATAGTACTTAGCCCAGCCAATGTTGAGACCATGTCCAAGTTCTGAAAGCGGCAAACGAGATCTGGGGGATTAGTGGTGGTGCATCCTGGGATAAAGATAGCTCAGCCAATTAGAGGCCTCGCTCTATAGCATAAGCGTGCCGAGTCGGAGCCGAGGGATCGGCTCCGAGCCCATCAGTCAGAATGTAGGCGAGATAGGATCACATAACATCACAAGCTTTCCAAAGCGGTCAATCACCCAAAAATCTCTGTTTGGGGGATGGACCATGGAGCTCTATTCAGCCAGCTCCTTCTTAGGAGCTGCGGCCACCACAATGGCATCGACTGGTACCCCCTTACTTCAACAGGTCTGGTCTTTGAGAGCACTGAGGAATTTGTCCTTTTTAGGGACTGGTTCCACTGTGTCCAGCTCCTTCCCAGCCGTGTCAGCGATGAGTTCCACAAGCTCGTCAGTGGGGGGGGAGGGGGGACACCCAGGTAGAAGACGGGCTCATCCCAAAGGCTTTCAGGAACATGGAGTCTTCCAAAGATGGGGTGGGGGAAGACCAACTGCCTCTTTGCTAGAGAATTTCAAGGATGTCCCCCAAATGACGCTTCCTCAGATGGGAGTCGGGGGACCCATTTTCCTTTTCGAAATCCATGTCCTCTGTGGGAGACTCTTTGGGAGAGTCCAGGTGTCTCCTCTTACATGTTCTCTTCCAAGGAGGTTCCTCCACAGGGGGCTCTGAGTAGGGCATGGAAGAGACAGGGACCCCAAGTGGGGCAGTGCTCATCTGAATGCACTCACAGGAGGGCTGACTCTGTAAGGATGACTAGGCCTCACCACCCAAAGTCGAGAAAGGCTGGCGAGGGCCTAAAGATGAAGGAGAGGTGACTATGAAGCTGGAAAAGGTCCTCCCTACTGCCTGGGAGGCTGATGGACTGGACAAAGTCCCTCTTTCCTCTCTCATGGCCGGAGCCACCAGGGCAGGATGAAGGGACTCTGACGCAGCACTGAAGTCCCCCGACAATATCGGCCTGAGATGTCGAGTGCTGAAGCCCCCAGGGGAAGGGAATGGTCTGGAAACTCAGGACCCGAACCCACCTTCAGAGAACCTGGACCAGCCTCACTGGGATGAGACACAGCTTGTTCCAAGGGCAGTGGAACAGAACTGGCCAGGAACCTTGATGGAGTCGAGAAGGGAGGTATACCCAACACTATTGGTCTCTCACTTGGAATGCTCTGGTCCTGATGCTCTGAAACTGGATGGATCAGGAGAGGAGAGTGGAGTCCTGTGGGTGGGGAAAGTTCCTTGGGCATCTGGCCAGGGATGACAACAAGCCCAACTCAATTTAGGCCTTGATGAAGCTCCTCATCATCCTATCCATATCTGAGGTAACAAACGTCTGGAGGATCTGGAGGATGCAGACGAATGGCCTGACCTAGCTGGGGATCCTGCCTTGGATCCGATAAATCTGTGGTCCCATGTGGGGGACCAGCTCAGATGTCTCAGATCCAATTTTCTGGAGGATCTGGATGGGGAGCTGTCTATAACTATCAGCTCAGACAATACACTTGGATCCCACAGTCTGGCATGATCTGACAGCTTGGATGGCACGCCAGATGGATCCAACAATGAGGTCGGAGCTGGAGAGGGCTTGTGCTGAAAAGGGATCTGAAGTTTCCCGTGGCACTGAGACCTCAGATCTGAGGGGCTGATCTGAGGCTCTCGGAGTGGAAGAGCCTGGATCTGAAGCCACAGAGGCTGGACTAGGATCTGGGGATCTGTGATACGAGAGCCTCGCCTTTTTGGAAATTGAAGGAGACCCTTTGGAAGGAAGGGGGGGTCTCTTTTTAGGATCCTGGGAGGGCTTGGTGGGAGATTCCAATGGCACGGGATCACCCTGAGCCAAGCCCTTCAGAAGCAATTTGTTGCGGTGCTCCATAAGAATCCTGGGGTTGAATGCTGCACAAATGTTGCATTCAACCTCCAGGTGGGCTGCTCCTAAACAGTAAAGACACTCCTCGTGTGAGTCAGAATAAGGCATCACTTGAAACCAAAAGGTTTCTCAGCCACAGTTGACACTCAGTCACACAAGAAAAAGAGAGAGAAGAAAAGGAGGGTTTTTTTTTGGGGGGGGGGGGGACGGGAAGGGGACTACCGTGACAAGAGTAAGGAAAGTGTTAACTCTAAGCTATGGGAAGGGAGGTAAACTAATTTACATACCCTAAAATACAAAAAGAGGTAGAAAAAGGATAGAAAAAAGGTTAAAAAAAGCATTTAACTAAATGAGAAGTCGCTCGAGCTCGGATTGCGTCCAACATGTTCAACGGCAAATGAGATCTGACGGTTAGAGGTCAGCATGGGATTATGGGAAGGGGAGGAGCTTGAGCTCTGGATCTGTTCATTAGTTGCTAGATCAGATCAGAGGTTGTATCTAAGACCCATCCGTGATGAATAATGACATGGATAGCATCAGATCTATATTTTCTGTGCTTCAGCATTTCACTTCAGGGGAACGATATTTTAAAATGCAGATATGACACCAATTCAAAGTGGAGAGGGGAGAGAAATTCTGACAGGATGGATGATACACTGGAAGAACATAACAGGCTTCTCTTGACTACAGTAAAATTGCTGTATGTTACCCAATATATATGTTTTGTTGAGGAAGACTCTTACTTGAAAGTCTACTTGACAAAATGTAAACTATGTTGACAATTTTTAAAGTTTGCGCAAATTATTGATGAATGTTGTTTTTGTGATTTATATTTAAAAGTTCATAAGTTCTTATACAGTTTAGAATGCAAGAAATATCCTTCACAAAATCAAAAAATCATGCAGCAAAAGTTGATGCACATTTTTGAAAGTAAAGCCTATTTGTAGCTTTTATAGCAAAAAGGTAAGGGCTGAAGGCAAACAGGAAGGTAATATAATAGTGATCTGTGAGATAACAAACAGGTTCATAAACTGATACCAGGTAATTGATCAGTTAGATAATTTGTAGCCTAGCCACTACAATTCCCTCTACTTGTTACTCCCTTTCCATCAGAGTTTTTGGGGTAAGACTGAGGATGTATTTGCAGGCAACTATCCAAACATCCACACTACGTTTGAAAAGGGTGAGATACATGCTTTGTTTCATATGAGTGAGGAGTCTATTATAGAAGAGGGGGATTTCTTATGAGAAATCTATCACATCAGAAGGAAAAATTTATAGAATAGTGAAGGTTGAGGCTTCTAGTAATTCTATTTATGGAGTTAACAATTTTGTGAATGTGATGAAGATCACTCAGGAGAGGGTTGCTTTGGGCCTTGCGGACCAAGCAGTGGTCAGCCCTAACAAACTGATATGATACACAGAAGGGAGACAGAACTCTAATATGCTCTGCATAGATAATGGAACTCATATCCTTGCTTTTCTTTATGACAAAATGCTGGGTCGTATATCTAGACAGATACATGACAAAAGAAGCACAGTATTCAGTTTTGAGTCTAATCATGGAGGAGAATAGGGATTAAATACACAAGAACCTGAAAAGAATACCCTAAGGAGACAAGTGGGCCAATGAAAAGGACTTCCTAACAGCCACAGCTACATGGTGGTCAAGGGAGAGATCACTATTAACAAATGTGCCCAGGTATCTAATAAATGTGCCTGTTGTGAGGTGGTACCACTAATGTGGTGGGATCAAAAGTGTTCATGTATGCCAAAGGATAGCACTATATGTTTGTGCGTCTTAGACCTTCTTTTAGAATTTGAGAGTCTCCAGGCAAGCTGATACTGGCTCCAAGTTTACATTTATCAGTAAACTTAAGTCAGCCAAAGGCCTTCAATATCAGCTTTGACATCTCAAAAGTAAATATCAAACAGGAGTGACACCAGTAAATATGAACCTTTTTGCGAAGAGTTTTCCCCAATATTGGTTTGCTGAGTTCTGTTAGCCAATTTGCAATCCAAAGGATGACATAAGGTTTTACACTTAGTTACATAACTTTATGAAATGTCCCTGATTGAGGAATGTTGGCTAGATTGAGGTAAGCTACATGTACTGACATGCCTTCATCAGGGATGCGTGACTTTTTTTTTTTTTAGAAGTTGACCAAGCTGAGCAGACAGGATTTACACTTCACAAATTGAAATTATGTATCAAGGAACTTTAGGCTGACAGTAGCCATGCTTCTGAGCTTCATAAATATGCCTTCCATTGTTTTACAGGTGTTACTTGCGACACTTATTGGTCTACAATTACCAAGATCAGGGGAAAGGCTACCCTTGTGTAGGGAAATAACCACCACAGTCTTCCAAAGCCTGAGGCACATAGCCAGACTAGAAACTAAGGTTGAACAGATTCATGAGTGGGTCAGTAAGGCAGTGCTTCATACTGGCAAGAAAACACCCAGTTCTTTTAGGACTTATTCAGCACTGATGTTTGGGAAGGCTGAAAAGGAGTCAATGAGCAGGTAGGTCAGGCGGAAATGGGGGAGGGGGGATTAAATTAAATGACAAGCTATGTTTTCAGATTTGGGTGGATACTTACTAAGAAGAAGGGCACATTCTAACTAAAGTATCTCACTGACTTCCTCTGATTTCCCTAACTCTCTCACAAGCTCACGAATGTATAAATGTGCAGCAAAGGCATGCTCTAATTAGAAGTCTTATGATGAAAACCCTCATCATTCAGTAAAATGTACAACTATTGAAGATTTGAAGCACAACAGTCCTTATTCTACTGCAAAACTATTTTGAAACAGCATAAGCTATAGATGAGAATTTCAGTCTTTGCTTACAAAAACAGGACACAAAGCTCTAATTTCCAACAGCTATCATAACAGCTGAAGACTAGCAGACTGGAAACAAGTTTTCAAAAGTTCTTTTATCATGCAAGTATACTAGCTAACTGCTCCAGTCATCATTATCACAGCTTTATACCTTAAGATCTGAAACACGGGCACAGAAAGTGTCGTAACAGCTAAGATCTGGGCAATAACCATTACCACTGCTGATCGCATAAAGATCTGACCAAAAGCTGTTGTAACACCTACTTAAATGTCACTAGGCCTTCTCTATAACTTAAACTTTGGTGGAACTATGTCTTCAGGATCAGAGTAGGTAGAGCTATTGTGCATCAACTCAGAATAGTGCTGGGTGCTACTTCTAAGGCTCTTCATACAGCTGAAGAAAGACTAGTGACCATCTTTAACAGAGGCAGGGAAACTGAATTAAATTCATACTTGGCTTTGGAATATTTGATTTTGTTTCTGAGGTCTTTGTTTAGCTTTATGATCTTATTTTTTGAGATGTACAGTTTTCAAGTTGCTACTGAGACAGAGAATTTTTTTGTCCTCTAAATATAGAACTTGTTTATGCTAGGATTGTTTTTAAGTAGCTACTGAGAGAGAGGATTTTTTTGTCCTCTAAATACAGAACTTGTTTATGCTAGAATTCCAATGAAAGAGTTTATCCCTAACTCACTGCTGTATTCGATGTGGACTGGGACCAACTGTCTTGGTGTAGGTATGGAAGTGAGAACAGAAACTCTCCATGAATGTAGTAGTGTTGGGTCTTCAAGGGGAAGGAGACTCTTGAAGCCTCTCAGGTCATCATATAATTGGAGATTATTTACCTTAGAGACATCTCAGAAGGTGGAAAGGTTTGTAAGTGTTTTGGGCTGAGTTCTAACAGTGAGGACCTAAACCTAGGAATGTGAAATCACAGCCACTCATAATAGCAATATGTATATAATGATCAGGTTCAATATATTTGACCCTCTTGCTGGGTAGCATACAACCTGGTCTAGTCAGTTCACATATGAGTTTATTTTAATGAAGAGCATGAAGTGTTGAGAACATTTATTAATAGTAGGGCAAGTATTCTACTTAACACATAGACTATTAAAGGTTTGCCAAATCCTGTAAAAAGATACAAGACACGTATGTATATTAGGAAAATCAACCCCCTGTTTGTATTACTGTAAGAAATACATTTGAATGACGCTGAGCGTCTGAAACTAGGAAACCCTGGAAATACATTATTAAAGGTTTTCATCACATTCATTGCAAGGTCTGTAAATAAGTGTGTATACTGAACCCATTCAGCCACTGTAGCTACACAGAACATGCATACAAGTTACTATGCATGCGTAAGATCAGTTTCATTTTGCTGACAAGTGTTTGAGCAAGAATATATTTTCAAACAGGCTGCAATTTCTGATAATGACGCACATACAAGATTTATACTTTTCAATTTTACTGGCTCAGAAGCCACTGAGCGAGAATGTTCATTTGTGCATGCACCTACCATGTATGCAGGGGAAGGAAGCGACAGTGTTTAAAATGTAAATTTATAGAAATGTGCAACTCTCAAACAAATGTTACAATGGAAAGGCACAAATTTTTACAAAAGAAGTCAAAAGCCTACTGAAACTATTGCAGCACGTA
Source organism: Protopterus annectens (assembly GCF_019279795.1). Classification (NCBI taxonomy): domain Eukaryota; kingdom Metazoa; phylum Chordata; order Ceratodontiformes; family Protopteridae; genus Protopterus; species Protopterus annectens. Next base: position 541,925,530 of record NC_056736.1, read on the forward strand.
TGCAAAAACATGTAGATTTGGTGATCTACGAGATGAATTGATAAATGACCATCTTGTTTGTAGTGTTAATGATGTAGTAAGAAAGATTTTGCTTCAAGATAGTGAATTAGCACTAAGCAAAGCCATTGAGATTTGTCAAATGAGATTACAGAAAAGCATTCAAATATGCTTAAGGATGAGAAAAGCATGTTTGCAGTATATGCTAGTGCAAATATTGATAGTGTGCAACAGAAAGTTAAGATGAAAAAGAAATATAAACTGAGAGGCAGTGCCATACCCATCTTCATTGTTAACTGTCACAATTGCGGATGCAGTCATGATCCTAAACGGGAAAAGTGTTTAGCTTTTGGTCAGCAATGTCGCAAATGTAAAATGTGGAATCATTTCAAAAAGCTTTTCAAGTCTAAAGTGTTGCAAACTTATATTAAAAGAAAGTATCTGAAGATGCAAGTAGATCAGGTAGAGACTCTAGCAAACTCAGAAAGCTGAGAGCAAACTTTCTGTGTTGATGGTGTCTCTGTGATTGATGAAACAGTTAACACAGTAGATTATTAGTTGTCAGCAGAGAGTGAAATATTTTGCGCTGCACAAATTAATGGGAAACCTATAGAGCTTAAAGTAGACAATGGATCTAAGTGCAATGTTATATTAGCGCAAATGTTTGCTAAAGTAAAAGCTGGCGAGAAGCTTGATTCAGCAAAGGGTGCAAAACTAGTTACTTATGGTGGTGAAGAGATTCAAACTGATGGCGCAGTAGTTCTTTCATGCCATTCTGCTGGAAACAGCTATGACTTGCAGTTTTATGTAGTCAAAAGACACGTGCAGTCACTGTTAGGCCTCAAAGTCTAAGAATGGGACTGATTTCATTTAATAAAGAGGTTCACCATATAAGTCTGAATAACAGCGATAGTTTTACGCAGAATATTTTTAGCGAATATGCTGATACTTTCAAAAATGAGCTTGGTAAACTTTCATTCACATATTCCATGAAGTTAAACCATGAAGTAAGTCCAGTTGTCAGACCAGCAATGAAGATTCCAGTAACAATGCAGCGTAAAGTAAAAGCAGAACTACAAAAATTTGTGAATTTAGGTGTTCTTAGTCCAGTAGAAGAATGGACTGAATGGGTATCCTCCATGGTCGTAGCTCATAAGAAAAGATCAGATGATATTAGAATATGTATTGATCCAAGTGACTTAAAGCACTTAAGCATCCTCATCATCCAATGCATACAGTAGAAGAGGTAGCCACTCTCATGCCAAATTCTACTGTTTTTTTCAGTCTTAGATGCAAAAAGCTCTTTTTGACAAATTTCGCTGGATTGCAAATCTTCATTGTTAACCACATTCAATACACCATTTGGTAGACAGATTTTTAAGAATGCCATTTGGAATTAATTCTGCCAGAGAAGTCTTTCAACATGCCATGGACAATCCATCTGCTATTATAGTAGACGACATTATTGCTGGAGGCAATGGTGAAGATGAAAATGATAGAAATCTCAGGAAAGTTCTAGACCATGCACATGAAGTAAATCTCAAACTGAATCCTCAGAAATGTAAATTCAAACTGAAAGAAGTTTGTTTACAGGTTCTGGCTTACAACCAGATCCGTCTAAGCAAACAGCAATTGTTGAAATGCCAGTTCCAGAGAATGTCACATCATTTTCTAGGTATTGTCAACTATTTAGGAAAGTTCATCCCAGACTTGAGTGAGCTTTCTGCACCACTACGTGAGCTGAAACACAAAAAATGTAAACTAGTCCTGGCTGGAACACCAAAGAGCATTTGATATTCTGAAGAAGAAAATTGCCAGTCCACTCACATTGAGATATTATGATGTTCACAAACCTGTAACTCTTTCTTGTGATGCTTCAAGGTACGGCATTGGTGCAGCATGTCTTCAAAAAGGCATACCAATTAGCATATGCGTCAAAAACTTTTAACTCAATCAGAGATGCATTATGCCCAAATAGAAAAACAACTTTTGGCAGTAGTGTTTGCCTGTTCAAAGTTCAATTATTATATTTATGGCAGACCTATCCAAATAGAAACTGATAACCAACCACTACGGACCATTTTAAAAAGTCAATACATATAGCCCCAGCTCGATTGCAATGCATAATGTTAACATTGCAAACATACAATTTCAATATTGTTTACAAAAAAAGCAAATACTTGTACCTTGCTGATGCTTTGTCACATGCACCCAGACAAAAGACAGAGCAGCATGAAAATTAAATAGCAGACTTTGAAGTCATGGAAGTCAGAAAATTTTCATCATCACAGCTTGATGACCCAAGAAATCACACAGCTTCAGACCCAATGCTCCAGAAGATGAAAAATGTTATCAGTCAAGGATGGGCAGCACGACAAACTGGTTTACGACTTGACATTCAGCAGTATTTTACTTACAGAGATGAGCTCATGATGGAAGATGGAAGCATCATGAGAGGTCCAAATTGGTAATTCCTAAAGCATCACAACAGGAATATATCAAAATTTTGCATTATGGTCACCCAGGTACTGATTCAACCAAAAGAAGGGCAAGAGGCATTGTATTTTGGCCTTCTATGTCTAAAGATAAAGAGAAGGAAACTAGCATGTTCAAACTGCATCAACAAAAAGAACCACTTCAGCTACACCAAATTCCTGAATTTCCACGATCAACGGATGCTGTAGATATTTTAGAATGGAAGAGTCAACATTATTTGGTGTTAGTAGACTCTTACTCAAATTGGTTTGAAACTGACCTACTTCCTAACTTGACGTCCAGCATAGTCATTACAAACTGAAGAGACATTTATCTGTGCATGGTAGTCCACACAAAGTCATGTCTGACAATGGTGCAGTTTACTAGTCAGCAGTTTAAGAAATTTGCTGAGTCTCAGAACTTTGTTCCTATTACCAGTAGTCCAGAGTATCCACAAGCCAATGGTTTAGATGAACGTGCAGTTCAGAGTGCAAAGCACTTGGAGAAATCCAAAACAGATGGTACCGATTAACTTACTCAATCTCAGAAACTTTCCTCAAGACAAATTGCCTGGTTCATCTGCACAAAAACTGATGTCCAGACAGACACGATCAACTCTTCCAATCAGTAAGCAATAGTTAGCACTAAAAGCAAAGAATAACAGAGTGGTCAAGGCTCAACTTTCAAGAAAACGTCAGTCACAAAAGTTGTACTATGATAAGACCAGTAAATCCCTTCAACCATTGCTACAAGAAGTTGTGAGAATGTAAACATCCAAAGGTTATGATTGTGTAGGAATCGTGAAGGAGACTGGTTAGGAACCGAGATCTTACATCATACAATCTCTGAAGGAATGGATTACAGAAGGAATCGTAGACATATGTTACCTGTCTCAGAACCAGTGCCACAGCAGATTGCCTGTGCCAGTGACTCGTCAACTCTTCGAATTTGAAAGGATAGTGGGCATTTGAAAGGATAGTGGGCTTTCTTCAAACATCTCTGATGTAAACCCAGACATTCCAGTGCTAAATTAATCCCCTGAGACTGTCCCTATTGCTAAACCCAGTCAGAATTTCTATGTAACTAGATCAGGTAGAATTTGCAAACCCAATGACTTGGACTTGAAATCAGTTATGTTTTGTTGAACTGTTGAAAACATGTCTTTTTTCTTGTATTTTTGCAATGTCAAACAAAATTAGAGAGAGAGGATGTAGATCAGTGTGTATATTTGAACCTAGTCAGTCACTGTAGCTAGTCAGCATGTGTATACAAGTTACTGAGCATGTGCGAGATCAGTGCCAATTTTGTGCAGTCACTGTGAATGTAAACTTGAATAGAGATGCACATGTGTGTGTGTGAGAAGCAACAAGTCAGTCCATAAGCATATGAAGTACGAAGTGTATGTAGTTACAGCTCCTGATGTAAGTATAATATATGACTTGAATGCATACCCAGCCTCAGTGTCCCATTTGAATACACAAGACATGCGACAAGGTCTAAGGGATGTTGCAACACTACAGCAAAGAAAAATGGCTTTTGAGCTGCTGGAGGTACAGAAAGATAAAGAAGGTAGATTTGTATTACTGACATGTAAAGCAGACAGAGTGCTATGCATGACTGTAAATCTGTGATGTCCCACCGGGGATTGCTCAGCAAACCATACTCTAGAATGCTAACAAACTATATTATAGTTTGGGGAGGATGATTTTCTGGATGGACACTGAACCCATTTTTTTTCCACTGGTGAGGTGCAGAGCAGTCCTAAAGCTCACAGTATGCCTACATTAGGGCAACTTATTTACAAATATGCTATACTAATGGGGTGATATATGTGCATGAGGGATTAAGGCTTCCTAGAGATGTGTACAAGCTTCTAATGCATGTGCAAATAATATTCAAGAATCAATAAAATCATGATTAGCAAAAAGCATATAGATCTTAACGTTTTGCATGCATATCCTGTTTCTTCATCAGACCACTCTCCATTGCACCTGAGATGGTAAGTCAACAAGGTAAGGTAATCTGTATTTTTGTCAAGAAAAACAATTTAAAAGCTGAATATCAGAGTTGTAACTAGGGTGAGGCAAAGGGGATAGCTGCCACAGGTACAAGTTGTTAAGGGGTGTGTTTCGCAGTTGTTAATAGAGAGTGAGTGCAGTAGTGACATTTACTTCAAAAGCCACAGGGGATATGGTATTTTTTTATATAACTGCAAATACTGCATTCTACAGTCATAGTGGTAGTTACTAGTAACTTGGCCTGCAGCCTGCTAAGATATAGAGCTTTCTACAGTTGCAGTTTAGTGTGGAGTTTGAGAAGTTCAAGACATCCTTAAGTCTTGGCTTGGGGTTTCAGCCTGGGGAAAGTACAGTTATACAAGTTGAAATTAGCAGAACAATAGATGTTCTAATGATCACTGCAGCAGCCTTAGCAATATGGGTTATATTCTGTCAAGGATATAACAGCCAGCCAACTTCCAAAGGTTCAGGGCACCTTCCCCAGACCCAAACTGCCAAGCAGCTTGACATGAGCTGACTGAAAGACAATGTTCAGCACAAATCCCTTCAGAACCTTCCTGGCAGCACAAAGAGGGAGGCTGAGCCCTGAAAGGGCAATTCTAGAAATAACAAAAAAAAAAAAAAAATGTCCACACCCTAACATAAAAAATACAGTGGATACTGCAACAGTGATCCCTCGAACATCTGCAAGTTCAACTTGTACAACTGTACTATGTTCTTCATATTGATCACTGTTGCAAGTAGCCTTAGCTATATGGGTAGATTACCATAGCTAACTACATTTAGGAGAAGGGTCCAGGAGCCCCAGGAGTGAGGTCCTAGCAAAATGTGAACTAAACCTAGAGGAGGAATCAAGCTTATAGTGCTTTGTAAAAGTATGTACAGATGACCAAGTAACAGCTTCTTCAAGAATACTTCTAGAATCCAAACCTTTCCAAAAAGCCATAGATGAAGCTAAGCCCCTAGTTGTGTGCGCCTAGATCCTGTGTGGAATAGATTTGTCATGGTGAGTATAACAAAAGGTAGTAGCCTTAAACAGCCATTTGGAAACAGTCTGTTTTGGCACAGGTTGTCACTTCTTACCTTCACAAGAAATCAACAATTGATCCGAAGATCTGAAAGATTTATTTCTATCAAGACAGTACCTGAGTTTTGTGGACATCCAAGGTATGAAGTATCCTTTCTCCCTCATTTTTAGGTTCAGGAAAGAAAATGGGGAGCATGATAGTTTAGCTTAAAGTAAACTCAGACATCACTTTAGGCATAAAAGAAGGATTAGTTGTCAGGCACCCTGTCTCTATGGAAAAAGAGGTAGGGTTACTCACTGTAAGAGCTTGTAACTCAATATACCCTTCTTGCAGAGGTCACAACAATCAGCAAAACTATTTTCCATGTTAAGAACCTTAAGTCATACAGATTAGCTAGTTCAACAGAGCAAGTGTCAGCTACTCTAACACAAACGTAAGATCCCAAGAAGGGGCCACGGGTTTACTTGGAGGCCTCTTATGCAAAACTCCTTTTAAGTACATTTTGCCATGAGAATGCATTGAAAGAGGAGGATCTATGAGTAGACAGACATGCTGATATGGCAGATAGATGAATGATGGGAACACCCCTGATCTTGTATGAGTAGATCCAGTCTGTGAGGATGTTTGTGGTAATTGCCCATGGCCATTTCCAAAAGAAGGGAGAATCACAGTTGCCTGGGTCAGAAGAGAGTCATCACAATCATCTTGGGGGATTCCTTTTGAATCTTCATAGGCAACCCGGATTATCTGTGGAAAGGCATAAAACAACATTCCTGTCCAAAGAAAAGAAAATACATCAGACTTACAGGCCTTCCATGCATGAAATCCTGGGACAGAACTTTGTCAGTTAATTGTTCAGAGAGGAGGCAAGGAACTCCTCACAGATGGCTCAAATATTGGAAGAGATACATAGCTAGTTGCCATTCGTGACAGTCTGCCCTGGTCCTGCTCAGCTCGTCTGCCATACAATTTTGTTCTGATGGAATGTTGGATGCCTGCACAGTCAGATTCCACTCTGAAGCTATATCCCAAGCTAACATGGCTAGTCTGCAAAGGGGGTATGACCTGTTTCCAAGGGGATGTGACCTGTTTCGCAATTGCTTGTTGATGTACTGCATGACTGTGGTATTGTCTGTACCCACTAGAAGAGGTCCTGGGATCAAATATGGTTCAGAGAGTCATATGCCTTGATCAAGACAAGAATCTCCTTGATATTTATCCATCCTGAAACTGCTCCCCAAGCAATGCCCAAAGCATCTATCTAAAGTGGCTGACTGTTTTGCAACAGGGATGGAGAATGGGAGACCTGGATTTAAGGATATCTGTTGTCTCCACAAAAAAAAAAACAATCTGTTACAACAAACCCTAGTCCTGGGATCTGAAAAGATAAAGGGTGTTAATAGTGAGACCAAAGAGACTTCAGATATTAATGCATCTTTCTCATGTGTAGTCTTGCCAGGTTGTATCATGAGAATCAGACATGCCATGAGACTCATAGATGCCATGTGACCCAAAATTCTGATGTATCCCTCTTAGTAACCAAAATCTGAGTGGAATACCTTAGAAACAGATCTAGATAAATATCTCTGTTTCCTGAGGAAGAAAAGCTCTTTGAACTGAGGTGTCAAGTTGACATCCCAGGAGCACAATCCTGTGTGAGGGAGTCAAGAAAGACTTTTGAATGCTGTCTTGGAATCCCAGTTTGTCTAACAGATCTCTCACCCAAAACAGAGAACCTCCTGACATTTTGAAAAATATTCTGGAAAGATAAACAAGTTGTCTAAATATGGAAAAATGCGGATAGCCTGCAGCCTGCAATAAGAATTGGAGTTAGACACTTTGTGAACACTCTTGGTGCAGTGGATAATCCAAAGGGTAAGGCAGAGACCTGAAAATGTGATTTAGAGACACAAAAACATAAGCACCTGAAGTCTGGATGAACACGGGTATGATGATAAGCATCTTTTAAGTCTACTTTTACCAGTAAAACTAAAAGAGGAAGAAGAGGAAACAGGTTGTGAAGTGACAATTTTGAATTTAGTCGTTATCACAAACAGATTAAAAAAAGAATGATCCAGAAATGCCCTCAATGCATTTTCTTCCTTTTAAACTAGGAACATCCTTAAGTAAAACCCCTTCCTCACCTGGGAAGGAGGAACTGGTTCTATCACTCTTTGGGGCAGCATGTGATGAAAAACAGGAGGAAACAAAATAAGTCTGGATCTGCAGGATGAGGAATGACCCCCCCTGGAAAGGAGGAATTTACTACCAACCAGGGTATGATGAAAGATTTTCCAAACTCATTAGCCCGAAACAATCTGTTGCCAAAGAGAAAAATGGAGATTCAGACTTTCTGGAAGAAAATGGAGTCCAGAGTGGGAGGGGGGGTTATAAGGTCTCTTGAACAGTCATTCAGACTTGCTGGACTGTCCTTGGTTTTGGGAGGTTTGAGACTTCTTTTTGGAAATTCCCTTGACACCAGTTCTTAAACGTCTCCTTACCCGAATTCTGTTGAGACTGTTTATTATGTTTTTTTGCCAAAACTGGATGAAGAGAAAGAAAAGTTGGCAATGTGTGAAAAGGAAGGCTAAAGAATCTTAGAGACTCCCTGGTTCAGCTTGCCCCTTTCATCACCCTTTTTGATAATTTCTGCAGTGAAAGGGCCAAACACTAAACATTTACCTAAAGAGGAATTTAATATCTCATTTTTTAAAACATCTGGGACATTCTGATAATGGGGCCAAGCAAACTTCCTTAAAACAGTACCGGTGTCCATAGCCTGGAAGAAGTATCAACAGAATCATGCATGCACTCTGCAAACAATGAGTATGGACTTGTGCAGCAGAAGAAATTAAGTTATTTAAATCAGTTTCTTCTTCACTCAGCACAGACTCCACGTGGGCCAGCAGAGTAATCCAGGCTGCAGAGAGCTGAATAAGCGACTTTTCTTGATACTAAGTATATTTTTTGTTGCTTTCCACATCTGAATACCTAGCGACTGTATTTCGCCTGCTTTCTGTTACATTGAAGCTGTTTTTACTGCATTTAACTTAATATTGCACTTGGAATCCTTGTTTGTTACTATTTGACTGTATTTGTAGCAAATTCTTCTGTGTAAGCTGTAGTAGCTGATTCATAGCATTTATAAGTGTTTGCTGTACCTGTTTCTGCCTGTTTTGTGAAAAAAAAAAAAAAGAAAAAAAAAAAATATCTCGTTTTTCCTGCTTTACTAGTTTAGTCCAGTTTCAGAGTTGCTGATTCCTGGGCTTTGGTTGTAGTTCCTGTGTACTGTTTCCTTGCCTTATTTGGGGAGAGGAAGTTACCTTGCTTACCAGTGGGAGTGGGAAGCATTGAGCTGCCTTTTGTCCAGTTTTGTGAGGTTTCAGCCAGTAACTAGTAGTTTATTGGTCGTTTTGGGCCAGTTTCTAGCTTTTTCCAGCCCCCTGGTATAAAACTGTAAACGACGTTTTTCAGCTTGTACCTACTCAGCACAGACTCCACGTGGGCCAGCAGAGTAATCCAGGCTGCAGAGAGCTGAATAAGTGACTTTTCTTGATACTAAGTATATTTTTGTGTTGCTTTCCACATCTGAATACCTAGCGACTGTATTTCGCCTGCCTTTCTGTTACATTGAAGCTGTTTTTACTGCATTTAACTTAATATTGCACTTGGAATCCTTGTTTGTTACTATTTGACTGTATTTGTAGCAAATTCTTCTGTGTAAGCTGTAGTAGCTGATTCATAGCATTTATAAGTGTTTGCTGTACCTGTTTCTGCCTGTTTTGTGAAAAAAAAAAAGAAAAAAGAAAAAATATCTCTTGTTTTTCCTGCTTTACTAGTTTAGTCCAGTTTCAGAGTTGCTGATTCCTGGGCTTTGGTTGTAGTTCCTGTGTACTGTTTCCTTGCCTTATTTGGGGAGAGGAAGTTACCTTGCTTACCAGTGGGAGTGGGAAGCATTGAGCTGCCTTTTGTCCAGTTTTGTGAGGTTTCAGCCAGTAACTAGTAGTTTATTGGTCGTTTTGGGCCAGTTTCTAGCTTTTTCCAGCCCCTGGTATAAAACGTAACGCATACGTTTTCAGCTTGTACCTACTCAGCACAGACTCCACGTGGGCCAGCAGAGTAATCCAGGCTGCAGAGAGCTGAATAAGTGACTTTTCTTGATACTAAGTATATTTTTTGTTGCTTTCCACATCTGAATACCTAGCGACTGTATTTCGCCTGCCTTTCTGTTACATTGAAGCTGTTTTTACTGCATTTAACTTAATATTGCACTTGGAATCCTTGTTTGTTACTATTTGACTGTATTTGTAGCAAATTCTTCTGTGTAAGCTGTAGTAGCTGATTCATAGCATTTATAAGTGTTCGCTGTACCTGTTTCTGCCTGTTTTGTGAAAAAAAAAAAAAAGAAAAAAAAATATCTCTTGTTTTTCCTGCTTTACTAGTTTAGTCCAGTTTCAGAGTTGCTGATTCCTGGGCTCTGGTTGTAGTTCCTGTGTACTGTTTCCTTGCCTTATTTGGGGGAGAGGAAGTTACCTTGCTTACCAGTGGGAGTGGGAAGCATTGAGCTGCCTTTTGTCCAGTTTTGTGAGGTTTCAGCCAGTAACTAGTAGTTTATTGGTCGTTTTGGGCCAGTTTCTAGCTTTTCCAGCCCCTGGTATAAAACGCTAAACGCTTAGCTGAGCTGCCACTGTTGCACACTAGGGCAGCCGGTTAGGCAGGTTTAAACTATTCGGCTACCTAAAGTCCACTCTTCAAATTTTCCTTAAAACTACCTTCCTCGAACTATACTACTGATCTAATCAGCGTATCCTATAACTAAAAAGATCATCTCCACTTGACTCCAAGTAGACTATTCTCTATCTGTTAAACCTAGCACTTGCTCCTACAGTACTTATTACCTTGATACGGTACTCTTGTCATAGATAGTACCCCAAAAAGGTAACCCCCCATTTCTCGGTCACCCACGTCCCCCTGAATCTTTTTAAAGTTTTTGTCTATCCTTCTAGCATGTCGAGGGATCAGTTGCTAGTGTCCTCTCCTGCTCAGCTGGTGAACCTGGGAATACTGAGGCAATGTTACAATTGCCTCATGTACACAGACAACCCTCTCCTCCTCCCACAAAACACAAATACATGCGAGAGATGCAACTATACGGCCAAACTGGAGGCTGAGCTCTCTCAACACAGGACTGGCAAGACCAGTCAGGAGGAGAAGATTACCACACACACTATAGACCCAGTCTCACATAGCACCATTACAACCTCAAATCATACACATAAACACACAAAGACATACTCAGAGGCTCTGATCAAAAATCTACCAAAACAGCAGAGGCCACCAAAGCAGACACCCAAACAACCACCACCTCAGAACACAACACCTGCAACACATAGACCTCACAGTCAGAGTGTCAAACAGTCACAGCCCATAAGGCCAAACACAAGGCCAGACACACTAGTCATTGGTGACTCCATAGTCAGACACACTGACGTCCCGCTCACCAGACTGAGTAAGGAGAAGGTCACAGTAAGCTGCCTGTCGGGCGCTAGAATCCGCCACATAACGCAAGCACTCAGGTCTCTCAACAGCAAGTACAAATATGACTCAGTCATTGTCCACGCTGGTGTAAACGACCTGAGACGTACCTCCTTGGACTACATGAAAAGAGACATTGAGGAGCTCTCTGATTATGTAGCCCAGGCAGGTATGACCCTGACCTTGAGCAGTATCCTACCTTCACCAAGAGTGATGCCACAATACAGAGACAAGATGATCAGCTTTAACAATTGGCTTAAACACTGGTGTCATTCAAAGTGGATCCAGTATCTGTCTGCCTGGGATGACATGCTGGACAAGCCACGCTGCCAAGGGACGGCTTGCACCTGTCACCCTGGGATTCGGATATTGGCAAAGGCTCTTGCCACCCCATAGTGCCTTTTTAGGCAAGGCCCAAATTCAAAAACTACAACCCTAGAACACAAAAAGGGAATAAATCTAAGGGTAATGCTGCTCAATGCCAGAAGTCTCAATCTCAAAATGCACGCACTCGAGGCCCTTCTCAGTATGGAGAACATCGATGTCTGTGCTGTGACAGAAACCTGGTTCAAGGCTCCTGAGAGCACCCCAGCTATCAGGTTTTACCTCATATCATGCGTTCCGCCCCAAAATCTGGACAATACCAAGAAAGGAGGGGGGGGTATCCATATTCATCAAGGACACCCACACCTCAAGACTGGTGGCAACGCACGATGCATCGGAGACCATCCAGGTGCAATTAACCATAGGCAAGACTGCTCTGCAAATTGTAGCATGTTACAGGCCACCCTCACAAACTCAGGAACCTCACATGGCCTTCCTGAAAACACTAGAGGGGATAAATGTATCGCCAAACACCATCATACTAGGTGACTTCAATTACCCTAATATAGACTGGGAACACTACTCAAGCCCAAACACCCTAGCCCAAAAGTTCCTGGAATTCATAAACTCAAATGCCATGGAACAACTAGTCACCATCCCCACAAGAGGAGATAACATACTTGATCTCATCATCACGAACATGGGAGCACAATGTTCAACACCGGAAGTATACCCCTCACTGGTGAGATCAGATCACAAACTAATCTCGCTGGAGGTCCTCATCCCACCCCCACCTGAAATAAAAAAAGACCACAGTAAAGAACTTCTCAAAAGCCGACTTCACACTTCTAAAGACTAGTGTGGTCTCCCTTTAGGCCCCGAGCGGCGGAAAACAGTACTCAAGCCGCTGAATCACTTACAAACGCCTTCTACCAGCACCTGCAGGACTGCATGGATAAGGCAATCCCAAACAAAACAAAGACTCTTAGTACCAAAGGCAAGCGTCCAGTCTGGTGGACCCCAGCCATAAACAAACTCTACAATAAAAGGAGGAAGCTACTAGAAGATAAGAGCAAAATCCTTAAAAGGTAAGACACCCTTGATCACTATAAGTAAAAAACTAAGAGCTCTCATAAAATCATCCAAAGCAAATTTCGAGAGAAAAATAGCTAAAAACTCAAAAGACAATCATAAGGCCTTCTTTAGCTATGTTAAAAACCTAGGAGGAAACTCCCAGATATGCTCAGAACTAGTTCAAAATGATGTGAAGATTACTGATCCTACAGACATTGCCAACATACTGGCTGACAGGTTCAGTGCAAACTTCTTCCCACCCCCAAAAGGAGAGATATCTATACCAAATGATGCAGCCCCCAAACATCTCCAGCGCCCAAGTGAGGACTGCTCTCTCCAAAGCAAAAACACAGCATCCATGGGACCTGATGGTGTCCCCGGCTGTGTGCTCCACGAACTCAATGAGGAATTAAACCCACAGCTAGGACAGCTGTTTAATCAAAATCTTACCTCTGGATACATACCCAGGGAGTGGCGCACTGCAACTGTGGTCCCGCTTCACAAAGGCGGTGCCTCCACCGACCCTGGAAATTACCGGCCCATTAGCTTGACAAGCCTTATCTGCAAAGCCATGGAGGGGATCATAATGGACCTCATAAATAAAGACATAGGGAATTTGCAGACTTTGGATCCAACCCAGTTTGGCTTTGTCAAAGGCAGATCATGCCTTTTAAACTTGGTTGACTTCTTCGAAACAGTCACCAAAGCCATTGACGAGGGAAAGGCAGTCCATACAGCCTACCTCGATCTGGCTAAGGCCTTCGATACAATACCCCACTCGGGTATCATTGAAAAACTCATCAGCTTAAATGTTAACCCATACATCACAAGATGGGTTGCAAACTGGCTGAGTGACAGAACCCACAGGGTCAGAGTTGCTGGCGCCATGTCAGACTCAAAACCTGTCACAAGTGGTGTCCCACAGGGCTCAGTCCTGGGCCCACTCTTGTTTGGCATCTACTTTTCCAGTACAAGCAAACACAGGAGGGTTATGGCTGACAAAGTTTGCAGATGACTGCAAACTGGGCCATAGTAGAAAACACATCTGACACAGATATCCTTCAGAAGGGTCTCACAGAAACGGATAACTGGTGCCAGAGCCACGGCCTGAAGTTAAATGCCAAAAAATGCATAGTCATACCCTTTGGGAAAAACAAGGTTACCCCTAGCTACCAAACAGGTGGCAATCCACTGAGCACAGAAGAAGTTATCAGGGACCTGGGGACCCAGGTTGATAGTAGTCTGTCATTCGACACCCATGTAGCTAAAGTAGTTAGGAAGACCTTCTACATTGCCCACCTTATCATGAAGGGATTCTCATCTAGATCAAGGGAGGTCATAGTCTCCCTTTACTCATCACTCATCAAACCAATGATTGAGTACAATGCCCCATTCGGGATGTATCTGACCAGACACTTGCAGCAGCTGGAGAGGCCACAAAAGTTCCTCACCAAAAGGATAAAGGGTCTCAAAAATCTGTCCTATGCTGCCCGACTGAAAGAACTCCAGCTCTATTCAGTCGCTTACCGCTTGCTCAGAGGTGACCTTTGCCTAACATACAAGGCCATGTCAAACCCAGATTTGATGAATATGCTTCACCTCAAAAAATCTAGATCCATCAGAGCCACAAGGGCGGAGACTTAAACCTCGACACGGCTATTAATAGGACGTGCTGGAGGGATAGATTCATCACCCAAAGACTCCCTATGCTGTGGAACAAAATCCCGGAACATGTGAGGCAGAGCACCTCGCTGGCCTTGTTCAAGAGAAATCTTGACCAATGGATGGGAGATCGCAGATATACCCCAGGGATTACCTCAGTGTCACTGCTCGACAGAGGCACAGCAAAATAATGGGTATAGTTCCCCATACTAAAGGGGTGGCGTAAGCCACAAAACGATGGGCTAGGCTTGTAAATGCCCTCAGGCAGATAGCCTAGTATGAACCTATGAACCTATAAAACATTCCTCATACCTTCACAATATGTCAGAAAAAAAGTTGATATATGATCCTGACAATTTAAAATTCTGAATATCACAGTTGAAGCAGTACACATTTTTCCCATACCTATCAATAATTTTCGCATCCTTATTAGAAAGAGGAGGATTGGAGTTAACTAAGTGCTTAGGAGCAGTGGAGTCCGCTAAGGCTAAAGCTGCTGGGTCAGGCTTTGGGAATAGTTTATAAAAATTTAAAAGACTGAGGAACTTTATACATCCTATCTGCCTTTTTAGGGACAGTTGCCTGACTACCAAGAAAACTGCAGGCAATATAAGACACAAATCCTTTAAAGTAGACAGGACAGAAAGAATGGGTGTAGGTTATAGAAAATCATTCTGTGACAACTCATAGTATTTTCGGAGGGACTAAGAAACCTGGGTGTACTCCCACTGAAAACACTGGGACATTCCACCAAGAGTCTGAGCTCTCCTCTGAGCCTGATTCAAAATCCAAGGACAAAACCCTGAATCCATCCCTGCATCTTGTTCAGATTCAAAATCTTGAATCTCTTGAGGAAAAGAAGCATCCCTCTTTCTTTTACCAGACACTAGTGTACAAGAAGGATTAAAAGCCTGAATTAAACCCTA
Organism: Protopterus annectens; assembly: GCF_019279795.1. NCBI lineage: Eukaryota > Metazoa > Chordata > Ceratodontiformes > Protopteridae > Protopterus > Protopterus annectens. The sequence goes on from NC_056736.1 coordinate 541,940,569, forward strand.
AGCCAGTCCCAGTAAATTACTCCTATCCACAGAAATTTGAGGAGGAGCAGATACATATTTGATTTTCTGTTTCTTTTTGACAGGAAAAAAGGGGGTCAACAGTCTTACTAACGGAAGCCGCTACTTCCCCAGGGATGGACACAGCATTTTAACAAAACAGGAAACCTTCCCGGTTTCCTTTCCCAGGACCAACAAGATTAGTTCTCTCTTACCCACTGATGGAACTCCAACAGGCAAAGAGGAAGTGGCTAATCCATGGTCCATAGTAGCTATCAGTGCAACAGAGGGATGGAGGCAAAAGATGAGTGGTATTAGATACAACAAATGGCCACACTGTTAGTGAGCAGTGGTGTCAAAGGCTGAATTCTTAACTTTTTCTTTTCATGGCTGGAAGGAGGACCAACTGAGGGACCAACAATCTATTCCATGGTCAAGCCAAAAATGGTGCCTCTTTCCCATGGAAGACAAGCTGCCAATGCCAGTAAAACTACCACTCCACAGAAGTTACTTTTTTGACAGAAAAAAAACTGTAAACAAGTACTTTCAAACACTACAGCAGCTGTACATCAGAAAACTATAAATGCTTTTTCCACAGAAATTATGTTATCAGTTAGTCTGCACTACCTTAAAACTGACAGAAAAAAAGGAGTGCTCCATTTAAAGTTACATTGCAGTCTTGAGACAATCCATTAAAACACAACAATCCTAGATTTAATATAGGTTTTATGAAGAAGAAAATAATAAAACATCAGTAAATTTAAGAAAGTGGAAGCTTTTTTTCCACAAAGGGAACTTGTATGCCCAGCAAAGGAAAGCACTTTTCAGTGGCAGAAAAGCACTGAAGGGCTTCACACCCAAACTTGTCTTTAGTCAGCTCATCTTGAGCTGTTTGACAGTTTGTGCAAATGGAAGGTGCCCTGAAGCTTTGGAAGCTGGCCAGCTGTTATTTTCTTGGCTGGTTATAACCCACATAGCTAAGGCTACTGCAGCAGTGATCAACATGAAGAACATCTGCCCAGGGCACCGGATGAACTAGATATGGGTTTGATGGTTTCTCTCTCACTCTGGCAATGGCCAACTGGCACACTCGTAAAACTGCTTCTGCTTCAGGCTCCACGGCAAGAAAGGCTAATGTAATGACTTCAGCTGTCTCTTTTTAGAGCCCTGATGACCTGACGTCAGCCGACGCAGGAGGGAAATCCTTAACTCTGGTATTCGGGCTGGCCAAGGGCTACCAGCAGGGATGACCCACAAGTGATGACTGCAACAGTGAAACATGAAGAAATCCTAGAGATAAACTGGGAAGTTTTGCTTATTTTTATGAATGGTTACAGTATCATAATTGGAACCAGGCAACCACCCTTCACAAGTTAGGTCACATTTACTAATATTAGTACTTAATCATGACTAAACCATTTACTGCACTTGACTGCCAAAAGATTAGCTGGCATCCTCAATGACTGACCTGGGACAGATTGGCACTGTACTAGGTAGAACCATCCACAATAACTGACTGAAATTGAGAATGTAGACAGAAGATGCCAACAAACTAAACAAAAATGGCTGACTGCAATTTTGAGCACCAAAAGGCATTTAGAGTTTTGTTGGTAGTATTTATTTGAAGTATAGGAGTGATGGGATTTCTTGACAGGTGCATTTAATACAATCTTTGCACTACATTTTTTTAAACCTTTACTGAATTATCACTTAACACATAAGCAAACATACATTTCTATAAATAAAAACAAACCATATTAAAATATTCCCAGCTGCAAACATTATATATCACATATATTCTTGTGTATATTTTCATCAATTCAGCATTACATAAAATGATCAATTTCTGTCTTCTCTTAAACCTCACTCCTCCTCCAAAACACTATTATGGAATGTACTGTTCCCACAATTTTCATTTTTTTCTATGTAATTTGCTCCTGCCTTTTTCCTAAAGATACTACTTTCAGTTTTTCATCTCTGTTACAATACTCAATACTTCAAATACAGTTGGTTTAGACTTTGCTTTCCATTTTCTAGTAATTGCTTTGCGGGGAGCCAACAGAACAAAACCTGACAAGACCTTACCATGTCTAGGCAATTCAGATCCTGTATCCCAGCTTCAAAAACCATTCCCTTAGTTAGATATATTTCCTCACCCAACATTTCTGAGAAGTACTCTGTAAACACATCAAAGCAGCATGACTCCTACCAAGTTCAAGAAACTCTTTTCCCTGTGAATCTGATCTCATTTTATATTTCTTTGGGATTTTTTCTCTCTCATAAACTCATTATCAGGCCAAAATGGACCATGTGTTGACATGCATCAAATTTTTTAATAAGAAGGCATTTCCTGTCTTTCTCCATATTTTGAGTCCCACTAAAAATAATCAATGTATACTACAAACACTAACTAGATTATATAAACCTTTGCATTCTATGTTCTACTAATCTTTAGAAAATTGTATATGCTGTAAAACTGTATAAAACTTTTATGTATTTCTAATCTTTAGAAAATTGTGTAAAAAACTCCTGGTTACTTCTATAAATATAATATAATCTTAAAATTTTTCTTGGATTTGTAAATAGAGCTTTTCTACCCAGTCCTCCCAGTGAAAATGGGTTTTTGATCCAGTGAACTTTCCCAGTCAATAAATAAATAAATAAATAAATAGTCTATCAACTCATTACACTCCCAAAACATATGGTCCCCAGTTACACCTTTTTTCCCCATCACACCTCCAACATTTAACATCTTCCTAATGAAAAATTCTTTGCAGTCTGCTTGGGGTATAAAAATTACATATGCAAACATATCTAAGCAATAATACTAAACCTTCTTGACTTTGCTGCATATTTGAGAGCCATACATATGTCATCCCATCGTTTCCTTTGAACTGCTAATCCAATCTCTCTGCACAATTTTTTCTAACCTCCTCTGACTGATTTACTATAGTGATCATGCAATATTTTATATGCCATACTAATTATCTCTTTTGTAATGTCAGTTCTAGATTCAATTAAAAGCTCTACCAGAGCAGTTCTTTCACTTAAGATCCCCCTTATCCCTTTCTCTTTGTCTATACTCAGAAGTCAATCTCTGATAGGGGAAGGCAGTTTCTAGTCTGCAGTCCAAATGTCTTCTTTGCCAGTTTTCTCCAGTAAATTCCAGCCCCATCTTGCTTATTCTCTGTACCCCTAATTGCAGTCATCACTATTGGCAGAATCATCTTCCTCCTTTCTCCTTTTGGCCTAGTTTTAAAATACTTCTGCTACTTTACAAATATAATATTCTGTTTGCCTGTTGTTATTCTTCACAAGGATCTGCATACAAAATCCCACTTTTTCCTTATTTCTTGAATCCCCACCCCGCTTCATCATCATCCCTTTCCACTTTGAATTATTGCTTTCTGCTTATGTGTATATGAGCCTTAACTGAGTAGCTCCAAAATACACATTCAAACAAAGTAATCCTAATCTACCTCATTCTACTGGAAGGACAGACTTATCCCAACTGACCCTTGCCCTTTTCTTTTCCCAAATAAAATCATTTAACTCTTTATTAATTACTATCCACAGCTTCTCCTCTGGTTGATACAAAAATGCCTGCCTGTATTTAAAATAAAAGGGACTAAAAACATTTTCATTATTTGTATCTTGCTAGCCATATCCATAAACAAGCACTTCCAATTTCTCTGCTTCTGCAATCTTTTGTTTAGCCTCTGCTCACATATCCTTAGCTGCTATACCAGAATCCTTTTTAATCCATACTCTTAAATTCTTCATGTGATCATGACCCATAAATATGGGTATTGCTAGACCAAATCACGTATGGCTATATATATATAGCTATAGCCTTTGTTTTACCTTCATTCATTTTATATCCTGAAAAGACTTGAATTTGTCTCAAGGTGTTCCACAACAATTGGGTACAAATAATACAGTCTGCAAATAAATCAGCTTTTCTTGATTACCACACCAATTACATCCTTGAATTTCTGAGTCCTTTATATTCCTTGCCAATGGCTTTACATATAAAGCAAATAACAAATGGAAAGAGGACACCCCTGTCTGGTTTCTTTGTTCAGACAAAACTTGTCAGAATGGAACCCTCCAACTTTATTTTTTGCCTCTGACCCCTCATAGATCCTCCTAATTAACTTTATTATTGTATCACAGAATACAAATGTTTCCATTGCCCTACTCATAAAATCCCAACTTACTCAGCCAAATGCTTACTCTGCATCAAGATCCACCAACAGTAGTATTGTCTTGCAGTGTATTTCCCTCTGGATCATCATCATTGTATTAATGTGTTGAATGTTTGCCTCTCCTCTACAAAACCACATTGATCCATATCTATCAATTTTGGAAATAACTTTGCCATTCTTTTAGTTATTATAGACATACACACTTAATATATTATCATCATGGTTTAAAATTGAGGTGGGCCTACATGAAGCTGGGTCTTTACTGTCTTTAGGTATCAGAGCCATTAATATACTGGAATTAGTTAATGATAGCAAGAAAAACAATGACATAGAGACAATAAGTGGATAGGGTGTGGACTATGGCATAAGAACTGCAAAAGAAATTAACAGATAAGTTGAAGGCTTTGAAATCATACACAGTCTAAAGGAAAGAATGACTAAATGGATGCATTGGTAGACAAAGAATATATGGGTAAAAAAGATTTACAAAAACTGTATAAAATGTTAAAAGAAGAAGCTGGCAAAGAGACAACTTTAGAAGTGTTTGGAAGGAAGAATACTACAATTACTGCTGTATGTAAAAGTCTTATTCATACGAACATAAGGAAATACAGAATTTTTAAAAATGAAAATGTGTCTTTTTACACTCCTGCAAGATGCTCTAGAATGTATCTGAGTGTTACATCTGTTTGCCGGTGATGTGATTCTGACTCGGTACAGGACATTATACATACCTTTTGACAATGTTCTAAATTAGAACAGTTTACTGGGGAAATATACATAATCTGTGATATTATTTGGCCTACAAAAGTGGTAATCACAGCATTTGTTTGCATGATTAGTTCATATAAAATAGAGGGAATAGAGAAAGGGGCAAGAACTTTCCTGAATCTGTTACTTCTATTTGTAAAGAAATCAATCACTAGAAAGTGGACAAGAAAGGAATCATCATACCTCTCAACATCTTAGCCCAATCAATCTGGACAAAGCCTGAATTATGGGGGGCAATGGCTCAAATAGGGACATATTTAAATATTGCACTTATAAAAATAGAAAGTTGCTAGAATAACTTTATTGGTTGTTGTTGTCATGCATTTTCAGAAGGGTATGAAGTCAAACTCAAATGCTTTTCATTTTATTTAGTGACTTCAGTCCTGAATGATTTGTAAGGAAACCACACATTTTGGAACAGAGCAAAAGTATGACAAAAATCTGGACACACTGTGAAAATATAGACAGTTGAGAGTTATAGGAACCACTGACACAACAAAGTGCCAACCAAATACTGAAGGAGATAATAAAAATGGAACTTCCATCATTAAATGTTAAGATAACAAGAAAAGTATTGTGGAAATGGATGCCTTGATAATTGCTGATGGAAGGGGCATCTGAATCATGGATAATACTTTTTGAGGTTTACTAGACTGTGATATTCTCTTGTATTTATTTATTTTAAAATTTCTGATATAATGGAGAGACTCTCTGGAAAACACCCCAGGGATCACGTCAGTCGCCCTGCTAGACAGGGGTCCAGGAAAGTAAATAATGTGGGAAGAAATAGCCAGGGAATTGTTATGGCTAGGCATGTATAGGCCCTAGGGCTGATAGTACCAACCTATGAACCTATTAGAAAGTACAATGTACCATTTGATTAATAACTAAAAGAAAAGATGTTGTGTAGCAATGTTGTTTGTGAACTGGTTGCAGCAATAAAACTGTCACAGCTAAAAAAAAAACAAAACACTGCATTCTTGAAAACAGAAACCTTATCTCTTAAGGGGGAGAAAGCTGAACAACAAATAACCTACTTCAGCTGCATTACTAATGCCTGAGAAATCAATGCAAGCAAGGGAAACACTGAAATAAATTAGCACAAAATATTACTATTCCAAAAGACTACCAGATTTGCAGGCTGGAGATGAAGAAAGAATACAAAAGTCACAGAAAGTTTAGTGTCTGAAGATGAAATTGCTGGAAAACACTTGAACTAAGACCTTATATTATTCATGGGGAAGATGGAAAGTGATACAGGAGGAATAACAGGCACATGTATAAGACAACTACATCAAAACTCAAGTAAGAGGGGAAAAAAAACAAATGCCACAACCAGTGCTGTCACAAGAAATCACAGACTGTGAACAATATGATAGTTACAGACAGATGCTTTTCCAGGAAAAACTATACAGCAACAAGAATTGTCCCAAAAGTAAGGCGACATGTCCAAACAGAGCAGCCCTGAAAAAGCAGCTACAGGGATAGACTGAGTGTTAGGCAATAAAAAAGAAGTTATGTACTCACCATAACGTTCCATTTTTGTAGTCCATCTCGCCCTTCATTCTTACATATGGGTTCGGAGCCGATCCTCGGCTCCAACTCGGCCTATTACAAAGCTCAAAGTCTCTTAGTTGGCTCGTGGCAAAGTAGGTATCCCATAGTGCACTAGTAAGAATCCCCAGATCTTGTTTGCTGCTATCAGAGAGATAGAAAAGGTTATCTAGAAAGAATAACAACAATGAAAGGTGTCCACCTTACCAAAGGTAACACTATCTTGTCTCCAGATCCTTCAGGACGGGGGTAGGTGGGTTTGTAAGAATGAAGGGTGAGATGGACTACAAACATGGAACGTTATGGTGACTACATAACTTCTTTATGTTCTGTAGTCCTATCTCGTCTTCATTCTTAGCGTCCCTAGCAACTTTTTCTCGGGTGGCTCACGGGAATATACTCCTGAGTACCGTGGAACTAAAGGAGGCTCTATCCCTGGAGGTCAAATCCAATTTGTAATGAGTAACAAAGGTATGAGGGGTAGCCCAAGTTGCTGCTGAACAAATTCTGTCAACTGGAACTCTTGCTTGAAAGTCAGCAGATGTGGAGAGGGATCTCGTGGAATGAGCCTTGACTTTAAACGGTAGGTTCTTTCCATTGGAGGAGTAGATAAAGGAAATGCAGTTGGAAATCCAATTAGACAGAATCACTTTAGAGACTGGCAGACCCATTCTAGATTCAGAAAAGGACACAAACAATTGGTCTGATTTTCTAAGTTCCTTAGTTCTATGAAGGTAGAACCGTAACTGCCTGTGAAACCTCAAGTTGCTGAAATTTATATTCTGCACTGTTTGAATGATTAGGAAAAAAATACAGGCAGTTCAATAGTTTGGTTCAAATTAGTCTGAGAGCAAACTTTAGGAATGAAGGAAGGATTTGTATGAAGCGAAACACCTGTCTTTATGAAAAATCAAATAAGGAGGTTTGATTGACAGTGCTTGTAACTCTGATACCAGTCTAGTGGATGTGATGGCTATTAGAAACAACGTCTTCCAAGACAGAAATTTCAATTGACACGAATGTGCGGGTTCAAAAGGCGGAGAAGTTAGTTTGGACAGAACAAAATTTAGATTCCACAGAGGTACAGGTTCCTCAAAGGGAGGTCTGAGCAAGGTAGCGCCTTTAAGGAAGGTTTTACATAATCTGTGGGCCATCAGATAAGGCTCATGTTGTCCCAAATGAAATTTTGATATCGCTGCCAGTTGAACTCTAATTGTGGCAGCAGCTGATCCTTGATGGAAAAGTTCAGTCAGAAATTCTAACACCAAAGGGATGGGTGCTGTGTAAGGATCTACATTTTTCTTTTTTGCCAAGATAGAAAATCTTCTCCATTTATAACTTCCTAGTGGAAGGTTTGTGGGAAGACGCAAGGCTATGAGTCACAGCAGGTAAGAAATCATGAAGCCTGACTAGGGATGGAAGTGGAGCAGCCACGCAGTCAAGTTGAGGGTATGGCGGCAGGGGTGAAGGGAGCCTGACGTGTGTCAAGAGGTCTGGAACTGGGTCCAGCATCCATGAATCATCTAGGAGATGAGACCAGAGGAAGGGGAACCTAATCTGATGAGGCCAGTAAGGAGTGATCTGAATCATTTTGCTTCCCAAGAACTTGGCTTTCTGGATCACTTTTGATACGAGTGGAAAGAGGGAAAATGCATAAAGGAGTCCCCAGAGGCCAATCGTGAACAGGTTTCTCTTGGTGACTTCCCCAGAGGGGGGATAAGGGAGAAGTAGCTGCTGCATTTGGCGTTGATCAGGCTGGCAAAAAGATTGCAGCAAGGCTGTCCCCATTTGCGGAAAATCTGTTTCACTACTTTCTGATTCAGAGACCACTCGTGAGGCATCAAAATTGCCCTGCTGAGCTTGTTGGCTATTACACTGGTTGTCCCTGGGATATGCGTTGCTACTAGAAAGCGCTGGGAAGACATTGCCCACTGCCAAACACGAAGAGCCTCTCGACAAAGGGGGGTAAGATCTGGTTCCTCCTTGCTTATTTAGATACCATACCACTGACTGGATTGCTATCTTCCCTAAGGGAAAAAAGTTGTGAAGTGCTTGCAATGCTAGAAGCACTGCTCTCACCTTTACAACACTGATATGCAGGTGAGCCTCGTGATCTTGCCATGTGCCTTGGACTGTCCTGCCTAGATAATGCCCCCCCATCTGGGAGGCATCTGTGGTCACAGTAGCAATGGGTTGGTGAGGGAGGAAGGGTGTTCCTGTCGAGAGCTGACTGGGCTGTATCCACCAACGAAGATCCTTTTTGCAAGACTCCATTATGAGGATATGATGTAATAGAGGCAGTTGTTGAGACCACTGAGAAAAAAATAAGCCATTGAAGAATTTTCATGTGCAATCTGGCTAGTGGGACTAGATTTATGGTAGAGGCCATGGCCCCTAAGAGTTTCAGCACTGTATTTGCCTTGACTTTTTGTAGAGGAAGTAAGCTGTAAATCTGTTGCTTGAGATTTTGAATTCTGTCTACAGGAAGATGAGTCATCATAGCGACTGTGTCTATTTCTGCACCTATAAAAGTCACAAATTAAGAGGGTGACAAGGCAGAGTTTTCCCAATTTATTGTAATTCCCAGCTGGGAACAGAGCTGGATGGTTGAATCCCTGGCTTGTTGGAGTAGGTGCCTGGTGGTGGCAGTCAGGAGCCAGTCATCCAGGTACAGAAATACTTGGAATCCATGATGTCTCAGGTGAGCTGCCACTACCGCCATAAATTTGGTGAACACCCTGGGGGCTGTGGTGAGACTAAAGGGCAGAGCATGAAATTGGTAATGACTGGCTCCCAGATGGAAGCGTAGATGACTCCTCGATGCTCTGTCCATTTTTATATGGTAGTATGCATCTTGGAGGTCTATGGAGCACATCCAGTTGTCTTTCCCCAACAGAGGGAGTATAGACTGCAGTGTTACCATTCGGAACATGGCCTTCTTTATGGATTCATTTAGTTTGCTGAGGTCCATAATGGGCCTCCAGTTCCCTGTTCGTTTTGGCATTAAAAAGAATCTGGAGTAAGTTCCGAATCCTATCTGGTCTGTGGGGATGGTTTGGATGACTCTCTTTGAAAGCAACTTTTAAATTTCTATAGTTGCTTGATCCCTGTGATTGGGTGGAACATCTGGGATCTTCTTGGGGATGTGGGGTGGAAGACGGAAGGGTATGGAGTATCCTCTGGTGATTATTCTTTGTACCCATTTGTCTTGGGTGATGTTGAGCCAGGCTTCTGGATACAAAGATAAGTGACCCCCGACTGGCTCCAGAGAAGCGCAGCCGGGCCCCACAACAGGAGCGCTGATAGGGCCAGCCTCGAAAGGAATTGCGGCCACCCTGATTTGCAGACCCCCCTGCCTCTAGGCAACATCTACCATTACCTCCTCCTCCACTGCCTCTGAAGGAGGAATAGTACAGTTTTGTACGTACCATAAATGCAGATGTTAGAGTGTCTTTACTGCTGCAGTCATTACACTTGGGTTATCCTGCCATCAGACGGTCCCGCAGTCGGCCAGAGTTCCAAAGTCTTGGTCCGGCATCGGTTGCTGTCGCCTCTTCCCTGACATCAGCGCGTCAGGGGTATATAAGAAGCAGCTGACGACACTTTCTTCAGTTTTTCTTGCCCCAGATGTCAGGTGCACCCAAAAAGATTGGCAATACACATTGCTTACAAAACATACAATAAGGTAAAAACAAAACCTTCAGCAACCAGCAAATACACCACATAGGTAGAATAATGTAGAAAGTTATAGATAAGACCCATCTAAGAAAGAGGGGATGGAGGGTGGGTAACCAGGACTGCAGCAGTGAAGACACTCGAACATCTACATTTATGGTAGGTACAAAACTGTACTATGTTCATCGTGTTTCACTGCTGCAGTCATTACACTTGGGTTGAATCCCAAAGCTGAGTCAGGGTGGCTGGTTCTATAGAGGATTTGGTGATTCTATGAGGCCCTGCAGCACTACAGTGGCAAAGCCAGACCTGGATCTAGAGTAAAGAGGCAAGTGGTAATGCTTGGTAAAGATGTGCACTGAACTCCAAGTTGCAGCTTCCAAAATGTCTTTGGTAGGTACTCCTCTAAGGCAGGCAGTAGAAGTGGCAGTTGCCCTGGTGGAATGTGGTCTAATGTTAGATGGTACAGGTTTCCCATGCTGTGTGTAGCAGAACTGGATACAGTGTCCTATCCACTTTGAAATGGTCTGCTTTGAAATAGCCTTTCCCTGTGATCCTGCAGCATATGATACAAACAATTGTTCAGTTTTTCTGAAAGCTTTTGTTTTGTCCATGTAGAAGCGTAATTGCCTGTGTATGTCCAAGGAATGTAGATGTCTCTCCCCTTTATTCTGGGGATTTGGATAAAAGTTGGCAAGTGAATAGTTTGGTTAAGAGCCACACTGGATACCGCCTTAGGCATAAAAGAAGGGTTTGTTCTTAAAGAAACCCTGTCTTGGTGGAAAATGATGAAAGGCTCCAATGCCATTACTGCCTGTAGTTCTGAGACTCTTCATGCTGAGGTTATTGCCAGAAGCAGAGCAGTTTTCCATGATATATATTTTAATTCTGCTGAATTGGCTGGCTCAAAAGGAGGCAAAGTGAGCTTTTCCAAGACAAAATTGAGGTCCCAAATAGGTGCTGGTGCTCTCCGGGGCGGTCTTATGTTTTTAGCCGCCCTGAGGTACTGCTTTAGCAATGGATGAGAGAAAATAGGAGGATCTATGTTGTAATGAGCTGAGATGGCAGAGGCATGGATCTTAATGGATGAGAAGGATAGTCCTTTGTCCAGCATCTCAGTTAAGTATTGTAGTATCTGAGGAATGTTAGGGACAAGAGGGTCAAGGCTTTGAGCCTGGTTCCAGGCACAGAATCTCTTCCACTTTTCTGAATAAGATTTCCCGGTGCTAGGCCTCCTGGCCTCCAAAATGACATCCATAACAGCTTTAGAGAGAGGTGTTGTCTGTTTGGCTAATGAATCTGCCTTGCAGCCAGGTTTAAGGTTTTGAGCTTACTGTGCAGGATCTGATTGTTTTGTTGAGTCAGTAGGTGTGGAATTTGAGGCAAAATCCAAGGTGGGCCTTGAGCTAAGTTCTTTAAGATTGGGTACCAATGCTGGCGTGGCCTGTCTGGGGCAATCAGAATCATCTGTGTTTTTTTTTGTCTGGCTTTTAGGAGTACCTTTGAAAGGAGAGGCAGTGGTGGGAAGGCATAAACTTTTAGGCTTTTCCAGCTGAATGAAAGATCATCCACTTTCCATGCTTGTGTGTGATAAGTCCTTGTGCAGAATTTTTGTAGTTGGCAATTCAGTGGGGAGGCAAAAAGATCTATGTCCGGGCACCCCCATTTTTGCATTATAATGCTGAAGACTTGTGGATTTAATTTCCACTCCTGAGGATCCATGATGTTTCTGCTTAAGTCGTCTGCCAGAGTATTTTTCTTTCCTGGCAGGAATTGTGCTTGCAGATGAACTTGATAAGTTAGAGCTGTGTTCCACAAGGTCATGGCTTGTCAGCATAGGGGGGTAAGAATGAGTGCCCCCTTGCTTGTTTATGTACCATATTACTGTGGTGCTGTCGGTCTTTAATAATAATTGTCCTGGATGCAGACGGTCCTTGAAAGCTGTTAGGGCATGTTGTACAGCCAACATCTCTTTTTGATTGATGTGAAGATGCATTTGGTCTGTGGTCCATTTTCCCTGAATACATTTTCCTGCCATGTGTGCTCCCCAGGCGTAATCCGAAGCATCTGTTGTTAAAGTCTGCCTGGCTGTGGGAAGAGTGAAAGGCTGACCCTTGTTGAGGTGACATGCCTGTGCCCACCATCGAAACTCCTGTTGTAGGCAGGAAATTAGTGGTATTACTGTTTCCAAGCTGTGAGAGTGTTGAGTCCAAACACTTTTTAGGTACCATTGTAATTTCCTCATATGCAGTCTGGCATATGGAATTAGTAGTATGCAGGATGCCATGAATCCCAAGGCCTGCAGAATTTTTCTTGCAGGGAGTTGGGACTTTGTTGCCATCAATTGAAAATACTGAGTCAGTTGTCCTTGTTTGTCTGGTGTGAGATAAGCCATCTGGCCCGTTGTATTTCAGCTGGCACCCAGGAATATTATCTCTTGTGAGGGCACTAGTTTTGACATATTTTCGTTTACTGTGTACCCTAGGCAAATTAACAACCTTTTTACAAATGCCAGATGCTTTAGAAGAATGTCCTTGCTCTCTGCTTGAATCAGGCAGTCGTCCAGGTACGGATATATTTGAATTCCTTTTTGTCTGCAAAATGCAATTACTGGTGCCAGGCACTTTGTAAAGACCCTGGGTGCAGTAGATAAGCCAAAGGGCAGTGCAGAGAATTGGTAGTGCATTGAACCAGCTATGAATCTGAGGTATCTTCTGCAATTTTGTCTGATAGGGACATGCAGGTATGCCTCTTTGAGATCCAAAGTAACCAGCCAAGCTTTCTTGCCCAACATGGGAAGGAGCTGCTGTAGTGTCAACATTTTGAATTTCGGAACATCCAGGTTAAGTATTTAGAGTGGAAAGGTCTAGTATGGGTCTCCAGGCTTTGTCCTTTCTGGGGACCAGGAAGAGTCTTGAGTAAAATCCTTGTCCTTGTTCCTGCTGTGGCACTTTCTGAATAGCTCTCATGTCCATGAGGGCTGTAATTTGCTTTTGTACCTCTGCCCACTGATTTTGTGGCAGTCTGGCATTTCTTTTAGCCTTGGTAAAGTGTGAAAGTGGAACCTGTAACCTTGAGACACAATATTCAGCATCCATTTGTCTTGGGTGATTGCTTGCCAGTTTTGTGAAAAAAGTGCTAGTTTCCCCCCTAAGGGAGCTGCCAAAAGGGAAGAGCTTGGCATTGGAAGGGGGGAGTCATTGGGACTGTTTCCTGTAAGGTTATGACTTGTCCTCACCTCCTTTTGGGGTTGAAGCACCCCACTGTCGTGGTCTGTAAGAACCTTGGGGCTGAGATCTGCCTCTTGGGCATCTGTATCTGCCTCTTTGTGGCCTGTCTGACACTTGAAAGGACCAGTTTTTTGTAGGCCAATTCCTGCTTAATGGAGGTGGCTGTACCTGTAAGAAATACTTCACTGTTTGCATAGATTTTGCCTTATCCTCCATTTTCTTTAATACCTCTTCTGCCTTAACACCAAACAAAATATCTTGCTGTAAAGAGGAATCCAATAATTTTGCCTTAACATGATCTGGTAAACTTTGTTCTTTTAATCAAGCATGCCTTCGAATCACAGATCCTGTAACTGCTGCTCTACAAGAAGCCTCTAATGAATCAAAACCACACTGCAAAGTATGTTTTCCCACTTGTTAAGCTGCATGCAATAAATCCTGCATTTCCTTATAATCAGGTTGTTCTGCACTTGTACTCATTTTCTGTTTTAACTGAGACAGTAAATATTTTTGATATTTAAGCATGTGAAACTGGCAATTTAAAGCCCTCACTGCTAAAGTTGCAGAGGTGTAAACTTTCTTCCTCCATCTGTCTAATGCTCTAGAATCCCTGTCAGAGGGAAAGTACAGTTTTGTACCTACCATAAATGTAGATGTCCGATAGGTATGCATCTGCAGTCCTAACATATGGGTTGTCCTGCCTCAGGCAGCCCTTCGGTCGGCCGGATTCCAAAGTCTGGGTCTGGCCTCGGCTGATGTCGCTCTTCACCCGACGTCATAGCTGCTGTTTATTGGGTATAAAGGCATCAGCCGACGCCATTTTTCTCAGTGTTTCTTGCCCCAGATGCCAGGTGCCCTCTAGGAAGGCTAAATTTGGATAAATGCAAATAATTCCAAACAGTAGAGAGCAAACAATATATATATATATATATATATATATATATATATATATATACAAACAAATACACCATAATAGTTTCCCCCAGCTAGCTAAAAGAGGGGTAAACACCCTAGGAGTACCACAGAGGGGAAGGAGGGTGGGTAATCCTGACTGCAGATGCATACCTATCGGACATCTACATTTATGGTAGGTACAAAACTGTACTATGTCCTTCAAGGATGCATCTGCAGTCCTAACATATGGGTAGAATACCATAGCCAAACTGGGGGAGGAGGCACTAAGATAGAGATGGTGTAGTTAAGATCCCTTGCAAAACAGCAGTTGCAAAACCTGCTCGGGATCTAGAGTATAAGGGAAGATTATAATGCTTGGCAAATGTATGCACGGAGCTCCAAGTAGCAGCCTCTAAAATGTCTTTGTTAGCCACTCCTCGTAGGAAAGCTGTAGTGGTGGCTGTAGCTCTTGTGGAGTGAGGTCTGATATTTTCAGGAGTTGTCTTTCCATGAAAAGAGTAACAAAATCGAATACAATTTCCTATCCATTTTGAGATTGTCTGTTTTGAAATTGCTTTCCCTTGCATTCCTGTTGCATATGCTACCAGAAGCTGGTCAGTTTTTCTGCTGGTCTTAGTTCTGTCCAGATAGTAGCGTAATTGTCTGTGCATATCCAAGGTATGTGGCAGTCTTTCCCCCCTGTTCTGTGGGTTGGGGAAGAATGTAGGTAAATGAATCGCTTGGTTCAATGCCACTCTGGAGACTACTTTTGGCATAAAGGTAGGGTTAGTTCTGAGAGAGACTCTATCCTGATGGAGGATTAGGAAAGGTTGTACTGCCATTAATGCCTGTAACTCAGATACCCTTCTTGCTGAAGTGATTGCTAGCAGGAAAGCAGTTTTCCAAGACAAGAACTGTAGTTCTGCTGTTGCTGCTGGTTCAAAAGGGGGAAGTGTTAACTTTTCCAGCACAAAGTTGAGATCCCAAGTAGGTAAAGGTGGTTTCCTTGGAGGTTTTACATTTTTTATTCCTCTCAAGAACTGCCTGAGTAGAGGATGAGAAAAGACAGGAGGGTCCATGTTGTATTCTTCTGAAATTGCTGATGCATGAATCTTAATGGAGGAGTAAGACAGGCCATTGTGGAACAGTTCTGCTAAGTATTCCAGGATGTGTGCTATGTTTGCCAATGAGACATTTTGTCCTTTGGCTGCACTCCAAATGAGGTATCTTTTCCACTTGGCTGAATAAGTTTTCCTAGTGGAGGGTCTGCGTGCCTCCAGGATAATGTCCTTAACCATCTGAGATAAAAATGGGTTATTTTGTTTTATGCAATATTCCAAGCAGCTAGCTGCAGAGTTTTCAAGTTTGGATGTAGGATCTTGTAGTTGTTCTGTGTTAGAAGTAAGGGACATAGAGGTAGATGCCATGCGTGTGTCCGAGACATGCTTCTCAGCAGTGGGTACCAGTGTTGCCTCAGCCAGTCTGGAGCTATCAGGATTATCCTTGGCTGATCCTCTCTGATCTTCAGTAGGACTTGGTACATCAAAGGAAGAGGTGGGAATGCATATGCTGTCAGGTTTTTCCAGCTGAAGGAAAGGGAGTCCACCCTCCAAGCAAGTGGGTGGTAAGCTCTTGTGCAGAATTTTTTCAATTGGTGGTTGTGTGGGGAGGCGAACAGGTCTATTTCTTTTAGTCCCCATTTCTTTGTTATGGCTTTGAATATATCTGGATGCAGCATCCATTCGTGAGCATCCGTGGTAGTTCTGCTTAAGGTGTCTGCTAGAGAATTTTCTTTTCCTGGTACAAATCTGGCCTGAAGTTGAATGTTGAGATTCAGGGCCATATTCCACAGGTCCATTGCCATCCGGCATAGAGGATATGAGTGTGTACCTCCCTGTTTGTTGATGTACCACATGACTGTGGTATTGTCTGTCCTTATCAGCAGATGACCCTGTTGAAGTAGTGGTCTGAATGCCTGGATCGCATGTTTCACTGCCAGCATCTCCTTTATATTTATGTGTAGACTCAGCTGGTCTTGGGTCCATAGGCCTTGTATACATTTGTCCACCATGTGTGCCCCCCAGCCTAGGTCTGAGGCGTCCGTGGTGATGGTCTGGCTTGGATGAGGTTTTTGGAAAGGCAATCCTCTGTTCAACTGACAGGCCTGAGCCCACCACAGGAATTCTTGCTTCAGGCATGGAATTATTGGAATCTGGGCTTCTAGACTGTGCTTGTGTTGAGACCATACATTCCTTAGGTACCATTGTAACTTCCTCATATGCAGCCTGGCATGCGGAATCAATATTATGCAGGATGCCATGTAACCCAGGGCTTGCAGGACTTTCCTTGCAGCAAGCTGAGTTTGTTTTGTTAATGTCATGAAGTAACCTGGTAGTTGCTTTTATTTTTCTTCTGTGAGACAAGCCATCTGAGTTGATGTGTCCAGTTCTGCACCCAAGAATGTTATCCTTTGGGATGGTACTAGTCTTGACTTTTGCATGTTGACTGTGTATCCCAAGGCTTGCAATAGTTGTATGACATTTTCCAAATCTTTTGTTAATTTTGCCTTGTTGTCCGCTTGTATTAGGCAGTCGTCCAGGTATGGGTAAATTTGAATTCCCTGAAGCCTGCAATGAGCAATTACTGATGCCAGGCATTTCGTGAATACTCTGGGCGCAGTAGATAAGCCAAAGGGCAATGCTGAGAATTGATAATGCTCTGATCCTGCAAGAAATCTGAGGTGTCTTCTGCAATCTGGTCGTACAGGGACGTGCAGGTATGCCTCCTTGAGATCTAGAGTCACCAGCCAAGACTCCTTGCCCAGCATGGGAAGAAGCTGCTGGAGGGTCAGCATTTTGAATTTTGGAACAATGAGGTATGTGTTCAGTGCGGACAAGTCGAGAATAGGTCTCCATTGATTTTCTTTTCTTGGCACAAGGAAAAGCCTGGAGTAAAATCCTTGGCCTTGTTCCATTGGTGGTACCTTTTCTATAGCTCTCATACTTAGTAAGTTGTTGATTTGTCTTACAGCTTCTGTTTTTTGGCTTGGTGACAGGTTTGGCATTCCCCTCTTTTTTGGTAGAGTGTGGAAGTGAAATCTGTAGCCCTTGTCTATTGTTTGTAAAGTCCATTTGTCTCCTGTAATGTAATGCCAGTTGACGGAAAATAAGGCTAGCTTTCCGCCCAAGGGAGCTTCCAGTTGTTCCCTGGTAGGCGGTATCAGAGCCAAGTCATTGTGTCTGTCCTGTGGAAGTGGTTGTAGTTGAATCTGTGGCAGTACTTCGCTGGTTGGTAGGTTGCCACTGACGTCCCCTGTAGGCACCCCTAGATTGATTTCTGCCTCTTGGGCGTCTATTTCTGCCTCTGTGTGCCCTGGAGCTGTCTGGAAAGGACCAATTCTTCGAGGGCCAATTTCTGCTAAACCTCAGTGGTTGGACATGTAAGAAATCCTTGACTGTTTGGACAGATTTTGCTTTTTCTTCCACCTTCTTTAGAACCTCCTGTGCAGGGGAGCCAAACAAACTTTGTTTCTCCATGGGAGCATCTAGGAGTTTTGATTTAACATGGTCTGGTAAGGATTGTTCTTTTAACCATGCATGTCTTCGAATCACTGTTCCAGTCATAGCTGATCTAAAGGAAGCCTCCAGTGCATCATAGCCACATTTTAAGAAATGGTTACTGACCTGCTGAGAGTTATGTACCAAATCCTGAAGAGACTTGCGGTCTATAGGTTCAGGAGAGGACAGTTTTTTATTTAGCTGGTCTAACAAAAATTCCTGATACTGAATCATGTGAAATTGACAGTTTAAGGCCCTAGCCGAAAGAGCAGCAGAAGTATAAACCTTTTTACCCCATCTCTCTAATGCTCTAGATTCCCTTTCAGAGGGAAGAGGGTTCCTGGCAGAAGCAGCTGCCACTCCTTTAGGGCCCTGTGAAATGGTTTCGGGGTCTGCAACAGGAGCCTTATACAAATGGTAATGTGTGTCCGGGACCCTGTAATATCTGTCAGGCTTGGCAGGGGCCGGAGGAAGAGAATCAGGGGCAGTACAGGCATCATTAAATGCATCATCAACGACTGTTAGTACTGGAGGAATGGCTAAAGACCTATGCTGTGGTAAGTGTAAAAAAGTCCTTAGCCTTTTCCTTGAATCTGAAAAATCCTGGCCCTGCCATTGGAAATGTTCCCTCATAGCATGTAAAGTTTCCCCAAAAGAAAATTCTTCAGGAGGAGAAGCAGAAGGAATGGAGTCTTCTGCATCATAATCCTCATAAGGAGAATATGGGCCTTCCTGAGGGTCTGAAATGTCTGAGCCATCCGAGGAATAGTCCGTAGAGACAGGTTCCGGGGGTTCAGTCCTAGGCCTCTTATCTGAAGGGGGCTGAGAGGCCCTGTCTGGGTGAGGTTGGGATCCCCTGATCAAAGAAATGAGATCCTCAGCCAGGCTGAGTATTTCAGAACTAGAGGTAGGCCTATGTGAGGGAGTTTTAGCAGGTAAGGCCTTAGAAGATTTAGCTGCTTTAGCCCTGGCAAAAGCCTTGATGGACATAGAAGCATGGGGTCTAGCAGCCCCACGTGCAGGGGTAGATATGTCTAAAGGAATAGTGTCTGACAAGTCCTGGGTGACTGCTTCTGTAGCAGTAAATTCAGTAGCAGATTCAACCATGCTCTGCGAGGCCTCGGCTATAGGAGGCATGCTTTCAGCCGAAGGAAGAACCGAGGACTCGGTTTCAGCCGAAACCGAGACACTCGCGGTAGGCCTGACTGTGGTTTCAGTCGAAACTGCGGGCTGCGAGTGTCGGTCCTTTTCCTTGCGCTTTTTAGCTATTTGTGTAGTCGGAGTTTCCAACGGCATTTTGTAAGCAAAAGCGGGACCAAAAAACTCAAAGCGGGACCAAAAAACTCCTCTGCAAACTCCGACCGACGTCTAAGTGTCCGTCGGTTGAAGGAAGCACAGGCTAGACAAGCTGATACGTCGTGGTCTGGGCCTAAACAAGGAAGGCAGTAAGAGTGGAAATCCTTATGAGGTATTTGTTTCCCACAAGTTAAACAATTATTTACTTTTTCTGACATCGGCTGAGGCAAGAAAGAGTCCCCAATGGGGTACTTAGCTTTTTAGAAGTCTTCGGTAGTAGAAATCTCTGGATCTGACCGACTGGCACTTGCGAACAGCTTCTGCTTCGGGCACCACGCGGCAAGAAAGACTGGGGAAAATGGCGTCGGCTGATGCCTTTATACCCAATAAACAGCAGCTATGACGTCGGGTGAAGAGCGACATCAGCCGAGGCCAGACCCAGACTTTGGAATCCGGCCGACCGAAGGGCTGCCTGAGGCAGGACAACCCATATGTTAGGACTGCAGATGCATCCTTGAAGGACATCTGGATTTTTAGCCGTGGAAGCCTTTACCCCTTTGGGACCCTGGGAAATAGTTTCTGGGTCAGCAACAGGGTTTTTATAAAGAAATTTGTGAGAGTCAGGGACTCTGTAGTACCTGTCTGGCTTGACTGGAGCAGGGGGTAAAGAATCATGATTTAAACTGGATTCAGAGAACACATCATCCACAATATCCAACACTGGCGGAATAGCAAGGGGCCTGTGCTGAGGCAATAAAAGAAAGTCTCTGAGCCTTTTCTTGGATTCTGGCCCTCCCAATGGAAATGTTCCCTCATGGTATGTAAAGTTTCCCCAAAAGAGTAATCCTCAGGAGGAGAGGCTGAAGGAATTGATTATTCAGCATCAGAGTCCTCATAGGGGGGTAAAGAGTATGCCTGGTCTGAAGAGGAATCAGAATATATAGAAACCTGGTCAGAGGAATCAAAGTCGGTATCCTGCCTAGGCCTTTTATCAGGAGGGGGATGGGAACCCCTGATCAGAGTAATTAAGTCTTCGGCCATTTTGAGCATCTGTTTTTTTAGGCATGGAGGCCTGTTCGGGTGAATGCTGTACTTGCTTCTTTGTCTTTAATGTAGTTTTAGACTTGGCTGTAGTTGCAATGGTAAGTTGTGAAGGTCTGAAAACACCCTCAGAAGCCGATGCCTGCTCAGCGGTTCCGGACTCATCTGAAGGGTTAGTCTCCATAGGCCCAACACCTTGAGTATCCAGAGGCCTAGGCACCTCCACGTGGGAGTCGGTCACGGCCTGTGGCTCTGAGGTAGCAGGTGTCAGGGGCTGCGAAAGCACCTCACTGAGAACCGGCGACTGGCCTAGAAGAGGCTTCGTCAGTTTTGGGCCTAGGATGCCTGTCCTTATCCTTATCTTTGCGTTTTTTGTGAATTCTGGTCGTCGGTTGTTCCGAAGGCATGGTATAATTAAACCTTCGGCCAACGTAATGGCGAGCAAAATCAAACTGACGTTTAATAGTGCGTTTGTTAAATATAGCACAAAGCCGACAACTAGTGACGTTGTGATCTGGGCCTAGGCATGGAATACAGTAAGAATGAAAATCCTTATGAGGTATTTGCTTCCCACAAGAAATACAATTATTAACTTTTACTGACATCGGTCTGAGGCAAGAAAAAGTTTCCCCATTGGGGTACTTAGCTTTATTGAAGACTTCGGTTCTGAAAATCGAATCTGATATCTCAGGAGTCTGCCGACTGGCACTTGCAAACTGCTTTTGCTTTGGGCACCGTGCGGCATGAAAAACTGAAGAAAATGGCGTTGGCTGCTTCTTATATATCCCTAATGCACTGACGTCAGGGAAAAGGTGACAGCAACTGAAGCTGGACCAAGACTTTGGAACTCTGGCTGACTGCGGGACCGCTTGACGGCAGGATAACCCAAGTGTAATGACTGCAGCAGTGAAACACGATGAACATCACCTTGTGCGTCCGGGAAAAATCTCTGGGACTTCTTGAACCACATTTTACTCTCTGACCCTTGGGATATGGTCTAGAAGGGACGGCAAAACGTATTCCCACAACAGAGAGAGTTTTCCCTTCTTGTTCGCACCTGGTGAGTGTATCTTTTACCTTAGGTCCAAAGAGAGAAGAACCGTCAAATAGCATGTTGGTAAAGGTAGATTTGAAGGGCTCCGCAAAATTACATAAGCGCATCCAGGAGTGTCTCCTGAGGGAAACTCCTGAACCTGCTGCCCTACTCGCTCCATTGGCTGCATAGGAGAGTAGCCTCATGGAGGAGTTCACAATGGAGTTTAAGGTAGACAACTGAGCAGTAACCTTCTCAGAGAATCCTTCAGTTGATGTACCTTGAAGAGCATCTCCTAGCTCCTTGAGGAGATCTCTTTGAAGCCTACTAAAATATGTGAGCTAGTTCAGCGATCTGAGAGTAAAAGCCGCTGAAGAGAAGATATGCTTCCCGTATATATCCCTCATTTGAGACTCCTTGTTCGGTGGATGGACAGATGTAGAAGTCTCCGTTAGTTCCTTCTTAGTGGCTGCCGCCACCAACATGGCATCTACAGGCACACCCTTGGTCAAGAACTCTTTCTCTTTAGGGGCTGAGAGAAACTTGTTGGGTCTTCTGGGGACTGGCTCCACGGTATTAGGAGTTTCCCACACCTTTCGACTAACTAGGTCCAGGAGTTCATCAAAAAATGGAGACACCCAAGAGGCTGAAGGTTGAGACCCAAAAGCCTTCAGGTACACTAACTCCTCATCAGAAGGGGTGGCAGTGGGCCAGCCGCCTCTCTGCTTCAGGATGTCTACAAAGGGATCATCATCAGAGGACGACCTGGTGGACCCTTCTGACTCCTCAAGGTCAGTGTCTGAGGTGATGGACTCATCCTGGGAGTCTACATGCTTCCCCTTACATGTCCTCTTCCGAGGGGGCTCTTCAGAAAGGTATTCTGGGGAGGTCTCGAAAGACTATGGGCCACCCAATAGGGGCTCCTGAGGCTGTGGGTCTCTGCTGTCAAGAGAGAGAGAGGGTGCTGAGGCAGAGGTCGGTGCTTGAAAGGGAAGAGTATCGGTACACTTGTGCGGAGCTGATCACCAGAACAGCACGCTCCTCATCATCTTGAAAGCAAATCTCTCCAGCTCCAAAGACAGCCCCGTTTCTGAGACAACGGAGATAGCCCTCGACTCCAAGGCGATCGGCTACGAGATGGATGTAGGGTCTGAGCTCAACTTAGCTGACACACCGAGAGGTAGACTCGGCACTGAAGAGATTCAGGTCCAGGCGTCCCTGTCGGGGCTGATTGGTGAGCTACAGCTCCTAGACACCAAAGACAGCACCAAATGTGTTGGAACGGAACTTGACTCCAAGACGGCCACAAGGGGAGCTGGAACTGAGGGTTCCATAACAAGAGGTACTGAAATCTCTGGCTCCAAAGGACCAACTCGGCTCGGAGGAGGAACCACAACAGGTAGGATGGTCTTGGATGGCTCCGAAATTGACTGGGTCAGAGCCAACAACAATTTGGGTAAAGCAGACGACTTCAAGAGTCTAAGCACTACTCTCTCTACATCCTCTTGGAGGATCTGGATAACAGGGTAGGCGACCTAGATCTCTGTAAGATGGGAGATGGTAAAATTGGGGAGACCAGCAAAAGCTCTCTGGACTGGCTCTGATGCAATTCCTCAGCAGTCCGCTCGGAAAAACTTTGGGCCGATACTGCAGTGTCAACATCAATAACCTCGACCGGCTCCGAGGACAGTGGAGCCGAAGAGGTAGAAGGTTTATCCAATTTTATAGTTTTCTGAGGAGGTTCAGACAAATTAGTCGACGCCGGAGAATGTCTCTTGGCTGACTTGACCTACTCTTTTCTAGATGAATGGGACTTTGAAGATGAAGAAGAGCTGGCTAAGTCCTCCTTGAAAGAAGGCTTAAGACCACCTTTCAGAATTAATTTGTTCTTTCTTTCCTGGAGCACTCTAGAGCTGAAGGAGTGACAGAAAGATCAAGTTTCATGTAGATGAATGGCTCTGAGGCAGTAAACGCAATTACTGTGCCCATCAGTAATTGACATTTTTTGGGAGCACTTAATGCACTTTTTAAAACCCAAAGGTTTATGGTCTTTGGATTCCTTCAACATGACTAAGAGTTTTATGAAAGGGAAAGAAAGGAGGTAAAAAAAAGAGGATGAGGTCCTCTAACTTAAACGGGCCTCGCCCTTTAAGAGTTACACTCAGAATACAATGAGGACTAGGTCCTCTAACTTAAATGGGCCTAGCCCTCTTGAGGAAAAATTGAAAAGTTAAACAGAGGACTAGATCATCTAACTTAAATAGATCTAGCTGCGGAAAGAAACGAAGTCAGAAAAAACAGAAAATACCAGAAATCTCTAACAGCAGGCAACTATAGAAAAATAGTAAACGACACTGCACACAATATACTTACTAATGAAAACTAATCAAAAACAAGGTCCTAACCCAAACACAGACCTACAGAAATAGGAACTATGCCAAAAACTAGCACACAGAAGGATACCACACGGAGAACAAACAATGGGCCTAAAAAGGCCAACAAGTTCTCAACACTAAGAAAATTTAGCAAAAACACCACTCTACTTATTAATACCTATGAGAAACTAAGACTATGTAAACTAAACAATTTTATTTATATATATATATATATATATATATATATATATATATATATATATATATATATATATAAAATATCAGTAAAACTACGATAATAATGAAAAATATGCAACTTAGCCACGGCCAAGCAAGAAGCACTTTTTAACTCGTAGAAGGGGCAAACGAAATCTCGGGATTCTTACTAGTACTTTGCGACAAGCCAACTAAGAGACTTTGAGCTTTGTAATCGGCCGAGTCAGAGCCGAGGATCAGCTCCAAACCCATATGTAAGAATGAAGGCGAGCTAGGACTACAGAACATCTAAACATTAAATGATACACTTAATTAAAATGATTTTAATGTTTACAAAAAAATCTGGTTTGATGTGAAATCCAATGTCTTGTTTTAGCTCCCATTTAAACTGTCTGTATAAGCAGCATATGCTACTTTACAGAATGCAAACAAACTAGGAATACTTCGTAACTCATAAAGAAAGACACATAATACATGTGGCATTTGTAGTTTATTACCCTAATACAGAATGACAGGAAGTTGTGTCACATGTAGTACACTTTCTATAAACAGTCTGAGTAAACACTTCATGTATGTTGTTCACCCATTCACAGTCTGCACATTCAAGTATTAGAGTGATTATGACACTGTGTGGTTTATCACTCCTGAAGTAATAATGGCATATGTAACTAGAACAGATGTCCAGGACAACAGACAAACAAACACTTGTGAATCATGGAGGTATAACCAATACAGAATGGTATAAAGCAATAAGAAGAGTGGAAGATCTGTGGGAATGTATTAAGAAAGAAGCAGCATGATCATTGCTGCAAAATAAGAAGTCATGTACTCACCATGGCGTTCCATGTTTGTTGTCCATAATCTCGCCTTCATTCTTGCTGGTTGGATTTGGAAATGAGCATCGGTTCTGACTCGGCCTAATACTAAAGCTCGAGAGCTTCCACTGGCTCAAGGATATCCCCTATCCCATCATGCTTAGGGAAGATAACCCAGATCTTGTTTGCAAAATAGTGACACATTTTAAAATATATACAAAATCCGAATGGTAATAGTTATTAGCCTATGCTTCAAGAGGCAAGAAGGGAAGCAGAGAACACAACTTGCAACCAATAAAAATTTCCTTTCGACCCCCAGGTTGGGGGAAGGAGGGGTGGGACACAAGAATGAAGGCGAAATTATGGACAGGAAACATGGAAAGTTATGGTGAATACATAACTTCTTAATGTTATGTTGTCCTGTCTCGCCTTCATTCTTGCTGGTTGGGACAGCATCTCTAGCAACTTTTTTATTCGGTGGCTCAAGGGAATAAACTCTTCAGGACAGTGGAACCAAAGGAAGCCCTGCTCCAGGAGGCCACATCTACTTTGTAATGAGTGATAAAGGTATGAGGTTTGACCCAAGTGGCTGCAGCACAGATTGAATTCATAGGTAATCTGGCCTGAAAGGCAGTCGAAGTTGACATAGCTCTTGTTGAGTGGCCTCTAATCTTTCTGGGCAGTTTAAGTTGAGAATTATATGCGTGGGTAATAGTGTCAGTAAGCCATTTTGACAAGGTAACTTTTGACATTGGTGCACTTGTTCTGTTATCCGAGAAGGAAACTAATAACTGGTCAGATTTTCTAAATTCCTTTGTTCTATGTAAGTAGAAACGTAACTGTCTGTGTATGTCCAATTGGTGTAGCAAATATTCTGCCTTGTTGCCAAAGTTTGGAAAGAAAACAGGCAGGTCAATGGATTGATTTAAGTTGGTTTCAGAACATACTTTGGGAAGGAACGAAGGATTTGTTAAAAAGAGAGAGACTGTCTTTGTGAAAAACTAAGCAGGGAGGGCATATGGACAGAGCTTGAAGTTCCAAAACCCTCCTAGCTGAAGTAATGGCTACCAGAAAAACTGTTTTCCAGGTTAGAAATTTGAATTGGCAAGAGGAAGCTGGTTCGTATGGTGGGAGAATCAGGGCAGACAGTACCAAACTGAGGTCCCAAGGAGTTGGTGGTTCCCTGACTGGAGGCCTTAGTAAGAATGTACCTCTCAGGAAAGCTTTGCATTGTCTGTGAGACATTATTTTTGATCCTATGTCTCTTACGTGGTAGTTCGATATGGTTGCTAATTGTACTCGTATGGTAGCTGCTGCTGCGACTTCATTGAAAATTTCTGCAAAGAATTCTAAAATGGTACTTATGGGGGCTGTGAAGGGGTCTATGTTATTCTTAGAAGCCCAACAAGAAAATCTTTTCCATTTGCTAGCATAAAGCTTCCTAGTTGTTGTCTTATGAACTGAAATTAGAATATGCCACACTGCAGGGGATATGTCTGAAAGCTTGGCTAAGACTGGAAGTTGAGCAGCTAAGCTGTCAGTTTGAGGGTCCGGATAGAGGGGTGGAGTGTTCCTGACTGATGAGTCAGATCCATCTGGTACCTGGTGCAGAATCCACGGCTCTTCTCGGAGATGGGGCCATAGGAAAGGAAAAGTACAGTTTTGTACCTACCATAAATGTAGCTGTCCGAACAGGATAGCATCTGCAGTCCTTACAAATGGGTTGTCCTGTCGTCAGGCAGCCCTTCAGTCGGCCGGATTCCAAAGTCTGGGTCTGGCCTCGGCTGGTGTCGCACTTCACCCGACGTCATCTCTGCTGGTCTTCGGGTATAAAGGCATCAGCCGACGCCATTTTCCTCAGTGTTTCTTGCCCCAGATGCCAGTTGCCCTCTTGGATAGCTAAATTTTTGGGTAAATGCCAATGTTTCCAAAAAAGTAGAAGGCAAACACAAAAAAAAAAAAAAAAAATAAGCATGTATGTACATATATACAAACCAATACACCATAAGAGATCCCCCCCCAGCTAGCTATTAGGTGGGCAGATACCCTAGGAGTACCACAGAGGGGAAGGAGGGTGGGTAATCCTGACTGCAGATGCTATCCTGTTCGGACATCTACATTTATGGTAGGTACAAAACTGTACTATGTCATTCAAGGATGCATCTGCAGTCCTTACAAATGGGTAGAATACCATAGCCAAACTAGGGGAGGAGGAAGAAGAATTATGGTGTAGTTAGGATCCCTTGCAAAACAGCAGTGGCAAACCCTGCTCGGGATCTAGAGTATAGAGGTAAGTTATAATGCTTGGCAAATGTATGCACGGAGGTCCAAGTAGCTGCCTCAATAAGGTCCTTGGTAGCCACTCCTCGTAAGAAAGCTGTGGTAGTGGCTGTAGCCCTTGTAGAATGAGGCCTTATGTTCTGTGGAATTTGCTTTCCATGGTAGGAGTAACAGAATCTTATGCAATTTCCTATCCACTTGGAGATTGTCTGTTTGGAAATTGCTTTTCCTTCCCTTCCTGTTGCATAAGCTACTAGAAGCTGTTCAGTTTTTCTATTGCCCTTGGTTCTGTCCAGGTAGTAGCGCAACTGTCTATGTACATCCAAGGTATGCAGCAGTCTTTCCCCTCTGTTCTGTGGATTGGGAAAGAAGGTAGGTAGGTGGATAGCCTGGTTTAGAGACACTCTGGATACCACCTTAGGCATAAATGTAGGATTAGTTCTCATGGATACTCTATCTTGATGGAAGATTAGGAAGGGTTGTACTGCCATTAAAGCCTGTAGTTCTGAAACCCTTCTTGCTGAAGTAATTGCCAGTAGGAAAGCAGTTTTCCAGGATAGGTGTTGAAGATCTGCTGTTGCTGCTGATTCAATGGAGGGAGTGTCAATTTTTCTAGCACAAAGTTCAAGTCCCATGCTGGTAATGGTGGTTTCCTAGGAGGTTTTACATTCTTAATTCCTCTCAGGAACTGCCTGAGCAGAGGATGTGAGAAGACAGGGGGATCAAGCTGTATTCTGCAGAAATAGCTGATGCATGTATCTTGATGGATGAATAGGACAGGCCTGCATGGAAGCTCTGCCAAATACTCCAGGATGTTGGCAATATCTACCTTTGACACATCTTTCCTCTTTCAGTACTCCAAATGACAAACCTTTTCCATTTTCCTGCATAGTTCCTTCTTGTTGAAGGTCTGCGGGCCTCAAGGATAATGTCTTTAACCCTTTGGGATAAATCTGGGTTAGTTGCTCTTATGTAATGTTCCAGGCAGTCAGTTGCAGAGTTTTCAGGTTTGGATGCAGGATGTTGTAGTCGCTCTGAGTTAACATCAAAGGAATCAGGGTAGTGTCCACGTTTCCCGAGACATGCTCCTCAGCAATGGATACCAATGTTGTCTTGGCCAATTTGGAGCTATCAGAGTTATCCTTGGACGTTCCTCTTTGATTTTCAGTAGTACCTTGTGCATCAAAGGAAGGGGTGGAAATGCATATGCTGTCAGGCCTTTCCAACTGAAGGATAGAGAGTCCACCTTCCAAGCAAGTGGGTGGTATGTCCTTGTGCAGAATTTCTTGAGCTGGTGATTGAGTGGGGATGCGAATAGGTCTACTTGTGGCATTCCCCATTTCTTTGTGATGGCCTTGAAGATGTCGGTGTAGCATCCATTCGTGAGCATCCGAGGTAGTTCTGCTTAACATGTCTGCTAGGATGTTTTCTTTTCCCGGTACAAATATTGCCTGTAACTGAATGTTGTAGCTCAGAGCCATATTCCATAGGTCCAGAGCCATGCGGCATAGGGGGTATGAATGAGTGCCTCCCTGTTTGTTGATGTACCACATGACTGTGGTGTTGTCTGTCCTTATCATCAATTGGCCTTCTTTGAGGAATGGTCTGAAATTCTGGATTGCTAGTTTTACTGCCAGCATTTCTTTTTGATTTATGTGCAGGTGCAGCTGATCTGGAGTCCATAAGCCTTGAATGCACTTGTCCAGCATGTCTGAGGCCTCCGTTGTGATGGTTTGGCTTGTTTGAATATTGTGGAAGGACAAACCTGGGTTTGACTGGCATGCCTGAGCCCACCATAGGAACTCTTGTTTCAGGCATGGGATTAGTGGTATTTCGGTTTCCAAGCTGTGCCTGTGTTGAGACCATAAATTCTTTAGGTACCACTGTAGCTTTCTCATATGCAGTCTGGCATGGGGGACCAGGATTATGCAGGATGCCATGAAGCCCAAGGCCTGCAGTACTTTCCTTGCTGTTAGTTTGTTCTGCTTTGTTAATGCCAAGAAGTAAAGAGGAAGTTGTTCTTGTTTTTCTGCAGTTAGGAATGCCATCTGTTTTACTGTGTCCAATTCTACACCCAAGAATGTTCTTGTTTGGGATGGTATCAGTCTTGACTTTTTTTAAATTGACTGTGTATCCCAGGGCTTGTAGTAAGCAAATGACTCTTTGTAAGTCTTGTGTCAGCTTGCTTTTGTTGTCCGCTTGTATCAGGCAGTCGTCCAGGTATGGATAAATTTGGATTCCTGAAGCCTGCAATGAGCGATTACTGATGCCAGGCATTTCGTGAACACTCTGGGCAGTAGATAAGCCAAAGGGCAATGCTGAGAATTGATAATGCTCTGATCCTGCAAGAAATCTGAGGTATCTTCTGCAATTTGGTCGTATGGGGACGTGCAGGTATGCCTCCTTGAGATCTAGAGTTACCAGCCAATACTCCTTGCCCAGCATGGGAAGAAGTTGCTGTAGGGTCAGCATTTTGAATTTTGGAACAATGATGAATGTGTTTAAAGCGGACAGGTCGAGAATAGGTCTCCAACTTTTCTCTTTCTTGGTACTAGGAAGAGTCTGGAGTAAAATCCCTTGCCCTGTTCTGTAGGTGGTACCCTTTCCACAGCTCTCATCTTTGTTAATTGAGCTATTTGTTTTAGAGCTTCTGTCTTTTGATTTGGTGGTAGGTTTGGCATTCCTCTTTTTACTGGTAAGGTGTGGAAATGAAACCTGTAGCCTTGGTCTATAGTTTGCAAAATCCACTTGTCTCTTGTGATATAGTGCCAGTTTTTTGAAAATAAGGCTAACTTTCCGCCTAAGAGTGCTGCTATTTGTTCCCTGGTAGGCGGTGTGAGAGCCAAGTCACTGTGATTGTCCTGTTGCAGTGGCAGTGGTTGTATCTGTGCCTCATTGGTTATTGCCTTGCCACTGGCGTCCCCTGTAGGCACCTCCTCTGGATTGATTTCTGCCTCTGGAACGTCTATTCCTGCCTCTCTGAGTTTTAGAGGAGTCTGGAAAGGACCAATTTTTGGAAGGCCAGTTCCTGCTAAATCTTGGGGCTGAACCTGTAGGAAATCTTTAACTGTTTGTACAGATTTTGCCTTCTCTTCCATTTTCTTCATTACTTGTTGGGCAGGAGAACCAAATAAACTGACCTTATCCATAGGAGCATCTAATAGCTTTGCTTTAACATGATCCGCAAGACCTGTTCTTTCAACCATGCATGCCTTCTTATAACTGTGCCAGTCATGGCTGATCTAAATGAAGCCTCCAGTGCATCATAGCCACATTTTAAAGAATGGTTACTAACCTGCTGAATGTTATTCACCATTTCTAGAACATATTTCTTATCTAAGGAATCATCAGAGGACAGTTTCTTAGTTAACTGATCAAGCATAAACTCTTGGTATTGGATCATATGAAACTGACAGTTCAAAGCTCTAGCTGAGAGAGTAGCAGAGGTGTATACTTTTTTACCCCATCTCTCTAAGGACCTGGATTCCCTTTTAGAAGGGAGAGGGTTTTTCGTTGAGGTTGAAGCTACTGCCTTAGGTCCCTGGGAGATAGTCTCAGGATCTCCCAAGGGAGCCTTGTATAAGTGGTGATGAGTGTCCGGTACCCTGTAAAACCTATCGGGCTTGGCAGGGGCTGGAGGTAAAGTATCAGGAGCAGTGCAAACATCATTAAATGCATCATCCACAACAGGAAGAACTGGAGGTATAGCTAAGGGCCTATGTTGCGGTAAGTGTAAAAATGTCCTAAGCCTTTTTCTTGAATCTGAGAAATCTTGTCCCTGCCATTGGAATTGCTCTCTCATGGCATGCAAGGTTTCCCCAAAGGAAAATTCCTCTGGTGGAGAGGCAGAAGGAATATTCTTCAGCATCGGAATCTTCATAAGTAGAAAAAGGAGCCTCTGGATGATCTGTATTGTCTGTATCATCAGAAGAGTCATCTGAGGACACTGGCTCAGGGGGCTCTGCTCTAGGTCTCTTTTCTGGAGGTTGAGAGGCCCTGTCTGGGTGAGATTGGGATCCCCTTATTAAAGAGATGAGATCCTCTGCCAGAGTAAGCATTTGGGAACTGGAACTGGGCCTGTGAGAGGGGGCTTAACAGGCACAGACTTAGCAGTTTTGGCTGCTTTAGCCCTGGCAAAGGCCTTTATAGACATGGCTGCAGGAGGCCTAGCAGCACCACGTGCTGGGGTAGAGACATCCAAAGGGATGGTGTCCGATAATTCTGGAGAAACCACATTAGTAGGCAAAACTTCAGAGGCCGATTCAACTAGGGTAGAAGGGGCCTCGGTAGTAGTCATGGATTCGGCTGTAGATTGACCCGTTTGCTCGGTTTCGGCCAAAACCAAGACACTCGCGGTTTGCTTAACCGTGGTTTCGGCCGAAACCGCGGACCGCAAGTGTCGGTCTTTTTCTTTGCGTTTTTTAACAATTTGAGTAGTCGGAGGATCCGACGGCATAATGTACGCAAAATCTGAGCCGAAAAACTGTTCAGCAAACTCCGACCGACGCCTAAGCGTTCGTCGGTTGAAGGAAGCACAGGCTAAACAAGCTGCTACGTCGTGGTCTGGGCCTAAACAAGGTAAGCAGTAAGAGTGGAAATCTTTATGAGGTATTTGTTTCCCACAAGTTAAACAGTTATTCACTTTTTCTGACATCGGCTGAGGCAAGAAAGAGTCTCCAACGGGGTACTTAGCTTTTTAGAAGTCTTCGAAGTAGTATTCGGTAGTAGTAATCTCTGGATCTGACCGACCGGCACTTGCGAACAGCTTCTGCTTCGGGCGCCACGCGGCAAGAAAGACTGAGGAAAATGGCGTCGGCTGATGCCTTTATACCCGAAGACCAGCAGAGATGACGTCGGGTGAAGTGTGACACCAGCCGAGGCCAGACCCAGACTTTGGAATCCGGCCGACCGAAGGGCTGCCTGACGACAGGACAACCCATTTGTAAGGACTTCAGATGCATCCTTGAAGGACATCCAGATCTGATGAGGCCAGTATGGAGCAATGAGTATTAACCTGCAACTCAATGATCTGGCTTTCTGTAGAACTTTGGGGATTAAAGGGAATGGGAGAAAGGCATAAGGGAGTCCCGGGGGCCAATCATGACTGAGTGCATCCCTGGGTGACTCCCCCAGCGGGAAAATTAGGGCTAGGTAGCTGCTGCATTTGGTGTTCATGGACGTGGCAAACAGGTCGCAGTAAGGCTGGCCCCACTTGCAAAAAATCTGGTTCGCAATTTCCTGTTTTAGGGACCACTCGTGAGGCATTAGAATTGCTCTGCTCAATTTGTCCGCTATCACATTGGATTTCCCAGGAATATGTGCTGCAATGAGAAAACGTTGAGAAGAGACTGCCCACTGCCATACTCTTTGTGCCTCTTGACACAGGGGGTGGGATCTGGTTCTGCCTTATTTGTTGAAATACCACACCACTGACATGTTGTCTGTATTGCAATCGGACCTGGTGGAAGAGAGTTCTGGAATACCTGCAATGCCAGAAGCACCGCTCTCATCTCTAGGACACTGATACGCAAGTGTTCCTGCCAAGCTCCTTGAACGATCTTTCCCAGATAATGCCCCCCCACACACACTATCTGGAAAGCATCCGTGGTCACTGTGGCTACTGGTTTGGGGAGAGTGAACGGCCTGCCTACAGTTATCTGCGTGGAATGAAGCCACCAATGTAGGTCTTTCTTGCAGGAGTCTGTAATGAAGATCTTGTGGGACATGGGTAACTCCTGTATGGGCCATTGAGAGAAGAGAAGCCACTGTAGGACTTTCATATGAAGACATGCCAGAGGTACTAATATTATAGCAGCTGCCATAGTGCCCAAGACCTTTAGAACCAACTTTGCCAGTACTTTCTTTTTTGAGAACAAGATGGAAACTTGATGTCGCAGTGTCTGTACCCTGTCGTGAGGCAGTTTTGCTACCATGTCTTCTGTGTTTAAGTCTGCTCCTATAAACATAATATGCTTTGATGGCAACAAGGCAGATTTTTCAAAACTTATTTTAATACCCAGTTACGAGCAAAGATGAATGTTGGTGTCTGTTGCCTTGGTTAGTAGATGCTTGGTGGTGGCAGTCAGGAGCCAGTCATCTAAGTATGGAAACACCCGAAATCCTTGCTGTCTCAGGTGAGCCGTGACTACTGCCATGCATTTGGTAAACACAATGGGGGCTGCAGTGAAACCAAAGGGCAGAGCTTGGAATTGGTAATGACTGCCTCCCAGCCGGAAGCGGAGATATCTCCTGGATCGTCTGTCCATTTTTATATGGTAGCATGCATCCTGAACACTGACCAAGCACATCCAATTGTCTTTTCCCAGAAAGGGAAGTATAGACTGCAGTGTCACCATCTGGAACTTTGATTTTTTTATGGACTTGTTCAGCCTGCTGAGATCCAAGATGTTTCCAGTCCCCTGTTTTTTTGGAACTAAAAAGAACCTTGAGTAAGTTCCGGATCAGGTTTGGTCTGTGGGGACTTCTTGGATGATGCAACTTTTGTATCTCTAGAGTTGCTTGATCCCTTTGACAGGGTGGAATGTCTGAGACTGATCTTGTTTTTGGGGGTTGAGTGGAGAAGGGTATGTTGTATCCCCTGGATATTATTGACTGTACCCATTTGTCTTGAGTGATATTTAGCCAAGCTTTTGGGTACAGCGATAGTCTGCCCCCGACTGCCGCCAGAGGTGGACACAGGCAGGCTTCCTTTCAGGAGCACTGGAAGGGTCTGCCAGAGAACATATCTCTGTCTTCCTGATTTTGCGGACCCCCTCTACCTTGAGGTCAAGGTCTTCCAATTTCCCATCCTGCTGGTCTTTGGGGTAAGGCCTGGTAGAAAGGGAAAAACATACTCCCATGGCAGACAGAGTTTTGCCTTCTTGGTCGCACCTGGTCAGAGTCTCTTTAACTTTAGGCCCGAAGAAAGGACAAGCTGTCAAAAGGGCCATTAGTGAAGGAAGACTTGGAGGGCTCAGCAAACTTGCAAAGGCGCATCCAGGAATGCCTCCTCAGAGCAATTCCTGTACCAGCTGTCCTACTCGCACCATCGGTTGCATAAGAATTGAGCCGCATAGAAGAGTTGGCTACTGAATTTAAGGTAGCAAGCTGGGTAGTCACCTTGTCTGGAACCGCTCTAGCTGTGGAAACTTGCAAGGTATCTTCTAGCTCCTTTAGTAGATCCCTCTGAAATCTGGTAAAATGGGTGAAATAGTTCAGCGATCTGATTGTAAAAGCCACTGATGAGAATGTCTGCTTCCCATACCTGTCCATCATTCCAGACTCCTTATTCAGCAGATGGACAAATGAAGTCTCAGCTAACTCATTTTTGGTGCCCACTGGCACCACCACCACAGCATCTACTGGGACACCTTTGGTTAAAAAGTCTTTGACGGAGCTGTTAAAAATTTGTTGGGCCTCTTCGGAACAGGTTCCATGGATTCTGGAGAGCCTCATGCCTTTCAACTAACAATGTTGAGGAGCTGGTCGAAGGGCGGGGACACCCAAGAGGTGGAGGGTCGAGAACAAAAAGCCCCCAGGTATACGGACTCATCTTCAGAAGGGCTGAGGGTCTTCCAGCCACCTCTCTGCTTCAGGATCTCTAGGATGTCTAAGAAGGGGACATCCTCAGAGGGTGACCGTGGAGACCCTTCTGAATCATCCAAGTCTGTATCTGAAGTGACAGACTCCTCAAGGGTGTCAAGACATTTCCTCTTACATGTTCTCTTTCAAGAGACCTGGTTTCGGAAGAGAGGGACTCACCTAATGGGGCGTCCTGGGTCATCGGTTCTCTAGGCCTGGGGGGGATGGTAGAGAGGCAGACACCGGCACTTTTGGGGGAAGACTGCTTAGATCCAAGAGTGGAGTCATCAACGGTGACAGCACACTCCTCAGCACCTCAAAGGCACCACAACCTGGGTCCAAGGAAGCCTCTGGCTTCGAAGAGCCAAGAAACTCCTCTCGCACCAAGGAGGTGGGCTCCGAGGCCGATGCAGGCGACGAGCTCACCTACGTCAATGCCCTCATAGGTAGATTCGGATCTGACAAGGGTCCGATCCGTGTCTCCTCCCCGGACCCAACAGGGGAGCATCGGCTCCCAGACCCTTCGACCAAAGATGGTTACAAAGAGCACTTTAAAAACTCATAAAATAATAAAAAGTGAATCGCAACCAGAACTTCACGTAACTATATTTATTAGACCAAAATTAGTAATACCAACAAACAAATATTCCTTCAGTGAAGGAATATTTGTTTGTTGGTATTACTAATTTTGGTCTAATAAATATAGTTACGTGAAGTTCTAGTTGCGATTCACTTTTTATTATTTTATGGTAACAAAGAGGCCAAAGCAGAAGTCAGGACCAAAACCCCTGGGGTGAGTCTCGGACACAATAGTTCCACCACAAACACATCCAAGCACTCCAGCTCTGAAACCACTCGGGTTGGAGGAGGAATAGAAGAAGGGGCAGTAGCAGTAGTTGGTTCCAATTCCTTTTGGGCTGGACTCGAAAGAATCTTGGCTAAAGCCTGAGTCCAAAGTAACCTCTTGACCACCTGCTCCATGTTGTCATCTGATAGACTCCTGGATGATCGAGAGGATGGGGCCGAGGATTTTACACTGCCAGCCACAGACTGTAAAATGGGTGACTGAGGAGACTGGCTCTAAGGTTGGGGACCGGCTTCGTATATGGCTTCTAGTCAGCTCTGATAAAACTAGTGGAACCGAAAGAGCAGTCTTTTCAGGCTCTAAAGCCTTCAGGTCCGAGGTTGTGTCCTTAGACAGCTTTTTAGCCAGCTCAGAAGCAGGGGCCGAAGAAGAAGCTCTTTTTGATGACTTGTCAGACTTAGGAGAAGATTTGGAAGAGGTCTGGTTCAATTCTAGTGCCTCAGCAAATGGAAGCAGTCTCTTGATCATAAGTTTATTTCTATCTTCCTGCAGTACCCTAGAACTGAACCCATGACAACTGGAACATGAGTCTTGAAGGTGTACCGCACCTAAACAGTAGACACAACTAGTGTGCACGTCAGATAAGGACATTTTCTGAGAACAGGAGTCACACTTTTTGAAGCCTGACTACTTCACTTCTTTTCCTTACTTAGATATAGTGGAAAAAAAAAAACAGCAAGAACAACACAAACACTGTCCAGGAAACTAGGTTGATGATAGTGGTAACATGACTAGCAAAAACTATCAAGCTATTAAACACACCACACTAAGAACAAGGTAATTATATAACTGCTACTCTTTTTTTTTTTGTTACACACTCATGCAAGGGAGAGAAAGGGACTAGAGGAGAGGTCTCTAACTAAAACGACAATCTCCTCTAGCCAGAGGAAACTTAAACGACAAAACCTCCTGGACCGGATAGTAAACAGGAGGAGAGGCCTCTAATTTAAACAGGCAAGGAAAGAAAAAGGTGAACCCTCTAACGCGTTCATCAAAGATAACAGAAGCTTTTAGTGAAAACGGGATAGGGGAGAAGCTGTAAGCCTAACGAAAGCGACGGCCAGCCACAAACAACCACAGCAGCAAATAAAACTAGCAATTCACAACAAGGTGATACCTAAAACACTATAACTAACTAGAGGAACAATATTTATTCAAAAACTATTGTTGAAAACAAAGTAATAATGAAAAAATATTTTCACTTACCCTGAGCCTAGTGAGAAGCACCCGATCTAGTTTAGCGGCAAACGAGATCTGAGTTATCTTCCCTAAGCATGATGGGATAGGGTATAGCCTCGAACCAGTGGAAGCTCTTGAGCTTTAGTATTAGGCCGCATCAGAACCGATGCTCGGTTCCAAACCCAACCAGCAAGAATGAAGGTGAGATAGGACAACATAACATTAAAGGTTTCAGACAAGTCACATTCTCCTCACTGTCCAGCCGTTGTCTCTGTTTACTGTAATGGTGGTCTGCACGTGATGTGTATATCATGGCCTGTGACTACCTCATAGTATTAAAGCTACATGCTGCTGTACAACATCCTCATTATTCAAAAATAAAAAAAAAATTGTATTAAACAGGGTCTACTTGGTAGTATGAGTTAATTTATATGGCTTAAATACAATTAATCTCAACTATACACTATGTCTATCATGAGCTATTTATATCAAGTGAAATTTTGTATATTTACAAAAGGCTTTTCAATAGTGAAACTTCTAGACTACAGAATTATTTTCAAATGTGAAAGAACCATATATCTGTCTGGTTTGTTCGTCAGTCTTCCATATACTTAACAGGATTATGTATACTGGGCGAATTGTTTTTTTTTTGTTACAGTTGTTACAGCACTGGAGACATGACTTTAGGACTTTCTATACAACTCCCGACTATTATAGTTCTCTATTCTCTTGCAATAAGACTGATCATGACACTTCTGGATGTTCTTCCTACTGTACATAACAATGCATTTATCTTGTACGTGTGTGAGAGATTTCTTCTATACATTTTTCATCTTTCCCATCAACTACAAAAGGACTTGGATTGGATGCTTTTTTAACAACTTCAGCTTCATTTACCTGGAACAAATCTTACACAGTAAAGATAAAATTCCACGTAAATTTGACACAGTTATAAGGGGCTTGGATATGTATGCTGATAAAAGACACTCTTTTGATCACCACATTTCTGTGGTGGTTAGAAAATCCTCCTACCCACTGTTGCATTTCCTAATGATCCAAACCTATAGTATCACTTTATTCCCCCTTTATTGGGCCCATCATTGAATGTAATGAACCTCTTGGAATGTACCTCATCAAGCACCTAAACCAGCTTGACAGACCTCAACTTTTCATCACTAAACTCAGATTTCAGTACCCTTAGCTACTCTGCTAGAATAATAGCTTTGTCTCTCTACTCAGTATCTCATACTCATTCTAGAGATGTAAATTAGAAGTTATGTACCTACCATAAATGTAGATGTCCGATAGGAATGCATCTGCAGTCCTTACAAATGGGTTGTCCTGTCGTCAGGCAGCCCTTCGGTCGGCTAGATTCCAAAGTCTGGGTCTGGCCTCGGCTGGTGTCGCACTTCACCCGACGTCATAGCTGCAGTTATTCGGGTATAAAGGCATCAGCCGACGCCATTTTCCTCAGTGTTTCTTGCCCCAGATGCCAGGTGCCCTCTTGGAAGGCTAAATTTGGATAAATGCCAATGTTTCCAAATAATAGAGAGCAAACACAAAAAATAAGCATGTATGT
This sequence comes from Protopterus annectens, assembly GCF_019279795.1. NCBI lineage: Eukaryota > Metazoa > Chordata > Ceratodontiformes > Protopteridae > Protopterus > Protopterus annectens. The sequence continues at coordinate 541,978,715 of NC_056736.1, forward strand.
ACATATATACAAACAAATACACCATAATAGATGCCCCCAGCTAGCTATAAGTTGGGCAGATACCCTAGGAGTACCACAGAGGGGAAGGCGGGTGGGTAATCCTGACTGCAGATGCATTCCTATCGGACATCTACATTTATGGTAGGTACAAAACTGTACTATGTCCTTCAAGGATGCATCTGCAGTCCTTACAAATGGGTAGAATACCATAGCCAAACTAGGGGAGGAGGAAAGAAGAGATTATGGTGTAGTTAGGACCCCTTGCAAAACAGCAGTGGCAAAACCTGCTCGGGATCTAGAGTATAAAGGTAAATTGTAATGCTTGGCAAATGTATGCACGGAGGTCCAAGTAGCAGCCTCTATAATGTCCTTGGTAGCCACTCCTCGTAGGAACGCTGTGGTAGTGGCTGTAGCCCTTGTAGAGTGAGGCCTGATGTTCTCTGGAGTTTTCTTTCCATGATAGGAGTAACAAAATCTAATACAATTTCCGATCCACTTGGAGATTGTCTGTTTTGAAATTGCTTTTCCTTCCCTTCCTGTTGCATATGCTACCAGTAGCTGGTCAGTTGTTCTTTGCCCTTGGTCCTGTCCAGGTAGTAGCGTAGCTGTCTATGTACATCCAAGGTATGCAACAGTCTTTCTCCCCTGTTCTGTGGGTTGGGGAAGAATGTAGGTAGGTGGATAGCCTGATTTAAAGACACTCTGGATACCACCTTAGGCATAAATGTAGGATTTGTTCTCATGGACACTCTATCTTGATGGAAGATCAGGAAGGGTTGCACTGCCATTAAAGCCTGTAGTTCAGATACCCTTCTTGCTGAAGTGATTGCCAGCAGGAAAGCAGTCTTCCAGGATAAGTATTGTAAGTCTGCTGTTGCTGCTGGTTCGAAAGGAGGAAGTGTCAATTTTTCTAGCACAAAGTTCAAGTCCCATGCTGGCAATGGTGGTTTCCTAGGAGGTTTTACATTTTTAATTCCTCTCAGAAACTGCCTGAGCAGAGGATGTGAGAAGACAGGAGGATCCACTCTGTATTCTGCCAAACAGCTGATGCATGTATCTTGATGGAAGAATAGGACAGGCCTGTGTGGAAGAGCTCTGCCAAGTATTCCAGGATGTTGGCTATGTTTACCAGTGACACATCTTCTCCCTTTGCAGTACTCCAAATGAGATATCTTTTCCATTTTGCTGCATAATTTTTCCTTGTTGAGGGTCTGCGAGCCTCAAGGATAATATCTTTAACCCTTTGGGATAAATTTGGGTTAATTAATCTTATGTAATGTTCCAGGCAGTCAGCTGCAGAGTTTTCAGGTTTGGATGCAGGATGTTGTAGTTGTTCTGTGTTAACAGCAGCGGAACTAGGGGTAGAGCCCATATTTGTTCCAGACATGCTCCTTAGTAATGGGTACCAATGTTGCCTTGGCCAGTCTGGAGCTATCAGAATGATCCTTGGACGGTCCTCTTTGATTTTCAATAGCACTTTGTGCATCAAAGGAAGTGGTGGGAATGCATATGCTGTCAGGCTTTTCCAACTGAAAGATAGGGAGTCCACCTTCCAAGCAAGTGGGTGGTACGTCCTTGTGCAGAATTTCTTTAGCTGATGATTGTGTGGGGATGCAAATAAGTCTATTTCTGGCAGTCCCCATTTCTTTGTAATTTCTTTGAAGATGTCCGGATGCAGCATCCATTCGTGGGCATCCGTGGAAGTCCTGCTTAGGATGTCTGCTAGAATGTTTTCTTTTCCCGGTACAAAAATTGCTTGTAGCTGAATGTTGTAGCTCAGAGCCACATTCCATAGGTCCAGTGCCATCCGGCATAGAGGGTATGAATGTGTGCCTCCCTGTTTGTTGATGTACCACATAACTGTGGTGTTGTCTGTCCTTATCATCAATTGGCCTTCTCTGAGAAATGGTCTGAATGCCTGGATTGCCAGTTTTACTGCCAGCATTTCCTTTAGATTTATGTGCAGGTGCAGCTGGTCTTGAGTCCATAAGCCTTGTATGCACTTGTCCAGCATGTGGAACCCCCAACCGAGGTCTGAGGCGTCCGTTGTGATGGTTTGGCTTGGTTGAATGCTGTAGAAAGGCAATCCTGTGTTTGATTGACAGGCCTGTGCCCACCATAGGAACTCTTGCTTCAGGCATGGTATTATTGGAATTTTGGTTTCTAGGCTGTGCTTGTGTTGAGACCATAAATTCTTTAGGTACCACTGTAGCTTTCTCATATGTAGTCTGGCATGAGGGACCAGTATTATGCAGGATGCCATGAAGCCCAGGGCTTGCAGTACTTTTCTTGCTGTTAGATGGTTCTGCTTTGTTAATGCCAAGAAGTAGAGAGTTAGTTGTTCTTGCTTTTCTGCAGTTAGGAATGCCATTTGTTTTGATGTGTCCAGAACTGCACCCAAAAAGGTTCTTTGGGATGGTATCAGTCTTGACTTTTTTATATTGACTGTATATCCCAGGCCTTGTAGCAGGTAAATGACTCTTTGTAAGTCTACTGTGAGCTTGTTTTTGTTGTCTGCTTGTATCAGGCAGTCGTCCAGGTAGGGGTAAATTTAGATTCCCTGGAGCCTGCAATGCGCAATTACTGATGCCAGGCATTTCGTGAACACTCTGGGCGCAGTAGATAAGCCAAAGGGCAATGCTGAGAATTGATAATGCTCTGATCCTGCAAGAAATCTGAGGTATCTTCTGCAAATTGGTCGTATGGGGACGTGCAGGTATGCCTCCTTGAGATCTAGAGTTACCAGCCAAGACTCCTTGCCCAGCATGGGAAGAAGCTGCTGTAGAGTCAGCATTTTGAATTTTGGAACAATGAGGAATGTGTTTAATGTGGACAGGTCGAGAATAGGCCTCCATTTGCTCTCCTTTCTTGGTACCAGGAAGAGTCTGGAGTAAAATCCCTTTCCTTGTTCCATAGATGGTACCTTTTCCACAGCTCTCATCTTTAATAGTTGATTTACTTGTTTTAGAGCTTCTGCCTTTTGATTCGGAGGTAGGTTTGGCATTCCTCTCTTTCCTGGTAGAGTATGGAAATGAAACCTGTAACCTTGGTGTATAGTTTGCAAAATCCACTTGTCCCTTGTGATGTAATGCCAGTTTTTTGAAAATAAAGCTAGTTTTCCGCCTAAGGGTGCTTCTAGTTGTTCCCTGGTAGGTGGTGCCAGAGCCAAGTCACTGTGATTGTCCTGTTGCAGTGGTGGTGGCTGCGTCTGTGCCTCGCTGGTTGTTACCCTGCCACTGGCGTCCCCTGTAGGCACCCCTGGACTGGTTTCTGCGCCTATTCCTGCCTCTCTGTGCTTTAGAGGAGTCTGGAAAGGACCAGTTTTTGGAGGGCCAATTCCTGCTAAATCTTGGCGGCTGTACCTGTAAGAAATCTTTCACTGTTTGTACAGATTTTGCCTTTTCTTCCATCTTCTTCAGTACCTGTTGTGCAGGAGAACCAAATAAATTGGCCTTGTCCATGGGAGCATCTAAAAGCTTTGATTTGACATGGTCCGGTAAGGCCTGCTCTTTCAACCATGCATGCCTTCTGATAACTGTGCCAGTCATGGCTGACCTAAAGGAAGCCTTCAGTGCATCATAGCCGCATTTTAAAGAATGGTTACTAACTTGCTGAATGTTATGTCCCATTTCCTGAACATACTTCTTATCAAAAGGTTCGTCAGAGGACAGTTTTTTAGTTAACTGGTCTAGCATAAATTCTTGATATTGGATCATATGAAATTGACAGTTCAAGGCCCTAGCTGACAGAGTAGCAGAAGTGTAAACCTTTTTGCCCCATCTCTCTAAGGACCTGGATTCCCTTTCAGAGGGCAGGGGATTTTTAGTAGAGGTAGTTGCTACAGCTTTAGGTCCCTGGGAGATAGTCTCGGGGTCTGCAAAAGGAGCCTTGTATAGATGGTGATGTGTGTCCGGGACCCTGTAGAACCTATCGGGCTTAGCAGGGGCCGGAGGTAATGAATCAGGAGCAGTACAAGCATCATTAAATGCATCATCTACAACAGAAAGAACTGGAGGTATAGCTAAAGGCCTATGTTGTGGTAAGTGCAGAAAGGTTCTAAGTCTTTTCCTGGAGTCTGAGAAATCTTGGCCCTGCCAGTGAAATTGTTCTCTCATAGCATGTAAGGTTTCCCCAAAGGAAAATTCCTCAGGTGGAGAGGCAGAAGGAATGGATTCTTCAGCATCAGAGTCTTCGTAAGGAGAATAATGAGCCTCTGGAGGGTCTGTATTATCTGTATCATCAGAAGAGTCATCCGTGGACACTGGCTCAGGGGGCTCTGCTCTAGGTCTCTTCTCTGGAGGTGGATGAGAGGCCCTGTCTGGATGAGTCTGGGATCCCCGAATTAAAGAAATTAGATCCTCTGCTAGAGAAAGCATTTGGGTACTGGAGCTGGGCCTGTGAGAGGGGGTCTTAACAGGCACAGTTTTTGTAGTTTTAGCTGCTTTAGCCCTGGCAAAGGCCTTAATGGACATGGCTGCAGGAGGCCTAGCAGCTCCACGTGCAGGGGTGGAAATATCCAAGGGAATAGTGTCAGATAATTCCTGAGAAACCGCAACTGCAGGTTGGATTTCAGAAGCCGATTCCACCAGGTTAGAAGAGGCCTTGGTGGAAGGTATGTTTTCGGCTGAAGGAAGAACCGCTTGCTCGGTTTCAGCCGAAACCGAGACACTCGCGGTAGGCTTAACCGCGGTTTCGGCCGAAACCGCGGACCGCGAGTGTCGGTCCTTTTCCTTGCGTTTTTTGGATATTTGTGAAGTCGGAGGATCCGACGGCATAATATAAGCAAAATCAGAGCCGAAAAACTGTTCAGCAAATTCCGACCGACGTCTAAGCGTTCGTCGGTTAAAAGAACCACAGGCTAGACAAGCTGCTACGTCGTGGTCTGGGCCTAAACAAGGTAAGCAGTAAGAGTGGAAATCTTTATGAGGTATTTGTTTCCCACAAGTTAAACAGTTATTCACTTTTTCTGACATCGGCTGAGGCAAGAAAGAGTCCCCAACGGGGTACTTAGCTTTTTAGAAGTCTTCGAAGTAATATTCGGTAGTAGTAATCTCTGGATCTGACCGACCGGCACTTGCGAACAGCTTCTGCTTCGGGCGCCACGTGGCAAGAAAGACTGGGGAAAATGGCGTCGGCTGATGCCTTTATACCCGAATAACTGCAGCTATGACGTCGGGTGTGCGACACCAGCCGAGGCCAGACCCAGACTTTGGAATCCGGCCGACCGAAGGGCTGCCTGACGACAGGACAACCCATTTGTAAGGACTGCAGATGCATCCTTGAAGGACATCGTTCCATGTTAGTTGTCTTCTCTCGCCTTCTTTCTTGCTGGATGGGTTCGGAGCCGGGCACTTGCTAAGCTCGAGAGTCACTTTTACCAGCTCGAGGCAGCCCCATAACCCATGATGCAAGGCGGTAATTACCCAGATCTCGTTTGGTATCTAGAGGAAAAACTGCCTACCAAAAAACTTTCCTCTAAGGAAAGAGGAACAACTAGCCTACAAGGGCTGTAAAGGTAAACCAGGAAATAAAGGCCAACTAACTGGTGCCCAAGGAAGAAGAATCTTCCAGAAAAAAGGAGATCAAGGTCTGTCCAGGCAAGGGGGACAGGAGGGATGGACGCAAGAAAGAAGGCGAGAGAAGACAACTAACATGGAACGTTATGGTAGGTACATAACTTCTAAATGTTAAGTTGTCAATCTCGCCTTCATTCTTGCTGGATGGGGCCGCTTCCCTAGCACCTCTATCCTGGGTGGCTCAATGGAACAGACTCTTGAGAACTGTGGAACCAAAGCTTGCCCTATCCCTGGAGGCCAAATCCAATTTGTAATGAGAAACAAAGGTATGAGGAGTGGCCCAAGTGGCTGCTGCACAAACAGTATCTAAGGGCAGCCTAGCCTGAAAAGCTGTAGAAGTGGCTAGGCCTCTTGTGGAATGTGCTTTAGGTTTTGAGCTGAGTAGTTTGTCCCCAAGTTGATAAATGTCAGAAATGGTGGAAGATAGCCATCTGGATAAGGTCACTTTAGAAACAGGGAGACCTTTTTTATTTTCAGCATAAGAAAGGAAGAGTTGATCAGATTTCCTAAATTGTTTTGTTCTGTCCAAGTAATATCTAAGTTGGCGGTGAACATCTAGGTAATGTAATTTTTGTTCCGCCCTGTTAGAATAATTTGGAAAAAATACAGGAAGATCAATGGATTGGTTTAAATTTGTCTTAGAAGCAACCTTGGGTAAAAAGGATGGATTGGTTCTCAAGGATACCCTGTCCTTGTGGAAGACCAAATAAGGGGGACGAACAGATAGGGCATGAAGTTCCGACACTCTTCTAGCCGAGGTAATGGCGACAAGAAAGAGTGTCTTCCAAGAAAGAAGCTTTAATGAACATGAAGTAGCCGGTTCGAAAGGGGGAAGTATCAAGGATGTCAGCACTAAATTTAGGTCCCACTGTGGTGGGGGATCCTTAACAGGGGGCTTTAGAAGGAACACTCCTTTAAGAAAGGCTTTATAAAGCTTGTGGGACATAATGTTGTGGTCTACAAACCCGACATGAAAGTTCGAGATTGCTGCCAACTGAACTTTGACTGTGGAAGAGGAAGAACCTGAGTGAAAAATTTCTGCTAGAAAATCCAGGACCGACTGAACAGGGGCAGTAAAGGGATCTATGTTCCTAGCTTTCGCCCAAAGGGAGAAGCGTTTCCACTTGCTAGAGTAAATCCTCCTGGTAGAGGACTTAAGAGAAGCTACAATGATGTCTCTAACAAGGTTAGATATCATAGGAAGCCTGGCTAAGGAAGGAAGTGGAGCAACCAAGCTGTGAGGTTGAGGGAAGGAACGGACCGGTGCAGTTGACCCGACTGGTGGGTCAGAAGATCTGGCGCTGGGTCCAGATGCCAAGGCTGCACCAAGAGATGGCGGTGAAGGAATGGGAACCAAATTTGACGAGGCCAGTAAGGGGCAATGAGAATCATTTTGGCTCTCAAAACGGCCGCTTTCTGGAGTACCTGAGGTATCAATGGAAAGGGAGGAAAAGCATAAAGGAGTCCCTGGGGCCAATCTTGGGTAACAGCGTCTCTGGGGGGATGGCCCGGAAGTGAGAAGAGAGAGAAGAAGTCTGGGCATTTGCTGTTTTGAGGAGTAGCAAAAAGATCGCAGCATGGGCGGCCCCACTTCTGAAAAATCTCCTCCACTATGGATTGCTTGAGAGACCACTCGTGAGGCATGAGTATAGCTCTGCTCAATCTGTCCGCTAATATGTTGGTTTTCCCAGGGATATGCGTTGCTACCAGAAACCGATGAGAGGAGATCGCTCATTGCCAAAGTCTGAGAGCCTCTCGACACAAGGGATAGGACTTGGTTCCGCCCTACTTGTTGATGTACCACACCACGGACATGTTGTCCGTGTGAACTGCAATAGTTCCTAAGGGAAGAAAGTCGTTGAGGGCTTGCAACGTTAAAAGCACTGCTCTCATCTCTAGGACATTTATGTGCAGGTGGTATTGACGGTTGCCACGTGCCATGAACCATCCTGCCCTGATAATGCCCCCACCCGATCAGGAGGCATCCAGTGACCGTGGCTACCGGGCCGGGGAACAAATGGTCTGCCCTGATGGACTAGGGGAGAGGAAATCCACCAGGATAGATGGTTCTTGCAGGTTTGTGTCACAAGGATCTTGTGACGCATGGGAAGCTGCTGGAAGGACCACTGTGTGAACAACATCCACTGTAGGAGGCGCATGTAAAAACGGACCAGAGGAAGAAGTGTGATGGCAGCGGCCATGAGGCCCAACACTTTCAGGACCAACCTGGCTTGTACCTTTTTGCTGGCAAGGATGATCCGAACGTGATTTTGGATATCTAGGATTCTCTGACTTGTTAGGTTTGCTGACATCCGAGTAGTGTCTAGATTTGCGCCTATAAAAGTAATAGATTGGCAGGGCGATAAGGAGGACTTTTCGAAGTTTACCGAAATTCCCAACTGACTGCAGAGACATAGGGTGTAGTCTCTGGCTCAGATGAGTTGATGCCTGGTGGTAGCTGAGAGGAGCCAGTCGTCGAGATACAGAAACACCTGGAATCCTTGATGTCTCAGGTGAGCCGTGACCACTGCCATGCATTTGGTGAACACTCTGGGAGCTGTAGTGAGACCAAAGGGCAGGGCTCTGAATTGAAAATGACTGGTCCCCAGCCGAAAGCAGAGAAACCTTCTGGAGCGTCTGTGGATTTTTATGTGATAATACGCATCCTGAAGGTCTATGGAGCACATCCAGTTGTCTTTGCCGAGAAAGGGCAAAATCGATTGAAGTGTGACCATCCGAAATCTCGTCTTTTTGACAGACTTGTTGAGCCTGCTGAGGTCTAATATTGGTCTCCAGTCTCCCGTCTTTTTGGGAACCAAAAAGAACCTTGAGTAGATTCCGGACTCTAAATGGTCTGTTGGAACTGGCTGGATGGCCCTTTTTTTTAGAAGCTTTGAAACCTCTATTTTTGCAATTTCCCTTAGACCGGGTGGTACGTCTGGAAGGGAACTTTTCTGAGGGAAGGGGCTTTCCTCGAAGGGAATCTTGTAACCCTCGGATATGATCGACTGTACCCATCTGTCTTGAGAGAGGGAAAACCAGGCTTCTGGGTACAGCGACAATCTCCCCCCGACTGCCTCCAAGGGTGGACAGTCGGGCAACACCTCAGGGATGCTGGAAGGGCTTGTCAGAGAGAGGCTCTCTACTGCCCTGGTTTTGCGGACCCCCTCTGCCCCTAGGGCGGCGTCTATTGTTATTACCCCCTCTGCCTCTGGGGGTAAACTGACCACGTGCATCCGGCGTGACTCCCTGAGACTTTCGGAACCACATCTTCCCCCCTTTCTGACCTTTGGGATAAGGCCTAGAAGGGGTGGAAAAACGGACTCCTACGGCAGAAAGAGTCTTGCCATCTTGCTCACACCGGGTCAATGTGTCCTTCACCTGAGGGCCAAACAAAGTTGACCCATCAAAGGGAGAGTTTGTGAAGGACGCCTTAAAGGGGTCTGCAAAATTACAGAGCCGCATCCAGGACTGACGTCTAAGAGCCACTCCTGTGCCTGCAGCTCTACTCGCCCCATCGGCTGCATAAGAAATGAGCCGCATGGAGGAGTTGGTTATGGAGTTAAGGATTCCCAGCTGAGAAGCAATCTTTTCCTGAGCCCCTGCTGCTGAAGGATCCTGTACTACTTCACCTAATTCTTTAAGGATGTCCCTTTGAAGTCTGGTGAAGTGACATAAATAATTCAGCGAACGCATAGCAAAGGTCACTAAGGAAAACATCCGCTTACCATACCTGTCCATAGTCCTAGACTCCTTGTTAGGAGGATGGACTGGTACGGAAGGATCTGCAAGATCCTTCTTAGTGGCGGCCGCCGCCACCACCATGGCATCAACCGGGACACCTTTAGTAAGAAACTGCTTTTCTGCAGGGGCCGTAATAAATTTTGAAGGTCTCCTATGGACTGGTTCCACCGAATCAGGAGATGCCCATGCCTTTCGAGCTATAACCTCCATGAGAGGGTCGAAAGGCGGAGACACCCAAGAGGTGGAGGGTCGAGATCCAAACGCCTCCAGGTATACCGATTCATCCTCGGAGGGGTTAATGGAGGGCCAGTTCCCCCTCTGTTTCAGGAGCTCAAGGATGTCTGAAAAGGAGACATCCTCAGAGGGGGATCTTGGGGACCCCTCCGATTCATCTAAATCGGTATCCGAAATTGTAGACTCAGGGGAGTCTAAATGCCTCCTCTTGCAAGTCCTCTTACGCGGGGGTTCACCTGAAGGGTCAGGAGAAACCTCGGAAGAGAAAGTTCTTCCCAATGGGGAGACCTGGGCGAAGGATCTCTGGGTCCGGGAGCAAGAGAACGGGAAGAGGCATCTACAGGCACCGTAGAGGGAGGAGCTAAAGGGACCGACTGCTGGCTAAGCTCTGGGGCTAGCACACTCCTCATCACCTCGAAGGCTCCTCTCCCAGGGAGGGCCGAGAGATCCTGCTCCGAAGAAACAGGGATCCCCGGTCCCCCCGAAAGGGAAGGCTCCGAAGCAGATGTCGGGGCCAAGCTCACCAAGGCCGAAGCTCCGAGCGGGAGAATGGGGTCGGACAATGGTCCGATGCCACTCGCCCCCTCGGAACCAACCAGGGAAGCCTGACGCCCGGATCCCTCCAAGGAAGGTCTCAAGGAGGAGATAGGAGTCGAGGACGACGGAGCCGAAAGGTGTGGCATCGGCTCCAAAACAGCAACAGTCACGGTACCGATAATCTCCGGCTCCGAGCTCTGTAGGAGAGTCGAAGGAGGAATTTCAGGGGGATGTAGAATAGCTGACGTCTGATGAGATGGGCTATGGAGCATCTGGGCTAGTGCCTGTGACTTTAATAGCCTACTTACCACTCTCTCTAAGTTGTGGTCTGAAAGCCTGGAAGACCTCGATGATCGGCTCCGATGGCTCCGCTCCGAAAGCATGGGAGAGGCTGGAGCCGAGTGAATAGATTCCAAAGAAGGAGATCTAGACCTCTTTTTGGATGGAGCCATCGGAGCTGAAGACCGTTCGGCTCCAGGCGGAGCCGACAACTTGTTGGCTCCGAAAGGAGACAAAGATATCTCGGCTCCAGCCGGAGCCGAGACATGCTTCGACGGTAGGGTGTCGGCTCCAGACGGAGCCGACACAGATGCCGAAGCCAAGGTATCGGCGCCGGCACAGAACCTTCCAACAAGGAAGGATCGGCTCCGGACGGAGCCGATGTCGACTCCGGCGGAGTCGGAACCAAGACCACAGACTTGGACACCGAAGCCTGGGTCTTGGGAGGCTTAGAGGGCTTCCCGGAGCCGACTTTAGCTGGGGAGCTCTCTGGTTTAAGAAGACCCCTCAGGATCAACTTATTTCTACGTTCCTGCAGGACTCTCTGGCTGAAAGAATGACATATAGCACAGGAGTCCTGCAGGTGTAGGGGTCCCAGGCAATAAATGCAAGAAGTGTGACCGTCTGTCAGAGACATCTTCTGACAGCACGAGTCACACTTCTTGAAACCGGAGACCCTAGTATCCTTGGACATGTCTCAGTTCTAAAACACACACACACACCGATCAGTCCAACCAAGACACTAACAAGTAAAAATTATTAATAACTAACAAATTAGTTATTAAATACAGTGACACAACACACACACACCTGAGGGAAATCCTGACAGGAACTGTGAGGGTGGGAAAGGCCTAAGGCCCGAAAATTAAACTAAGAGAATTAGGGGAAAAAAGGGTATGGAGCTAAGTGAAAGTCCACTGAAGTATTGAATAAAGACTAAAGGACTAAAAATTAGGGATTTAAGACACCTAAACCTGACAAATAACAATGAAAAATATCACTTACCAGGAGCTGGTAAAAGGATGACCTCATTAGTGAAGCGGCAAACAAGATCTGGGTAATTACCGCCTTGCATCATGGGATATGGGGCTGCCTCGAGCTGGTAAAAGTGACTCTCGAGCTTAGCAAGTGCCGAGTCGGAGCCAGGATCGGCTCCGAACCCATCCAGCAAGAATGAAGGCGAGATTGACAACTTAACATCCTAAACTATCACATCACCACCACCAGGTGACATAACAGATGCCTGACTCTTCAACTTATCCCCATTTCTGGAATAGGCTCCCCTTACCCATCAAGCAGACCACTTCCCAATAAACCTTTACAACTAGTCAGGATAACTGGATGGGTTATCATAAATTTTCACCAGTGATCTACTTAAGAGGGTCATTTTTAATCACCCACCAGTAATGGGTGATATGGCTGAACTTCTTGATGGCTTCTTTTAGACATAAGCTTAGCAATTAGCTATGAACCTATGGAAACAAAAACAATCATAAATCAGTCAAAATGGCACCAGAAGGTGAGATCTGCAAATCTAAATGTATCCAGCATACTACCAAAGAGAAGCAGAGGATGATTATGGCTAGTGCTAGAGGTTATGAAATGGGTGGATTAAAGCTGAAAATATATCCATTTGCTGAGGTGCATATGATGATATGAAAGAAAAGACCAATACTGCAAGGAATTATATGCCTTTGGAACCTGAAACACCAGAACTATGAAGCAAGGTAAACTTGACGTAATAAGGATGATATGACAAGAATAAATGATGACATATTGAGATCTAGTGAACTATAATGGACCGGAATGGGAGATTCTACACCAGTTAATCATAAGAAGTTTTATATTGTACAAGAATCTTGCAGAAAAAATGGACCAGTCCTCACAGTTAGTAAAATGGTGTTAAAATCAGTACTCACTTAAAATAACAAAACCTGACAATTTCAGAGACAACAAAAGTCATTCAATATCACATTGATACAAGTTTATGCAACAACAAAAGCTGAAGAGAAGGAGATTGATTATTTTTTGAGATCTGCAGCATCTTCTGAAAAACATGCCAAAAAAAGATATTGCACAGTGAGCATAGCTAACTGGAATGCTAAAGTTGGTAATCAAAGTACAACTGGAACAACAGGCAAGTTTGGACTTGTTTTAATGAATGAATCAGAACAGAGACTTCTAGAACTCTGTCAAGATAATTAACTGGTTATAGCAAACACTCTCTCTCAACAGCATAAGGACAGCTTTGTGCATGGACATAACCAGATGGTCAGTACTGAAATCAGACTGTCTACATACTTTCCAGTCAGAGATGAAGTAAGTAGTCAGCAAAAACAAGACCTGGATTGTATTATGGCTCTGACCATCCAATTCATATTGTAAAGTTTAGAATTTAATAAAAAAAATCAAGAAAGCATCCAAGATAACTAGGTATCAGCTCACCAATAGCCAAATGAATATGCAGCAGACATGAAGAACAGATTTAAGGGATAACAAGTGGTAGACAGAGTACCTGAAGAACTATCAACAGAAGCTCACACTACTGACAAGTAAATGGCAATAACAAATATTTCAAATAGAAATACGTTTAAGAAGGCAAATGGTGGTCTGTGGTGGCATTAGAAGTTTGAGTGGAAAAAAGAAAGCAAAAGGTAATGGAAACAAGGAAACTACATAAAATGGATGCAGATTTTCAGACAGTATCAAGAAGACGTGAGAGGGCATATTTAAACAAGTAGTACAAAGAAATGGAAGAAGATATGATGGTAGAAGTAAGAATGTCTTCAAGAAGACTGATGATAGAGGAAATTTCTAAGTAAAAATGAAGGGTCTATATTACTAGACCTAAAGATCACAACAGCGAATGTATGTACATCGAAATATGTATGTCGATGTACATACAGAGCGAAAAGTACAGTTTTGTACCTACCATAAATGTAGATGTCTGACAGGTATGCATCTGCAGTCATCACATATGGGTTTGTCCTGCCTCAGGCAGCCCTTCGGTCGGCCGGATTCCAAAGTCTGGGTCCGGCGTCGGCTGATGTCACCCTTTCCCCGACGTCAGAGCGCCTGGGGTATAAAAGCGTCAGCCGACGCCATCTTCCTCAGTGTTTCTTGCCCCAGATGCCAGGTGCCCTCAAAGGAAGGCTAAATGTGGAGAAATGCAATAAATTCCAAACATGCACAGAAATATATGTGTGTATATATATATATATATATATATATATATATATATATATATATATAAAACAAATACACCATAATAGATAACCCCAGCTAGCTATGAGAGGGAAAAGTACCCAATAAATACCAAAGAGGGGAAGGAGGGAGGGTAAACCTGACTGCAGATGCATACCTATCTGACATCTACATTTATGGTAGGTACAAAACTGTACTATGTCCTTCAAGGATGCATCTGCAGTCATCACATATGGGTAGAAAACTATAGCCAATCTGGGGGTGGAGGATCTATGTAAAGGATGGGGTAGCTAAAATGCCCTGCAGGACTGCCGTAGCAAAGCCTGCTCTGGATCTGGAATATAAAGGTAAATTGTAATGCTTGGAAAATGTATGCACGGAGCTCCATGTAGCAGCTTTTAAAATGTCCTTGGTAGCCACCCCTCTTAAGAAGGCTGTGGAGGTGGCTGTGGCTCTGGTGGAATGAGGTCTAATGTTAGCTGGCACAGTTTTTCCATGAAAGGAATAACAAAAATGAATGCAATTCCCTATCCATTTTGAAATTGTCTGTTTGGAAATTGCTTTTCCTTGTGCACCAGCAGCATATGCTACCAACAGCTGGTCAGTTTTTCTGTAGCTTTTAGTTCTGTCCAAGTAGTAGCGCAACTGTCTGTGTATGTCCAGGGTGTGCAGAAGTTTCTCCCCTTTGTTTTGTGGATTTGGAAAGAAGGTAGGTAGGTGAATAGCTTGGTTTAATGAGACCCTGGATACCACCTTTGGCATAAATGAAGGATTGGTTCTCAATGAGAGACTGTCCTGATGAAAAATAAGAAATGGTTGTACTGCCATGAGGGCCTGTAACTCAGATACTCTTCTTGCTGAGGTTATGGCCAGAAGGAAGGCGGTCTTCCAAGACAGGAACTGTAGTTCTGCAGATGCTGCTGGTTCAAAGGGAGGCAGAGTTAGTTTTTCCAACACGAAGTTAAGGTCCTAAGTAGGCACTGGAGGTTTCCTTGGAGGATTGATGTTTTTAATTCCTCTTAGAAACTGTCTTAGGAGAGGATGAGAAAAGACAGGTGGATCAGTATTGTACTCTGCTGAAATTGCTGAAGCATGAATTTTAATGGAAGAGTAAGACAGGCCATTGTGGAGCATTTCTGCCAAGTATTCCAGGATATGTGCCATGTTCATCACTGTCGCATCTAGGCCCTTTGTGGTGCTCCTAGTGTGAAATCTTTTCCATTTTGCTGAATATGCCTTTCTTGTGGAAGGCCGGCGAGCTTCCATGATGATATCCTTCACTCTCTTGGATAGCTTATCCTGAGGAGGAGTCAAGGTATTTTCCAGGCTGTTAGTTGCAAGGTTTTCAGGTTGGAATGCAGAGTTTTGTAATTGTGCTGTGTCAGGAGAAGTGGCCATTGAGGAAGAGGCCAGGGTTTCGTGCGTGACATGCTCTTTAACAGTGAGTACCAGTGCTGTCTTGGCCAGTCCGGAGCTATCAGAATCCCTTTTGGCTGCTCTGTCCTGATCTTCAGTAAGACCTTGGTCATTAATGGAAGAGGTGGAAATGCATACACTGTTAGAGTTCTCCAGCTGAAAGACAGGGCGTCCACTTTCCATGCTTGTGGGTGGTATGTCCTTGAGCAGAATTTCTTCAGCTGATGATTGTGGGGGGAGGCAAAAAGATCTATGTCTGGCCTTCCCCATGATTGTGTTATCTGTAGGAAGATGTCTGGGTGCAGCATCCATTCGTGTGCATCCATGATATTTCTGCTTAAGCTGTCCGCCAGTATATTGTCTTTTCCTGGCACAAACTGGGATTGCAGCTCTATATTGAGTTTCAAGGAAAGTTCCCATAGATTCATTGCCAGTCTGCAAAGAGGGTAGGAATGGGTGCCTCCTTGCTTGTTTATGTACCACATAACTGTGGTGTTGTCTGTCCTTATTAGCAGGTGGCCTTGATGCAGAAAGAGTTTGAAGGCCTCGATTGTATGTATCACTGCCAGCATTTCCTTTTGGTTTATGTGCATGCGTAGCTCCTTTTGTGACCAAAGTCCTTGAATACATCTGCCCTCCATGTGTGCTCCCCAACCGTGGTCTGAAGCGTCCGTTGTAATGGTTTGGCTGGCTATTGGCTTGCTGAAGGGCAGACCCCTGTTTGACTGGCTTGCTTGAACCCACCACAGAAATTCCTTTTGGAGGCATGGAATGAGTGGGATCAAAGTTTCTAAGCTGTGACTGTGCTGAGTCCATAAACATAGGTACCATTGTAGTTTCCTCATATGCAGCCTTGCTTGTGGAATCAGAAGAATGCAAGATGCCATGTAACCCAGGGCCTGCAAGATTTTCCTTGCAGTCAGCTGAGTTTGTCTTGTCAGATTCTTGAAGTAATCCGGTAGTTGTCTTTGTTTTTCTTCTGTGAGAAAAGCCATTTGGGTGGTTGTGTCTAGATCCGCACCCAGAAAAGTTATTCTTTGGGATGGAACAAGTCTTGATTTGTGAATGTTGACTGTATATCCCAAGGCCTGCAGTAGGTGGATGGCATAATTCAAGTCCTTTACCAAAGTTTGTTGGCTGTCCGCTTGTATAAGGCAGTCGTCCAGATATGGGTATATTTGAATCCCCTGAAGTCTGCAGTGTGCAATTACTGATGCCAGGCATTTCGTGAATACTCTGGGCACAGTAGATAAGCCAAAGGGCAATGCTGAGAATTGATAATACTCTGAACCTGCAAGAAATCTGAGGTGTCTTCTGCAACTTTGTCTGATAGGGACATGCAGGTATGCCTCCTTGAGGTCTAGAGTCACCAGCCAAGACCCCTTGCCCAGCATGGGAAGGAGTTGCTGTAGAGTCAGCATTTTGAATTTTAGCACAATGAGATAAGTATTCAGTGCGGACAAGTCGAGAATAGGCCTCCATTGATTTTCTTTTCTTGGAACAAGGAATAGTCTGGAATAAAATCCTTGGCCTTGTTCTGAAAGAGGAACCTTTTCTATAGCTTTCATTTGCATTAAGTTGGAGATTTGTTTCAAAGCCTCTGCCCTTTGATTTGGTGGCAGGTCTGGCATGCCTTTTCTTTTTGGCAATGTGTGAAAATGGAACCTGTATCCTTTGTCTATTATTTGCAGCGTCCATTTGTCTCTTGTAATACTGTGCCAATTTTCTGAGAATAAAGAAAGCTTTCCGCCCAAAGGTGCTTCTAATTGAGCCCTGGTTGGCGGAGTCAAAGCAAAGTCATTAAGTCTGTCCTTGTGCAGCAGTTGTAGGTCCTGCACTACCTCTCTGGTTGGGAGGCTGCCATTGACGTCCTCTGTAGGAGCCTCTAGCTTGCCCTCTACCTCTGGCACGCCTGTTCTTGCCTCTCTGAAATCTTTCTGTGTCCGGAAAGGACCAATTCTTGGTAGGCCAATTTCTGCTGAATCTTGGTGGTTGGACTTGTAGAAAATCTTTGACTGTTTGTACAGATTTTGCCTTTTCCTCAAATTTCTTTAAGACCTCCTGAGCAGTGGAGCCAAATAACTTTTGCTTTTCCAGTGGAGCATCCAGAAGCTTAGCTTTAACATGGTCTGGCAGAGATTGCTCCTTCAGCCAAGCATGCCTACGTATGACTGCACCTGTCATAGCTGACCTACATGAAGCTTCCAATGCATCATAACCACACTGTAAGAAATGGTTGCTAACCTGCTGGGAGTTATGTACCAGATCCTGAAGTGATTTGCGATCTAGGGGTTCAGGTGAAGACAGTTTCTTATGCAATTCATCTAACAAATACTCTTGGTACTGTATCATATGAAATTGACAATTTAATGCCCTCATAGAAAGAGTAGCAGAAGTATACACTTTTTACCCCATCTCTCTAAAGCCCTGGACTCCCTTTCAGAGGGGAGTGGATTTTTAGTAGTGGCAGCTGCAACCCCTTTAGGGCCCTGGGAAATAGTTTCTGGATCAGCAGAGTGGGCCTTGTAAAGAAAAAGATGCGAGTCCGGGACCCTGTAGTACCTATCGGGTTTGACAGGGGCCGGAGGAAGAGTGTCAGGGGTTATGCTAGACTCAGAGTACACAGCATCAATGACATTCAAAACAGGAGGAACAGCCAAAGGTCTATGCTGAGGTAAATGCAGAAAAGTTCTTAATCTTTTCCTGGAATCAGAGAATTCCTGGCCCTGCCATTTGAAATGCTCTCTCATAGTGTGAAGGGTCTCCCCGAAGGATAGTTCTTCAGGAGGGGAGGCCGAGGGGATTGATTCCTCTGCATCAGAATCCTCGTAGGCCGAAAAAGCCTCCTCCTAGTAGTCCGAGAGAGCAGAGCCATCAGAGGCCTCCTCTGAGGAGTGGGGATCAGAGGACTCGACCCTGGGCCTTTTGTCTAGAGGGGGTTGAGAGCCCCTGTCCGGATGGGGTTGAGAACCCCTAATTAAGGAAATAAGGTCCTCTGCTAAAGTTAGAATCTGTGAACTTGTAGAGGGTCCCTGAGGAATAACCCTGGGAGGCATAGCTTTTGTATGTTTAGCAGCTTTAGCCCTGGTGAATGCCTTTATGGACATGGATGCAGGAGGCCTAGCTGTACCACATGCTGGTGTAGTTTTGTCTAGAGGAATGGTGTCGGAAGTTTCCAAGACACCAGTTTCTGAAGGAAATTCAATAACCGACTCAGCAGGGGCCTCCGGGGCCGAGGTTGTCGGTTGAGCGGTTTCGGGGGTCGGAAGTACCAAGGACTCGGTTTCAGCCGAGACACTCATGTTAAGCCTGGCCGTGGTTTCAGCCGAAACCGCGGCCTGCGTGTGTCGGTCCTTGTCCTTCCGTTTCTTTGTTAAATGTGAAGTCGGAGTCTCCGACGGCATATTGTATGAAAAAATAGCCCCAAAAAATTCCTCTGCAAACTCCGCCCGACGTCTAAGAGTGCGTCGGATGAAGGAAGCACAAGCTGAACAGGCCGAGACGTCGTGGTCTGGTCCTAGGCAGGGGAGGCAGTAAGAGTGGAAATCCTTATGAGGTATTTGTTTCCCACAAGTTAAGCAAGTATTAACTTTATCTGACATCGGCTGAGGCAAGAAAGAGTCCCCAACGGGGTACTTAGCTTTTGAAGTCTTCGGTAGCTGAATTACAGGAGCTGGCCGACCGGCACTTGCGAACTGCTTCTGCTTCGGTCACCACACGGCAAGAAAGACTGAGGAAGATGGCGTCGGCTGACGCTTTTATACCCCAGGCGCTCTGACGTCGGGGAAAGGGCGACATCAGCCGATGCCGGACCCAGACTTTGGAATCCGGCCGACCGAAGGGCTGCCTGAGGCAGGACAACACATATGTGATGACTGCAGATGCATCCTTGAAGGACATCACCTAAACGGTGAAAACTGGAATGCCGAACGTGTTTCATCATCATAATGCGCCACACAGGTAGGTAAAATCTAAACTAAAATATTAAATTAATTAGCTTTTGCAGGCAAGCCCCTGCACCCCAATGTGGGGCTTTGCCTCCCACCCCCCCCTAATTAAACATACCAACTTCGAGACCACACTGCAGTGGGGAAAAGGATATATTTCCTTATCCCCACCACCGTGCTGACTACGAAACACGTTCGGCGTTCCGGGTTTCGCCCTGTATGTACAATGACGTAAATGTATCAATGTACATACATTCGCTGTTGTGATCTTTCGGTCTAGTAATATATACCTAAAATGAACACTATAAATGACATTGAAGGGAACAGACCTTCCAGAAACAGAATGTATTAAGACCCCTAGTATCAATGATATATAGACCTAATACATTCTGGAGAGTGAAATTAAATGACCCTTGAAAGCCTTGTCAATTACAAATTTGCAGGAAATAAATATTCCATCTGAATTGCTTAAAATCTTGCAAAACAATCCTGTTACAGTGTTGGTTGGGTTTTGCCAGCAAATTTGGAAACAAATCAGTGGCCTTTGGACTGGAAAAATCAGTTTATATTCCAATCCCATAAAACATGCTATGGAGTGTTCAAATTACTAAACAACTGTACTTGTTTTACATCCTAGCAGGGCAAGCTAAACTTCCTGCAAGCTTGACTGTGGCAATATATAAGGAGTGAAAATGGCCACATGAACAAACTGGTTTTAGAAGGGACAGAGGCACCACAGACCAAATAGTTAACATCCAGTGGATAACAGGGAAGGGAGGAAAGTTTCAAAAAAAATATTTATTTCAGTTTTATTGACTAATACATAACCTTTGTTTGTGTGGACCATGACAAACTTTGTCAAGTTTTTAGACAAAAGGGGATACGGAGTCAACTTATTTTCATTTTACTTAATTTATGCATCGAGTATATCATGTGCAATGTTGTGTTAGACAAATCAGATGCTGGAATCAAAAAGTACAGTTGTGTACACTTACCAAAAATGTAGATGTTCGAGTGTATTCACTGTTGCAGTCATCATATTTGGGTTATCCCTGCCAGGGTAGCCCTCGGCCGGCCCGAATACCAGAGGCTTAGTATTTCTGCATTGGTTGCTGTCACTTTGGAACTGACATCAGGTCATCAGTAGTATAAAGTAAGGCAGCCGACGCCATTACAGCAGTCTTTCTTGCCCTAACCTGTCCAGGAGCCCCCACGTAGGAGCTAGGTTCTGGTGGAAGAACCCCACCAGTAGAAAATAAATATCAATATGTCTCTTGTAAGGAAAGAGAAGAAAAAAAAGGGGGACGGAGGGCGGGAAATCAGGACTGCAACAGTGAATACACTCGAACATCTACATTTATGGTAAGTGTACACAACTGTACTATGTTCTTCATGTTTCACTGTTGCAGTCATCACATTTGGGTTGATTCCCAAATCTGAGTAAATGGGTGGAGGCAGTCAAGGAAACTAGGGGCTGGCTAGGATGCCCTGCAAGACTGCAGAGACAAACCCTGCCCTGGATTTGGAGAAGAGAGGCAGGTGGCAGTGTTTGGTAAAAGTGTGAACAGATGTCCAGGTGGCAACCTCCAGGATGTCCCTGGTGCGGACTCCTCTGATGAAAGCTGCAGAGGTGGAGGCTGCTCTGGTGGACTGAGTCCTGTCCACCTTGGAGGGAGGCATTCTGTGTTGTTTGTAGCAGAAATGGATGCAATGTGCAATCCATTTGGAAATTGTTTGTTTGGAGATGGCTTTGCCTTCTGCCCCTGTAGCAAAGCTAACTAGCAATTGATCAGACTTTCTGGAGGATTTAGTCCTGTCTAGATAGAATCTGAGCTGTCTCTGCACATCTAGAGAGTGCAGGATCCTTTCCCCCTTGTTCTGGGGATTAGGAAAAAAGGTGGGCAAATGAATGGATTGGTTGAGAGCCACACTCGATACCACATTGGGCATGAAGGATGGGTTAGTCCTGAGGAATACCCTGTCAGCATGGAAGATGATGAAGGGTTCCACAGACATGAGTGCTTGTAGCCCGATGACTCTTCTGGCTGAAGTGATGGCCAGAAGGAAAGCTGTCTTCCAGGAGAGAAACTTTAGCTCTGCAGAATAAGCTGGTTCGAAGGGGGGCAGGGTGAGCTTTTCCAACACAAAGTTAAGGCCCCAAGCTGGGGTTGGTGCTCTTCTGGGTGGTCTCAAGTTGCTAGCTCCTCTTAAGAACTACTAATAAACAATAAAAATAGCACTAAAGTTGCGAGTCCAATATGCTCTTTTATTAACAAAGTTATATAGGAAATTTAGCGCTTTCGTCAATGAAAACTTGACTTCATCAGAATCAACCAGAAAGCCACAAAACACATTCTTAAATACCGTAAAATACCCAATTATTGGCTTTGTTACCTATCACAAGGTTAATAGGATTAACTAAACAATAAAATCTTAAAGAAAAAGTTTCTCTAAAATGCAACAACATTTAAAAATGCAATTACAAGTTATTAAAAGCTCCCCATACCCATAAACGAAATTTTAACACCTAAATAACATCTTTGTGTGTTATTTCTCAATAAGTGGACCCAATACCACTATAAATATTTTTAAATACAAACTGTAATTTATAGTAAAATTATTAAATAGCTTCTGCTTTTTCTTTTAAAATAGGATAAATACTCAGATAGCCATTTAAACCAGGGAAAAGGCTTGCAGCCAGCCTAAGCTGCCACATAAGTTCTTTTTTACATAATAAATTCTGCCAATCTCCCCCTCTAACCTCTTGTTTCACTCAGTCAAGTATTGCAAATGTATAACCTGTATGATTCTCACAAATAGTACTGTGCTTATATAGTGCATTGGTATCTCTTTTGTTCTTAATGTCATACAGGTGTTCATACATTCTAGTTTTTAAAGTTCTTTCGGTTTTCCCAATATAGTATGAATTGCATGTATTACACCTAGCTATATACACTAGCCTACTGGAGCAACAATTTCCTCCCCTGGGGTAAATAACACTTTTCATAGAATTTTCTAAATGCATTACTGGTTCTTGTAAAATATAACAACAATATTTACATCTACCACAAAGTCTAGTACCCCTTTCAACATCTTTTTTGTTATATATGGGTACATGTTGTCCCCTCTCTAAAATTCTTTTAATATTTGGTCCGATTTTTGTGGTGAAAAAAGGTTCATCTCCCACCACTCTAAATATCTCATGATCTACTTTAAAAATACTCCAATTTTTCTATATTGCTTTTTTATTTGTTGACACAAGGGGCTATACTGTACAATACAAGTTTGTTCATAATTAATACTATTCACTTTCACACTTTCTCCATCATATCTTGTAGCCTTGTTCTTATTTTTATCCAAACCTTTACCAAGAAGAGGTGTATATTTTTTCCCCCACTCATCTAAAACTTCTTTTAAGGTGTCTTCTACCAAACTTACAGACTCCTCTTAAGAACTGTTTGATCAAGGGGTGTGAGCAAAGGGGCTGTTCAGTGGAAAATTGAGCAGAGATAGCAGAGGCATGAATTTTAATAGAGGAAAAAGAGAGACCACTGTGTAGTAGGTCAGCTAAGTAATCCAGGACGAGAGGGAAGGAGGGCTGTGCCATATTGGCTCCCTAAGCCTGAATCCAGGTGCAGAACCTTTTCCATTTGTCAGCATAAGACTTTCTAGTGCTAGGGCATCTGGCCTCATGTATAACATCTAGAACCTGTTTACTGAGGTTGGCAGATTGATTGGGGGTTAGGGAATAAGCCAAGCTGCCAAATTGAGTGTATGCAATTGGGGAATTCCCCTTCCCTCTGGGTCAGGAGGTTTGGAATCTGAGGAAGATGCCATGGTGGTAGTGGGAACAGGCTGTGCAGCAAGGGGTACCAGTGCTGGCGAGGCCAGTTTGAGCTATAAGAATTGTCCTTGGTTTTTCCTCCTTTATTTTGAGCAGTACCCTGGGGATGAGAGGTACTGGAGGAAAGGCATAGACCAACAGACTGACCCACAGGAAGGACAGGGCATCCACTTTCCAAGCCATGCAGTGCTGCTCCCTGGTGCAGAATTTGCTGAGCTGATGGTTGGTGTGGGAGGCAAAGAGGTCTAGCTACAGGGTGTCCCATTTCTGAGTTATTAGTGTGAAGGTTCTTCTGTTGAGCTGCCACTCATGTGGGTCCAGAAGATTTCTGCTTAATTGGTCTGCCAGCGAGTTGACAGAACTTAGTAGGAATTGTGCTAAGAGGTGTAGTGGCATGGCAGAGGCTGTGTGCCAAAGGGTCATGGCCAGCCTGCATAGAGGGTAGGAGTGAGTTCTTCCCTGCTTGTTGATATACCACATTACAGTGGTGTTGTCTGTTTTGATCAGGAGAGCCCCTGGGGAGAGAAAGGGCTTGAAAGCTATCAAGGTGTGCTGGACAGCCATCATCTCTTTTTGGATGATGTGCAGAGGGATTTGCTGTGGGCTCCTTTGGCCCTGTATGCACCTGCCATCCAGGTGTACACTCCAGGCATAGTCTGATGCATCTGTGGTGAGGGTCTGGGCGGCGAGGGTTGGTGAGAAAGGTAGTCCCTTGTTGTGGGAGCATGCTGTTGCTGAGGGAAGGAATTATAGGTATAAGAGTCTCCAGGTTGAGTGTTGACAGCAAAGGCTTTTTAGGTACCACTGAAGTTTCCTCATATGCAGTCTGGCATATGGAATGAGTAGTATGCAAGATGCCATGAACCCCAGAGCTTGCAGGATCTTCCTTGCAGATTGCTGGGGTCTGGTGGCTAGTTGAGAGAAGTAGGCTGTCAGGAAATGTTGCTTTTCTGGTGTAAGGAATGCCATCTGGGATGCTGTGTCCAGGCTTGCTCCCAGGAATATAATCCTTTGGATGGGCACCTGTTTCGATTTCTTTTCATTGACTGTGTACCCTAGGGAGGTTAGCAGGGACTTTACAAAGGCCAGGTGCTTGAGCAGATTTTCCTGGCTGTCTGCCTGAATTAGGCAGTCATCTAAGTATGGGTAAATCTGGATATTCCTTTGTCTGCAAAAGGCAATGGCTGAAGCCAGACATTTTGTGAAAACTCTAGGAGCAGTAGATAAGCCAAAGGGAAGCGCAGAGAACTGAAAATGCTGAGATCCTGCCCTGAAATGGAGATATTTCCTGCATTATTCCCTGATAGGAATATGGAGGTAGGTCTCTTTTAGATCTAGGGTGGCTAGCCAAGCATCTTTGGAGAGCATGGGTAGCAGCTGCTGGAGGGTGAGCATTTTGAATTTTGGGATCACCAAGAAGGTGTTCAGAATGGATAGATCGAGGATAGGGTGCCAGGTGCCCTCTTTTCTGGGTACCAGAAAAAGTCTGGACTAGAAACCTTGGCCTCTCTGTTCTGCAGGAACGGCTCTACTGCCCTCATAGAAAGCAGGGAAAGGACTTGCCTTTGCGCCTCTGCCCACTGGTTTGGAGGTAGATCTGGTAGGAAAAGTGTGGAAAGAAAATGTGCATCCCTGGGACACTATGTTGAGAACCCAGAGGTCATTGGTAATGGTGGCCCAGGTGCTTGCGTGAAAGGAGAGTTTTCCTCCTATGGGTAAGTGAAGGGAGGGGGTGGGTGAGGTGAGTCATTGTGAGTTCTTACCATAAGAAGGTGGCTTAGAACTCCCTGGTTTTGAAGTGGAGGTAGTCCACTGCTTAGATCTCTGCATTCCCTGTGGCTGCTGTCTGGGGGGCTCTGGTTCCCCGGGGTCTGGCCTGGACTGGCTTAGTGGAAGCAGGAAAGGACCAGTGCTTGGTGGGACAATGCCTGCTGAACCTGGGTGGCTGGACCTGTAAGAAATCTTTTTAACTGTCTGCATAGATTTTGCTTTTTCTTCCATCTTTTTTAAGACCTCTTCTGCCTTAGTGCCAAATAAGTTCTCTTTGTGCAAGGGGGCATCCAACAATTTAGATTTGACATGGTCTGGCAAGGGTTGTTCCTTAAGCCATGCATGCCTTCTAATGACAGAA
The DNA here is from genome assembly GCF_019279795.1 of Protopterus annectens. Classification (NCBI taxonomy): domain Eukaryota; kingdom Metazoa; phylum Chordata; order Ceratodontiformes; family Protopteridae; genus Protopterus; species Protopterus annectens. Next base: position 542,003,627 of record NC_056736.1, read on the forward strand.
CCGGTGACCGCTGTCCTGCAAGAAGCTTCTAGGGCATCAAAACCACAGTGCAAGGTGTGTTTAGTTACTTGACTTGCAGAATGCATAACTCTTGTAACTCTTTAGATTCTGCACAAGCAGGAAAGGAAGACATTTTTTGTTTGAGGAGTTCCAGTGGTATCCTCCACAACATACAGGACTGGGGGGGGATGGCCAAGGGTCTGTGCTGTGGAAGATCTAAGAATTCCCTGAGTCTCTTTTTAGACTGAGGGTAGTCCTGACTTTCCTATTGGAAATGCTCCCTTAAGGTATAAAGGGTTTCCCTAAAGGAAAAATCCTCTGGAGGAGAGGCGGAAGGGATGGAATCCTCTGCATCAGAATCCTCATAAGTAGAGAAGGGTTGCATGTCTTCATATTCAGATGCATCAGAGTCATCTGACTCTTGTTCAGACAAAATTACAGGGGACAGATCTCTTTTCCTTTTGGAGGGGGACAGTTTGGCTTCCCCTGATCATCATGATAAGGTCTTCCACCATTTTAAGCATTTGAGACTGAGGCAAGGAAGCAGGTGTCTAAGATTGGGTCGTCAGTTTCTTGGGTGTGGTTTGTACCCTGGGCCCAAGAAACTCGGTAGTTTTTGAAAGAACGGTAGTCGCGAAAGAATATGTCAGTTTGTGTTGAGAATCGGTAGTGCGAAGGACTTCCTTGGAAGCCAGTGGTTGCTCAGCGGCTCCGGACCCATGCAAGGTAGAGAAGACCACAGGATCCTTAGTCGAAGACGAGTTTTGCAGTATACCGGACTCCGAAAGGGTCTCAGTAGCGGCCTATGAATCAACAGAGCGGGCATCAGGGGCTGCGAAAGGACCTCACTGAGGACCGGAGAACTGACGACCTGTGTGGTCTGTCCCTGTCTTTATCATTACGTTTTTTTGGAAGATCTGCTGTCGGATGGCTTACCGAAGTCATATCAGAGTTCGAGGACTGTAAGAGAAAATTAGAAGTTATGTACCTACCATAACGTTCCATGTTAGTTGTCTTCTTCATGCCTTCTTTCTTGCTGGATGGGTTCGGAGCCGATCCTCGGCTCCGACTCGGCCACTCTAAAAGCTCGAGAGCTAGTTCCACCGGCTCGAGGCTCCCCTATATCCCACAATGCTAGGCGGTAACTCCTCAGATCTCGTTTGAAAGCTAAGGCCAGCAAGAAAATTCCATAAGGAACAAAGAAAACTCCTCTAGGTCTGTCCTGGCTAGGGGGAAGGAGGGTGGGACGCAAGAAAGAAGGCGAGAAGAAGACAACTAACATGGAACGTTATGGTAGGTACATAACTTCTAAATGTTAAGTTGTCAATCTTGCCTTCATTCTTGCTGGATGGAACCGCGTCCCTAGCACCTTGTCCCGGGTGGCCTATCGGAACAGACTCTTGAGTACAGTGGAACCAAAGTTGGCTCGGTCTCTAGAGGCCAAGTCCAACTTATAATGAGAAATGAAGGTATGGGGAGAAGCCCAAGTAGCTGCAGAACAAATCGAATCAATAGGCAACCTATCTTGGAAAGCTATAGAAGTGGCTAAAGCTCTAGTTGAATGAGCCCTGGGTTTGGATGGCAACTGTTGATGTCTTATCTCATACACTAGGGTAATCAGAAGTAAGCCATCTAGAGAGAGACACTTTAGAAACTGGAAGGCCCATTCTACCTTCTGCATAAGAAACAAACAGTTGGTCAGATTTCCTGAATTGTTTGGTCCTGTCTAAATAGTACCTAAGTTGGCGATGAACATCTAAACAGTGTAACTTTTGTTCTGACCTATTAGAATAATTTGGGAAGAAAACAGGAAGCTCAATGGTTTGATTCAAATTTGCCAGTGAAGCTACCTTGGGCAAAAAAGATGGGTTAGTACGTAAGGACACCCTATCCTTATGAAATACAAGATAAGGGGGTCGACAACACAGAGCATGGAGTTCAGAGACTCTTCTAGCTGAAGTGATAGCTACTAAAAAGAGTGTTTTCCTAGAAAGTAACTTTATTGAACATGAAGCCGCCGGTTCAAAGGGGAAAAGAATTAAGGACGTCAGAACCAAGTTGAGATCCCATTGGGGAGGAGGATCTCTGATGGGTGGTTTGAGGAGAAAAACTCCCTTTAAAAAGGCTTTGCAGAGTTTGTGAGACATAATGGAGGACTCTGAGACTCCAACATGAAAGTTCGATATTGCTGCCAATTGAACTCTAATGGTAGATGGAGACGAACCTGAGTGGAAAGGTTCGGCTAGAAAGTCTAGAACTGATTGAATGGAAGCAGTGAAAGGATCTATATTCTTTGACTGTGCCCAATAGGAAAAACATTTCCACTTGTCATGATAAATCTTCCGAGTGGAAGATTTATGAGAGGCTATCAAGATATCTCTAACTGAGTGAGATATCAGAGGAAGCCTGGCTAAAGTTGGAATTGGAGGAACCACGCTGTGAGGTTCAGAGAGGGAAGGAAGTGGTGCAACTGACCAGACTGATGGGTCAAGAGGTCTGGAACTGGGTCCAGATGCCAAGGTTGCTCCAACAGATAACGGTGGAGAAATGGGAACCAAACCTGTCGAGGCCAGTAAGGGGCAATGAGGATCATGGAAGCTTCCTGAGTGATGGCCTTCTGTATCAGCTGAGATATCAGTGGGAAAGGAGGAAAAGCATACAGAAGTCCCCGGGGCCAAACGTGCACTAGAGCATCTCTGCTGGGGTGGCCTGGTTGGGGAAAGAGGGTGAAAAAATTGTCGCACTTGCTGTTTTGGGGAGTAGCGAAAAGGTCGCAGCAAGGCCGGCCCCACTTTCGAAAAACTTTCTCCAACACTGAATTCTTCAGAGACCACTCGTGAGGCATAAGAATAGCTCTGCTCAATTTGTCTGCAATCACATTGGACTTCCCGGGGATGTGCATTGCTAACAGAAATCGCTGAGAAGAAATCGCCCATTGCCACAGTCTGAGTGCCTCTCGACATAGGGGGTAAGATCTGGTTCCGCCTTGTTTGTTGATGTACCACACTACAGACATGTTGTCTGTCTGAATTGCTATAGTTCCCTTGGGAAGAGAGTCTTGTAAAGCTTGCAACACTAGAAGCCCTGCTCTCATCTCTAGAACATTTATGTGCAAGTGGCACTAGAACGGTTGCCACATGCCCTGGACTGTCCTGCCCTAGTAATGCCCCCCCCACCCGATCAGGGAGGCGTCCGTTGTCACTGTAGCAACCGGAGGGGGAGGGACGAAAGGTCTCCCTAGGAGGAGCTGGGGAGATGTGATCCACCAAGAGAGATGATTCTTGCACGATTGAGTTATCCGAATAGGATGGGACATTGCAAGTCTTTGGTAAGACCATTGTGTGAAAAGCATCCATTGTAAAATTCTCATATGGAAACGAGCTAAAGGTCGAAGGGGGATGGCCGCCGCCATAATCCCTAAGACTTTCAGGATCAGTCTGGCTTTGACTTTGTTGCTCTGCAAGACAAGAGAGACCTGTCTGTGTATGTCTGCTATTCTCTGCTCTGTGAGTCTGGCTGACATATTGACTGTGTCTAGATTTGCGCCTATGAAGGTAATAACACGACAAGGCGACAAGACAGACTTTTCGTAGTTTATTGAAATGCCTAGTGCCTGACATGTGTGAAAGGTGTAGTCTCTGGCGAAAAGTAAAAGATGCTTGGTGGGGGTTTTAAGGAGCCAGTCGTCTAAATAAGGAAACATCTGGAATCCTTGCCATCTCAGATGAGAGGCTACCACTGCCATGCATTTGGTAAACACTCAGGGGGGCTGTAGTGAGACCAAAGGGCAGGGCTCTGAATTGAAAATGACTGGTTCCCAGCCTGAAGCGGAGAAACCTCCTGGAGCGTCGACTCATTCTGATGTGATAGTACGCATCCTGGAGATCTATCGAGCACATCCAGTTGTCCCGCCCCAAAAGGGGTAGAATGGACTGCAGCGTGACCATCCGGAACTTTGTTTTCTTGACAAACTTGTTCAAGTTGCTGAGATCCAGAATGGGTCTCCAGTCCCCTGTTTTCTTTGGAACCAAAAAGAATTTGGAGTAGATTCCGGATCCTGTTTGGTCTGCTGGAACTGGTTGAATGGCTCTTTTTGCAAGCAGCTTTGAAATTTCTAAAGCTGCTTGCTCCTTGACTGGGTGGAGCGTCTGGAAGGGATTTTTGGATTGCTTGAATGAAAAGGAAAGGGATTCTGTAGCCTTCGGAAATGATAGACTGTACCCACTTGTCTTGAGTTAGGGATAGCCAGGCTTCTGGGTACAGCGACAACCTTCCCCAACTGCCTCGAAAGGTGGACAGTCGGGCAACACCTCAGGGATGCTGAAAGGGCTTGTCGGAAAAGGATTCTCGACTGCCCTGATTCTGCGGGCCCCGTCTGCCTCTAGGGCGGCGTCTACCATTATTGTTCCCCCTCTGCCTCTAGAGGGGAATCGACTCTGTCGTCAGGCAAATCTCCTTGAGATTGTTTGCGGAACCACATCTTTCCCCTTCTGGCCTTTGGGGTAAGGTCTAGAAGGAGTAGAAAACGGACTCCGACAGCAGAGAGTTTTGCCATCAGTCTCGCACCTAGTCAGGGTTTCCTTCACTTGAGGACCAAAGAGGATGATCCATCAAAGGGGGAATTAGTGAAGGACGCCTTGAAAGGGTCCGCAAAGTTACATAGCCGCATCCAGGCGTGCCTACGCAAGGCTACACCTGTACCTGCCGCTCTACTTGCTCCATCCGCCGCATATGAAAGGAGGCGCATGGAGGAGTTAGTTATAGAATTAAGGGTTGCTAGCTGAGAGTTCATCCTATCCTGAAAACCCGCAGCTGTTGGGTCCTTCAACATTTCACTCGCTTCCTTGAGCAAATCCCTCTGAAGACGAGTGAAATGACACAGGTAATTCAGCGATCTCATAGTAAAAGTCGCTGACGAGAACATCCGCTTCCCGTACCTGTCCATTGACCTAGACTCTTTGTTAGGAGGATGAACAGGCACCGAAGGATCAGCTAACTCCTTCTTGGTGGCCGCAGCCACCACCATAGCATCAACAGAGATGCCTTTGGTCAAAAATTCTTTGTCCTTGGGGGCCGTAATGAATTTTGATGGTCTCCTGGGGGTGGGTTCCACTGAATCAGAAGCCGCCCAAGCCTTCTTTGCCACCACTTGCATAAGGGGGTCAAAGGGAGGGGACACCCAGGAGGTGGAAGGGCGAGAGCCAAATGCCTCAAGATACACTGATTCATCCTCTGAAGGGTTGAGGGCTGGCCAATTCCCCCTCTGTTTTAAGATTTCAAGGATGTCTGCAAAGGAGACATCTTCAGAGGGGGAACGAGGGGAACCTTCAGAATCCTCTAAATCAGTGTCAGAGGTGACAGACTCAGGGGAGTCAATGTGCTTCCTCTTGCACTGCCTCTTCCTAGGGGGATCTCCTACAGGATCAGGAGAGGCCTCGGAAGAGGAGGAGATCCCCACTGGGGAAACTTGAGTAGCTGGCTCTCTACGGTCGGGGATGAGAGAGTGAGTAGAAATCACCGGAGGCACCATGGGGGGAAGGGCAGAAGGAGCCAACTGTGGAGTTGAACCTGGTTCTAACACGCTCCTCATGACCTTGAAGGCACCCCTGTCAGGCAGAGCCAGAGGTCTCCATTCCGAAAAACTGAAAACCTCCCCCGGCACCGACAGTGATGGCTCCGAGGCCGATGTTGGAGCCGAACTCACCAGCGCCGAAGCACCGAGAGGGAGAGCGGGGTCGGACAAGGGTCCGATGCCACTCGCCCCCTCGGAGCCGATGAGGGAAGTCCGGCGCCGAGATTCTTCCAAGGAAGACATCGGAGCAGACAACGGAACCGAAGACAAAGGTATCGGTTCCGACGCCACCACAGTCTCGGGTCCAAGTCGCCCCGGCTCCGAACTCAAAAGAGTCAGAGGAGGAACATTTTGAGTGATGGGAATCGTTCTCGACTGTTGAGTCGGACTTTGAAGCATCTGGGCTAGTGCCTCGGACTTAAGAAGTCGACTCACTACTCTCTGAAGGTCATGGTCCGATAACCTGGAAGACCTAGAAGAGTGGGATCTATGGCTCCGTTCAGACAGCAAAGGTGATGCTGGAACCGAATGAACGGAGCCGACAGATGGAGATCAGGACCTTTTTCTAGATGTCGGTTCCGACAACTTGATCGGAGCCGACTCAGTTATGTCTTCCTCGGCTCCGGCCGGAGCCGAGGACACTGTAGGGGCTTGTATTCGAGATTCATCGGCTCCAGCCGGAGCCGATGTTCGAATAGCCTTAGGACCTCCAGAAGACGGCTCAGAGGCTGGAGCCGAAGGTCTGGGAGGCTTAGAGGGTTTCCCCGAGGACTGAGTCGAGGGACCCTCAGGCTTTAATAAGCCCCTTAAGATAAGTTTATTTTTCCGCTCCTGCAGGACTCTAGGGCTGAAGCCATGGCAAACAGCACATGAGCCCTGCAGGTGCAAAGGTCCCAGGCAGTACACACAAGAAGTGTGACCGTCTGTCAGAGACATCTTCTGACAGCACGAGTCACACTTCTTAAAGCCTGAGACCTTTGATTCCTTAGACATATCTAAGGGGAAAGTGTAACCACACAAACACACACTTACACTTAAAAATAAATTAAACTAATTTAAATTAAGTCAAAAGTAATTAGAAATAAAATCCCTACAAAACACAGTCACTCACTACTAGGAAGGGAGGGACTGGGCCTAGGGCCCGAGGGAAAATTTCTAGAGTTTTTTGGAAAAGGGGGAAATTAACAGGGAATGGGATGGACTACTTCACAATAAACTATTTAGAAAAACTAACTTAAAAAAGGGGAAAAAAGCTAAGAAAAACTAGTTTCCTTACCAAAACTAACCTGAGCCGGTAGGAATGCACCTCGATCGCTGTAGCAGCAAACGAGATCTGAGGAGTTACCGCCTAGCATTGTGGGATATAGGGGAGCCTCGAGCCGGTGGAACTAGCTCTCGTGCTTTTAGAGTGGCCGAGTCGGAGCCGAGGATCGGCTCCGAACCCATCCAGCAAGAATGAAGGCGAGATTGACAACTTAACATTATCTAGCAACAATAAGGGCCTGACAACGGATAGTTCTGGCAACTGGCGTTGAACAAAGCACAGAAGCGACAGTGGGGGACATCGTGGTCTGGGCCTAAACAAGTAAAGCAGTAAGAATGAAAATCTCGGTGTGGTATTTGCTTTCCACAGGTGAGACAATTGTTAACTTTTTCTGACATTGGTAAGTGCAAGAAAAAAGGATCCCCAATGGGGTACTTAGCTTTAGAAGACTTCAGCTTCAAACTGGTTGATGAAACTTAGGTAGCGGCCGACCGGCACTGCTTCTGCTTCGGGCACCACAGCAAGAAAGACTGATGTAATGGCATCGGCTGCCTTACTTTATACTACTGACAACCTGACATCAGTCCTGAAGCAACAGCAACCGATGCAGAAATACTAAGCCTCTGGTATTTGGGCTAGCCGAGGGCTACCCTGGCAGGGATAACCCAAATGTGATGACTGCAATAGTGAAACATGAAGAACATCTGCTGAAAGAAACAGCAACAACCTCAGATACAGAAATCAGAATATTATCATGTATGTAAGTGAGAAACATTTGACCAGCCTATGGATGAAGTTGAAATTCGAAAGAGCAAATGATGGCTTGCTGCTCAATTACAGTGGATATAAAAAGTGTACACACCCCTGTTAAAATGCCAGGTTTTTGTGATATGAACAAATGAGACCATGATAAAATCATTTCAAAACTTTTCCCACCTTTAATGTGACCTATAAACTGTACACCTTTTGATTTAATTACATCTCATTGTTGAAAGGTATCAGTCAGGAGAAGGGTACAAAAAACTTTCCACAGCATTGGATATATCATGGAACACAGTGAAAACAGTCATCAAAAAGTGGAGAAAATATGCCTGGACTATGGAGTAGGGTTCATCCCTTTGATGCTTTGTAAGCTCTCTGCGAACCATGGCTTTTGCTGTAGCAGTCAACTGAGTAAATGTCAGGAAAATCCTACTAGAACAGCTGAACTTTATTTGTGGTTAATCAGAGTCTCTTTAACTGATGGCAGATGGCAGGTGTGTACCCAAGAAGACTGAATGCTGTAATTAAATCAAAAGGTGCTAAGGGTGTGCACACTTATGCAACCAGCTTATTGCACGTTTTTTTATTTTTTTATATTTTTCCCCCTAACAGATTTGTATGCTTTTCAATTGAATTGTGCAGGTTATAGGTCACACTAAAGGTGTGAAAAGTTTTGAAATTATTTATTGTGGTCTCATTTTTTATATCACAAAAACCTGGCATTTTAACAGGGATATGTACACTTTTTATACCCACTGTATGTCATGTAGACACATCAATTTTTACAGATAGGATTGAAAGAATTGCAGGCAGTGACAGATTTTAGTTTTGTGTGCTCAAAGATCTCTGCATTTGGTGTCTTCAGCCCTAAAATTAAGACTCTCTCTTTTTGGAAGGTAAACTATGGCAAATCTGGATAAGATTTTAAATGGCAGACATCACAGTGTTAACAAATGTCAGTACAGTCAAAGCTACAGTTTTCCCACCAACAACATGGATATGACAGTTGGGCTACAAGTAAGGTTATCCACCAGGAAATCAAACTTTGAATTGTAGTGTTAAACAGAGAAACTCTTGGGATTGCAAAAAGATCAAATCAGTCAATACTCAAGGGAATAATCCCTGTTTACTGAAACTCCTGACTGCAAAAGTAAAACTCTAATACTTTGGTCACCTAATGCAAAGGGTAGGATTCCCTACAAAAATACAAATACTGATGCAAAAGAAGAAGGAGGCTAACATGGCTCGACAGCATTACTGAAGTAATCAATATACATTTGCAAGAACTCGACGTAGTTGTAAGAAGACAGGCCTGGTATGCTAAAATCCTTGAGGTCATAGAGTCAGACTAAACTAAATAAATGAAAACCATCAAGAGAGTTCCAGAAAAAAAATACTTAGTCCTGCTTTACTGACTGCTCTAAAGCCTTTGACTGTGACTGTGTGGACTGTAAAAAAGTGTCACTTCTAAGAGAAATTAGGATACTGGGTCAACTTATTTACCTCCTGAAAAAATTGCAGAACAAGTAGCAACAGTTAGAACCAGTATAAATGGTTGGTTCAAGACAGGGAAAGGAGTACAAGGCAAAGTATTGTAATGATTCGCATTTAATTTAAACTATAAATACATCAACAGAAAATAGAAGTTATGTCCTTACCATAACGTTCCATGTGGAGTGTTCATCTCGCCTTGGTTATTACACATGGGTTCGGAGCCGATCCTCGGCTCCGTGTCGGCCGCCTGCAAGCTCTGCATCGAGAAGAAGCTCGAGATCACCTAATACCCACAATCCCCCTCTGCCTTTACCTCAGATCTAGTTTGCAAGCAAACCAGTCATAGAGAGCACACACACATACCAAAAATTTTCCTAATGATAGGATTATCTATATACATATATATATATATATATATATATATACATATATACACAAGTGTATCAAATAATACAACTAATGCAATTGCAGAAGGAGAATACTCCAGACCAGGCACCAAATCGAACGTTCTTCCTAAGGGTGGGAAGGGTGGGAGTGTAATAACCAAGGCGAGATGAACACTCCACATGGAACGTTATGGTAAGGACATAACTTCTATATGTGAGAGTGTTCAATCTCGCCTTTGTTCTTACACATGGGTAGCGTCCCTAGCTCCATGATCCTGAGGAACTCATGGGAGAACGTTCTTGAGCACAGTGGAACCAAAGGTTGCCCTATCCCTAGAAACCCTGTCCACTTTGTAATGAGAGATAAATGTATGTGGTTTAGCCCAAGTAGCAGCCGCACAAATCGTGTCTAATGGTAAGCGAGCTGCGTGAGCTAAGGATGTAGACACTGATCTCGTAGAATGTCCTTTAGGTTTGACTGATAATGGTTGATTAGAAGCCTCATAAACGTATGTGATACAATCAGTTAGCCATTTGGAAAGAGTTCGTTTAAGTAACTGCTACACCCTTTCTGCTGTCAGCAAAGGCTACAAACAGTTGATCAGATTTCCTGTGATCTTTTGTTCTATCCAAATAAAATCCGAGTTGTCTATGGACATCCAATTTGTGCAACATATACTCTAATTTATTAGAGTGTTTTTTGAAGAAGGTGGGTAACTCAATGGACTGATTAATATTACTAGTAGAGCAAACTTTGGGGAGAAAGGATGGATTAGTGCGAAGGGATACTCTGTCAGAGTGGAAAATTAAATAAGGGTGTTTAATAGAAAGAGCTTGAAGCTCAGACACTCGCCTAGCGGATGTAATGGCCACCAGGAATAGAGTTTTCCACGATAAAAATTTCAATGGGCAAATTGAGGCTGGTTCAAAGGGGGGTAACATCAATTTAGAAAGTAAGAGGTTCAAATTCCACGGTGATGTAGGACTTCTAACTGGTGGTCTGATATGAAAAGATCCTTTTAAAAAAGCCTTAGAAAGTCTGTGAGCCATAATAGGCGCACCACATTCTTCCACATGATAGTTAGAAATGGCAGCCAACTGCACTCTTAAAGTAGCAGGAGAAGCTCCTTCATGAAACAATTCTGTCAAAAACTCCAAGATCTTGTTCAGCAGGGCTAAAACAGGGTCCAAATTATGTGAATTAGCCCAGAAGACGAAACGTTTCCATTTACTGGTGTAGGTCTTTGTAGTGGAAGCTTTATGAGAAGCCACTAAAATATTCTGAACCGCCGGTGTAAGGGAATCAGACCTGGCTAGAAAGGGCGAGCAGCCAAGCTGCTAGATGGAGTGATTCGAGAGATGGGTGAGGGACTCCTGACGAGTGAGTCAGTAGATCTGGCTCTGGGTCCAGCATCCAAGGTCCCCGAATGTGGTGATGCAATAGAAAGGGGAACCAAATCTGACGAGGCCAGAATGGGGCAATGAGGATTATCGTCCTCTGAAGGTTGTTGGCTTTCTGCAGAAACTTTGCAATCAGGGGAAAAGGAGGAAAAGCATACAGGAGACCCGGGGGCCAATCGTGCACCAGCGCGTCCCTGGGGACTTCCCCTGGAGGGGGTAATAGGGCAAAGTAGCTCCTGCATTTGGCGTTCATTGGAGACGCAAACAGATCGCAGGAAGGCTGGCCCCACTTGCGAAATATCATGTTCGCAATTGACTGTTTGAGGGACCACTCGTGAGGCAACAGTATTGCTCTGCTGAGCCTGTCGGCTATGACGTTGGATGACCCCGGGATGTGCGTTGCGATCAGAAAGCGACCCGTGGACTCCGCCCATTGCCAAATTCTCATGGCCTCTCTGCATAGTTGATAAGACCTGGTTCCCCTTGCTTGTTTATGTACCAGACTACGGACATGTTGTCTGTCTGAACTGCAATAGTCCCTAGAGGAAGAAGGGGAGCAAAGTGTTGCAACGCTAAAAACACTGCCCTCAACTCTAGAACATTGATGTGCAGATTGTACTCCAGATTGGTCCATTCGCCTTGGACTGTCTGTCCCTGAAAGATGCCCCCCCACCCTATCAGGGAAGCGTCCGTGGTTATCTAAGCTGACGGTGTGGGTAGCACAAATGGTCTTCCGCTGGAAAGGTTGCAAGTCTGAAGCCACCAAGCTAGGTGTGATTTGCATGTGTTTGTTATCAGAATTTCGTGAGTCAGAGGTAGCTGTTGGAATGACCATTGTGCAAACAGGAGCCATTGTAGAACTCTCATGTGCAGTCTTCCCAATGGTATAGCAATGAGAGAAGCTGCCATGAGACCCAAGACCTTCAGAACCAGCTTTGCCGGGGACTTTTTGGACGACAGCAGGAGAGAAATGTTGTTTTGAAGTGCGACTATCCTTTCTGTAGGAAGCCTTAGAACCAAATGATGCGTATCTAATTCCGCTCCTATGAATAAGATATGCTGTGATGGCTGTAGTAAGGATTTTTCGAAATTTACGGAAATTCCTAGGTGAGTACAAAGTTGTAGGGTGTAATCCCTGGCCTGTATCAGTTGACGCCTGGTGGTGGCAGACAGGAGCCAGTCGTCCAGATACGGAAACACCTGGAATCCTAGGCGCCTCAGATGAGACGCTACCACTGCCATGCATTTGGTGAAAACCCTGGGAGCTGAGGTCACACCAAAAGGCAGGGCTCGAAACTGGTAGTGACTGGCTCCCAGCCGGAAGCGCAAATGATCCCTGGACGCCCTGGCCATTTTGATGTGGTAGTATGCGTCCTTCAGATCTATTGAGCACATCCAGTCGTCCTTCTGTAAGAATGGAAGGATCGATTGAAGCGTGACCATTGAACTTTTCCTTCTTGACAAAGGTGTTGAGGTTGCTTAGGTCCAGAATCGGCCTCCAGTCCCCTGTCTTCTTTGGAACTAAAAAGAACCTTGAGTAAGTTCCGAATCCTATTTGGTCCGCTGGGACTGGTTGGATGACTCTTTTTTCTAGCAGCTTTGAAATTTCTATAGCTGCTGGGTCTCGCAGATGGGGTGGTACATCTGGGAGTTTTTCTTTGGAATGGGGGTGGATAGGAATGGTATTTTGTAACCTCTGGTAACAACGCTTTTTACCCAGTTGTCTGTAGTAATGTTTTGCCAGGCCTGAGGGTACAAAGCTAAGCGACCCCCGACTGCCTCCAGAGCAGGACAGTCGGGCTTCCTCTCAGGAGTGCTGAAAAGGTTTACCAGGGGGGGTATCCCTGTCACCTTGGTTTTGCGGACCCCCTCTGCCGCCCGGGCGGCGTCTTCCACCTCTGCCCCCTCCTCTGCCTCTAGAGGGGGCATCACTCTGTGTGCCTGGGAAAGATCCTTGGGGTTTTCGAAACCACATTTTCCCACCACGTTGCCCTTTGGGGTACGGTCTGGAAGGGGTGGAAAAACGGACTCCGACAGCAGACAGAGTCTTTCCCTCCTGTTCACACTGGGTAAGGGTCTCCTTTACTTTAGGGCCAAAAAGTGTGGCACCATCAAATGGGGCGTTAGTAAAGGAAGACTTGAAGGCTTCCGCAAACGAACATAAGCGCATCCAGGATTGCCTACGAAGAGCAATCGCTGAAGCCGCTGCCCTACTCAATCCTTCGGCTGCGTATGATATCAGCCTCATGGATGAGTTAACAATGGATGTAAGGGTATTTAGATGTGCAGAAACTTTCTCTGAGACCGCAGCATCTGTAGTACCCTGGAGGGTATCTCCCAACTCTTTGACTAGATCCCTCTGTAAGCGTGTAAAATGAGTCAAATAGTTCAGGGAGCATAGAAAAAGCCGCTGAACTAAAAATGCGCTTCCCGTATCTGTCCATAGTCCTAGAATCTCTGTTAGGCGGATGGACAGATGAGGATGACTCCGACATCTCCTTTTTCGTGGCCGCTGCCACCACCATGGCGTCTACTGGAACTCCTTTAGTGAGGTAAGCCTTGTCTTGGGGTGCAGTGATGTACTTATTAGGCTTCCTAGGGACTGGTCCCACCGTGTCAGGTGTCTCCCACGCCCTTCGAGCAATCAACTCCATTAACTCATCGAAGGGCGGAGTGACCCAGGAGGAGGAAGGGCGAGCACCAAATGCCTTCAGCAGTACTGACTCATCCTCAGAAGGGGGGAGGGACTGCCAATCACCTCTCTGCTTAAGAATCTCCAAGATGTCAGAAAAAGAGACATCTTCCGTAGGTGACTTTGGGGACCCTTCTGACTCATCCAAGTCAGTATCGGATGTTAAAGATTCCTGTGGAGAATCTAAGTGTCTCCTCTTACACAATCTTTTCCTAGGGACCTCTTCGGGGGGAGCATCCGAAGAAGCCTCCGAGGAAGAGGGGGCACCCTCCAGGGGTGGCTGAGACACCGGTGCTCGACGCTTGGATGTGGCCGTTGGTGCAGAGGAAGATAACGGTCCTTTACAGGGAGGAGAGGATGCTTCTACTGATGTGGTTGTCTGGGTAGACAACACCTTCCTCATAAGATCGAAGGCCCCCGGTTCCGAAGAAATGGGAAGAATCCCCGAGACAGGCACCGAAGGCATCGACCCCGAGGACGGAGCCGAATCGATCCGCGCCGAGGCCCCAAGGGGAAGAGTCGGAACCGAAATGTCGGTTCGACTCTCGGCCCCGGAACCAAGGACAGATCGTCGGCTCCGAGACTCCGGTACCGGGTCCGACGGAGTCGAGGTGAAAGGAACAGACCGAGAAAAGGACGGTTCTGGACCCGAGGGCTCCACAACCAGTAGATCAACCTCTTCCGGCTCCAAAGACTGGACAGGTCTCGGAGGAGGAACGGATGGAGACAATGGGAGACCTTCAAGTTTCAACACCAACTGGGTGGAAACCGAAATAAGCTTGGATAGGGCCGAATGTTCCAATAACTTCTGCACCACACGGTCCACATCGATATCGGAAAGCTTAGAAGAACGGGTCGAAGGAACCGAAGACGGAGCCGACCTCAATAGTGTCGAAGGAGGGAGCTCCATCACCGGTTCCAAGACTCGAGGCTCGGAAACTGACACCAGTTGAACACTCGGCCCCGAAGTCTGTGGAATCGGTGATCTAACTTTAGTGGAGAGCTCGGAGCCGATGACTTGGGCTCCGACGTCTTCGATTCCTTCGAGGACTTGGATGCCTGGTCAGAAGCATCCAGAGCCTCCTGAAAAGAAGGTTTTAATAAACCCCTGTCCATTAACTTCCTGCGCCTATCTGTCATGACCCTCCCACTGAAAGAATGACAAATAGAACAGTCTTCTTGCAGGTGGAGAGGGCCAAGACAGTAGACACAGGAACTATGGTTGTCAGTTACTGACATTTTTTGCCCACACTGGCAACGCTTGAAACCTGATTTGGCCTTTTCAGACATGTCAAAGATAGGTGAAATATAGTCAAATCCAGAAAAACAGTCAAGTCCGGTAAAATTGTCAAATCCAGTAATGTGTCAATCCAGTTGTCAAATCCAAAGAGTGGAGGTAGGCCCCGAAGAGAACTCTGACTAAGTTTTATAACTTAAACGGAACCGAGATTTCTAATACTAAAGTACCAGAGAAAAAATAAGAATAAAATTCTAAATCTTATCTGAGGTGCTCGAGCTCGACCCAGTGATGCGAACGCTGCAGCGGCAAACTAGATCTGAGGTAAAGGCAGAGGGGGATTGTGGGTATTAGGTGATCTCGAGCTTCTTCTCGATGCAGAGCTTGCAGGCGGCCGACACGGAGCCGAGGATCGGCTCCGAACCCATGTGTAAGAACAAAGGCGAGATTGAACACTCTCACATTGCTAGGTTAGGTGAATCAGCTGCTGGGATCAAAACTGCCAAGAGTGATACTTACAACCTAGGAAAGGCAGATATTACTACCTTGATGAATGAAAACTGAGGAAGGATGAAGAGCCTTTTGGTGAAGCTGAAAATGGAAAGTACATCATCAGGTTTGTTGCCTAATATCAAAAATACTACAGCCAGGAAAGATTGGTACAAGTGCCTAAAAGGTATCAAAGATAGAATCATCCAGGCTGTCAGCTGCCCCTTACATTACATGAGCAAATCCTGAGTGTGAGGAAGCTTGTGGTAATTGTCTTTGTCAAATTCCATTAATAGGGAGAAACAACTTTGCCTGGGCAAAAAGTGAGGGTTACTGCAATGATTTTTGGTAATTACCTCTGAATCTTCAGAAGTACCGCTGTTATCTGTGTTAATGTATAAAAGAATAATCCAATCCAACAGAACGGAGAATGCTTCCATCATCCAAGTGCAGTTGCATGGATGTCTCAAAAATAATTTTTTCACATGTTTTGAAAGGAAGCAAACAGATCTATTTGAAGTGTTCCACACATCTGGACAAATCCAGGCAAACCTCTGTCTTGCTTTTCCATTCATAAGGGTCTGTCTGGGGTCTGCTTAGTTTGTCTGCCACTATGTTTTACACGGAGAGGGTGTATTCTCAGCATCTATTTGTCTGAGACTATTTGTTGTCAGGTTGATGGGTTGAGCAAAAGCCTGGGGGGAAGGGAAAAAAGGAGGGATAGGGAGAAGGGATGTAATGCCTGAGTCATGGTATAATACTTCTTTAGCAGGGGATTGATCCTTTTTGATAAAGGAATCACTTCTATTTGGTTGGCAAGTATTATCCTCCTACCATTTGGTCTTGGTACTCTGATTCTTGTTAGGATGGGAATTTTGTTTGTTCTTCCCTTTGAAGTCGCACGCCTTATTAGGGAAGAACTTGTGAATGTGAAACATTCTAGATTCTCCAAGCATCAGTTTACCTCTGCTGTACCATTGCTGAATAATCTGGGTTCAGAACTTAAAGGAACATTCAAAATCCTATTTTTTAAATCCTCAGAAAAATTCTGGTTATGTAACCAACCATACTTTCTCAATACAAGAGAAGTGGCTGCATTTCTAAAAATTGTGCCTGTAACTTCCAATGTACTTCTCAAAAAATGCTTCAAAACCTAAGTCACGCTAGATACAATCTCATTCATGTAAAACTTCTGTTAAGGCTAAGTTGCCGCAAAGTCATCTAAACTGTAAGCACATTGCAAAATAAACTTTCACATGAAGTCTAAAATAAGTTAGAATTCTAAAGACCAAATTACTAGACAAAGCCAAGCCCCCCCCCCACTGAAGATTCTAACCACTTGCCAATTTTATCTGGAAGCGTATGGTTAGAAGAAGCTAATAACCTCTTTTGAGAATTGGAAGCTGGAGAACCACAACTGGGTCAGCTGACAAAGGAACAAAGAAAGCTGCAAGATCAATGCACACACACATTGTACTTCCTCATAACCATCTTAGGAAATAGTTCGCCAGCCAAAATGATTTTACCTGCATTTTTACAGACATCTGCTTAGGCCAGTAATAGAATAAGAACAGCCAAAACATTTGGAATCTCATCCTTAAACAATCATACACTCTGCCAATCTATGGCGCAGCTACAGACTGTTTCCTGTCAAATACATCTCAAGCTAGCATCTGTGGAAAGGTGAACGCCTGCTTGGGTTTTTGAACCTGTTCACCTTCCAAAGAATCAGACTGGCTGTACACAGTCATCACCATTGTCTGCATCAAACTCTGCAGCCACAGACTGATTTCCAGAGATGGCAGCCCCATAATCATTCTAAACAGGAGCATAGTCTTGGAGATTAGCTGAATGTAAAACACTCTTAGCTAAGGAAACTACATCAGTCTTCTACATGATGATAACCTGATTTTGCAGTTTGGTGAAAGTTTCTGTTTCCACTTACTGTGAAAGATACTAGAGGGCAAAATACATGGGGACAGAATATTATGTCTGGCAAGGGGTCTCTAACCCCAGACCTCTCCTGTACCTAAAGGGTTTGGTTTTTCCGTATCAGAACCAGATATCGAAACAGCGCTGGACAGTGTGTCTGACCCCAATACCATAGAGAGGGACAGGATCACACTAGAGGGTGACAGAGAAAAAGGTGAGTACTCTATGGGCTGGCTAAAGAGAACAACAGATTCACAAACTGTAGGCTGAGGCATGTTTATGTTGGGTTTTTCTTTTTAGGTGCATATGAATTTGATGGGGGGGGGGTGGGCTGTATCAGGATCTATCAAGTCAAAGAAAAAAAAATACCAGCCAGAAATAATACACTGACACTATTAAGGGCTGCAATAATAGAAAATATAAACTATGTCCACACACAGCAAACAGAGCTAAACTGTACAACATATAGCAGCAACAGTTTAAAATAGGATAAGGCTTATTCTACAACCTGCACAGTGAAGTAAACAGTAGGACATATGGTCGAGAGTACCAAGTAAAATTCTCTTGGACAAATAATGAAAAAAAATAAAATATATGCCTTTAAATCAGCATAAGTAAGCATTTACATAGAGATTCCCTTTTCAGAAATAAAAAATTCTCCACAGAAAATACAAATAAAGCAATCTGCGGTAAAAACACTATCCCACAATAAAAACTGCTATAACAGTGTTAACTCTAAAGTAAATAGCAGCAGATAAATAACAGAAACATCAGGTGCAATTAAATCAGAGTTCTACATGCACGAGGCAGTCCTTTCTGTTCAACTGACACCACGGAACTTTGTATGTTCATCGTGTTACACTGCTGCAGTCATTACACTTGGGTTATCCTGCCGTCAGGCGGTCTCGCAGTCGGCCAGAGTTGCAAAGTCTTGGTCCGGCGTCGGTTGCTGTCGCTTCTTCCTTGACGTCAGTGCGCCAAGGGTATATAAGATGCATCCGACGCCATTTTCTTCAGTCTTTCTTGCCGCGCGGTGCCCGAAGCAAAAGCAGTTCGCAAGTGCCAGTCAGCCAACTCCTGAGATTTTCGAAGTCGAATTTCAGATCCGAAGTCTTCAATAAAGCTAATTACCCCATTGGGGAAACTTTTTTCTTGTCTCAGACCAATGTCAGAAAAAGTTAATAATTGTATTTCTTGTGGGAAGCAAATACCTCATAAGGACTTCCACTCTTACTGTATTCCATGCCTAGGCCCTGATCACGACGTCACTAGTTGTCGGTTTTGTGCCAAATTTAACAAATGCACTACAAAACGACGTTTTGATTTTGCTTTACACTACTTTGGCCAAAGGTTCAATTATACAATGAAGTCGGAACAACCGACGACCACAATTCTTAAAAAATGCAAGGACAGGGATAAACACAGGCATCCCAGGTCCAAAACCGATGACGAAACCTCTTCTAGGAGAGTCGCCGGTTCGCCAGTTCTCAGTGAGGTGCTTTTGCAGCCCCTGACACCCGCTATCTCAGAGCCACAGGCCGCCTCTGACTCCCACGTGGAGACAACTAGGCCTCTGGAAATTCAAGGTATTGGGCCTACGGAAACTAATCCCTCAGATGGGTCCGGAGCCGCTGAGCAGGCATCGGCTTCTGAGGGTGTTTTCGGACCTTCACAACTTACCATTAAAGCACCAGCCAAGACAAAGACACCATTAAAGACAAAGAAGCAAGTACAGCATTACCCTGGACAGGCCTCCATGCCTAAGAAAGAGATGCTCAAAATGGCCAAAGACCTCATTACTCTAATCAGGGGTTCCCATCCCCCTCCTGAGAAAAGGCCTAGGCAGGATACAGACTATGATTCCTCTGATCAGGTTTCCATTTCCTCTGATTCCTCTTCAGACCAGGGATACTCTCTACCCCCCTATGAGGACTCTGATGCTGAAGAATCTATCCCTTCAGCCTCTCCTCCTGAGGATTACTCTTTTGGGGAAACTTTACAAACCATGAGGGAGCATTTCCATTGGGAAAGTCAGGATTATTCAGAATCCAAGAAAAGGCTCAGGGACTTCCTTTTGTTGCTTCAGCACAGGCCCCTTGCTATTCCGCCTGCATTAGACATTGTGGATGATGTGTTCTCTGAATCCAGCTTATCTCCTGATTCTTTGACCCCTGCACCAGCCAAATCATATAGGCACTATAGAGTCCCTGACTCTCACAAGTTTCTTTATAAAAACCCTTCTGCTGACCCAGAAACCATTTCCCAGGGTCCCAAAGGGGTTAAGGCTTCCATTGCTAAAAATCCAGTCCCCTCTGACAGAGATTCTAGAGCACTGGATTGATGGAGGAAGAAAGTTTACACTTCTGCAGCTTTAGCAGTAAGGGCTTTAAATTGCCAGTTTCACATGCTTAAGTACCAACAATATTTAATGGCTCAGTTAAAACAGAAAATACTTACAAGCTCAGAAGCTCCTGACTACAAAGAAATGCAGGATTTATTGCATGCAGTTGAACAGGTGGGAAAACATACTCTGCAATGTAGTTTTGATTCTTTAGAGGCCTCTTGTAGAGCCGCAGTTACAGGTTCTGTGATTCGAAGACATGTTAAGGGAAAATTATTGGATGCTCTTTTACAGCATGATACATTGTTTGGTGCTAAGGCAGAAGAGGTGTTAAAAAAATGGAGAATAAAGCTAAATCTATGCAAACAGTCAAAGATTTCTTACAGGTACAGTCACCTCGATTTAGCAGAAATTGGCCTACAAAGAATTGGTCCTTTCCAGTGTCAGACAGGCCACAGAGAGGCAGATACAGATGCCCAAGGGGCAGATCTCAACCCCAAGGCTCAAACAGACAATGACAGTGGGGTACCTCAACCTCAAAAGGAGGTGAGGTCAAATCTCAACCATACAGGAAACAGTCCCAATGACTTCCACCTAAGTATGCCAAGCACTTCCCTTTTGGCAGCACCCTTAGGGGGAAAACTAGCACTTTTTATCAAAATTGGCAAACAATCACCCAAGACAAATGGGTTCTGAATATTGTGTCTCAAGGTTACAGGTTCCACTTTCACACTTTACCAAGGCTAAAAGGAATTCCAAACCTGCCACAAAATCAATGGGCAGAGGCTCAAAAACAAATATCAGCCCTCATGGACATGAGAGCTATTCAAAAAGTACCACAGCAGGAACAATGACAAGGATTTTACTCAAGACTCTTCCTGGTCCCCAGAAAGGACAAAGCCTGGAGACCCATACTAGACCTTTCAACTCTAAATACTTACCTGGATGTTCCGAAATTCAAAATGTTGATACTACAGCAGCTTCTTCCCATGCTGGGCAAGAAGGCTTGGCTTGTTACTCTGGACCTCAAAGAGGCAAACCTGCATGTCCCTATCAGACAAAATTGCAGAAGATACCTCAGATTCAAAGCTGGCACAATGCACTACCAATTCTCTGCACTGCCCTTTGGCTTATTTACTGTGCCCAGGGTCTTTACAAAGTGCCTGGCACCAGTAATTGCATTTTGCAGACAAAAAGGAATTCAAATATATCCATACCTGGACGACTGCCTCATTCAAGCAGAGACAAAGGACATTCTTCTAAAGCATCTGGTGTTTGTAAAAAAGTTGCTAATTTCTCTAGGGTACACAGTAAACGAAAAGAAGTCAAAACTAGTGCCCTCACAACAGATAATATTCCTGGGTGCCAGCTTAAATACAATGGCCCAGATGGCTCATCTCACGCCAGACAAACAAGGACAATTGACTCAATATTTTCAACTAATGGCAAAAAAAGTCCCATCTCCCTGCAAGAAAAATTCTGCAGGCCCTGGGATTCATGGCATCCTGCATACTATTAATTCCATATGCCAGACTGCATATGAGGAAATTACAATGGTACCTAAAAAGTGTTTGGACTCAGCACTCTCACAGCTTAGAAGCAGTAATACCAATAATTCCCTGCCTGCAGCAGGAGTTTCGATGGTGGGCAGAGGGATGTCACCTCAACAAGGGTCAGCCTTTCACTTTACCCACAGCCAGGCAGACTCTAACAACAGATGTAACAACAGATGTTTCGGACTACGCCTGGGGAGCACACATGGTAGGAAAATGTATTCAGGGCAAGTGGACCACAGACCAAATGCATCTTCACATCAATCAAAAAGAGATGTTGGCTGTTCAAAATGCCCTAACAGCTTTCAAGGTCCTTCTGCATCCAGGACATTTATTATTAAAGACAGACAATACCACAGTAATGTGGTACATAAACAAGCAAGGGGGCACTCACTCTTACCCCCTATGCAGGGAAGCCATGACCTTGTGGAACACAGCTCTAACTTATCAAGTTCATCTGCAAGCACAATTCCTGCCAGGAAAGAAAAATACTCTGGCAGATGAAATATCATGGACCCTCACGAATGGAAACTTAATCCACAAATCTTCAGCATGGTAAAGCAAAAATGGGGATGCCCAGACATAGATCTTTTTGCCTTCCCACTGAATTGCCAACTACAAAAATTCTGCACAAGGACTTATCACACACAAGCATAGAAAGTGGATGCTTTCTCGTTCAGCTGGAAAAGCCTAAAAGTTTATGCCTTCCCACAACTGCCTCTCCTTTCGAAGGTACTCCTAAAAGCCAGACAAGAAAAACCACAGATGATCCTGATTGCTCCAGACTGGCCACGCCAGCACTGGTACCCAATCTTAAAGAACTTAGCTCAAGGCCCACCATGGATTTTGCCTCAATTTCCACACCTTCTGACTCAACAAAACAATCAGATCCTGCACGGTCAGCTCAAAACCCTAAACCTGGCTGCATGGCAGATTCACTAGTCAAACAGGCAACACCTCTCTCTAAAGCTGTTATGGATGTCATCTTGGAGGCCAGGAGGCCTAGCACCAGGAAATCTTACTCAGAAAAATGGAAAAGATTCTGCTCCTGGAATCAGGCTCAAAGCCTTGACCCTCTTGTCCCAAACATTCCTCAGATTTTGCAATACTTAACTGAGATGCTGGACAAAGGCCTATCCTTCTCATCAATTAAGATCCACGCCTCTGCCATTTCAGCACATTACAACACGGATCCTCCTTTATTCTCTCATCCCTTGCTAAAGTAGTACCTCAGAGGGGCTAAAAACATAAGACCGCCCCGGAGAGCACCAACACCAACTTGGGACCTCAATTATGTTTTCGAAAAACTGACCCTGCCACCTTTTGAGCCAGCCAATACAGCAGATCTAAAATTTTTATCATGGAAAACAGCTCTGCTCCTGGCAGTAACTTCAGCACGAAGAGTCTCAGAGCTACAGGCATTAATGGCAGTGGAACCTTTTATAATTTTTCATCAGGACAGGGTTTCTTTAAGGACAAACCCTACCTTTATGCCAAAGGTGGTATCTAGTGTGGCTCTTAACCAAACTATCCATTTGCCAACTTTTTATCCAAACCCCCAGAATAAACGGGAGAAACTTCTACACTCTTTGGACATACACAGGCAGCTACGCTTCTACTTGGACAAAACAAAAGCTTTCAGGAAAACTGAGCAACTGTTTGTAGCATATGCTGCAGGATCCCAGGGCAAGGCTATTTCAAAGCAGACTATCTCCAAATGGATAGGACACTGTATTCGTTACTGCTACACACAGCATGGGAAATCTGTCCCTAATAAAATTAGGCCACATTCTACCAGAGCAACAGCCACTTCAATAACCTTTCTCAGAGGAGTACCAACCAAGGAAATTTTGGCTGGCTGCAACTTGGAGTTCAGTGCACACCTTTACCAAGCATTGCCACTTGCCTCTTTACTCTAAATCCAGAGCAGGATTTGCCACTGCAGTCCTGCAGGGCCTCATAGCCAACTCTAACTCTTTATAGACCAGCCACCCAACCTCAGCTTTGGGATTCTACCCAAGTGTAATGACTGCAGCAGTGTAACATGATGAACATAGTACAGTTTTGTACCTACCATAAAATGTAGATGTTCGAGTGTTCACACTGCTGCAGTCCACGTTACACTCCCTCCATCCCCTCTATCCTAGCTGGACTCATCTATACCTTTCTACCCTATACAACCTTTGTTGTGTATTTGCTTGTAACTGAAGGTATTGTTTTTATTTTTTATATATGTTTTATTAGCAATATGTATTGCCTACCTACTTGGGGGCACCTGATATCTGGGGCAAGACAAACTGAAGAAAATGGCGTCGGATGCATCTTATATACCCCTGGTGCACTGACGTCAGGGAAGAAGCGACAGCAACCGATGCCGGACCAAGACTTTGGAACTCTGGTCGACTGCGGGACCGCCTGACGGCAGGATAACCCAAGTGTAATGACTGCAGCAGTGTGAACACTCGAACATCTACATTTATGGTAGGTACAAAACTGTACTTTTCCCAGTGCAAGTCATAAAACACATTAGAAAACTCCATCACTGCTTAAAAGCAGTATTAAGTATACAAATAAACACAGCAGTAAGGTTAAATTGAAAGAGGAATTAACAGCAGCAGTAAATACCACTATTACAAATAAACACATCAGCAAGGTTAAATTGAAAGAGGAATTAACAGCAGTAGTACATACCACTATTAAAATAAAAAGTTAACACAAATTTATATATATATATATATATATATATATATATATATATATATATATATATATATATATATAAAACGGATATACTTAAGTAGATTGCAGGTAAGTATCCGCTTGGCCATCCTGAAAAAAATAGTAAAACCAACAGAAAAGTAAACCCACCTATGTGGGGGGGCTTCTCCCCCTAACTAAATATACCAATTCCAAGATCGCCCTACTGCAGGGGTAAGGAGCAAAGTTCAACAGGAAGGCCAAGCCTAATATCTTCTGATCTTAGCATTTTCATAAATACTCATATTTTCTCTGCATCAGGTTATTGACCCACTGTAGAACATGACCAAGGATTTTAGACTTGTTACTTGTATTTATACATTTACTCTTATATTTCTTTAAACTGTGCTGCTTGAATCTGTTTAGCAGCTATTGTAATCTCCCAAAATGCTGTTTTTGTAGCTGACTCCACACTAAGACTTCATCCAATATGTTTACATCACTGTCCAAGCCTTTGATGACTTGCGTAACAGCTCTTTGGAATAATTCCATTGCTGGCAGAATACTAAACAGAAGTCTAAGAACTCAGTACTTCCCTAATGATGTGTTACAAAACACAATTTGGAGACTGCTTCACCTAGCTTTACTTGAGAAAATCCTTGATTTACATCTAGCACAGAGAAAAACTTCATCTGTCAATCTTCATACCACTTCTTTAAAAGTAACCAAAGTGCACTGCCCTCTATTAAATCAGAGTTTCTGGTTACAGGCAAAATGCACATCATGTACTTCTTTACAACAGTAACCACCTATTCATCCATTATATGTTGGTAATGACTGTTGATTAATAATACCTAGTTTTTTTTGTTCTGTATCATACCTCTCAACTGTCCAGATTTGTGCCTAATTTATTTTGGTCTGTTTCTCTTACAATTTATGGTTTTCTGGCAAATCATTAAGGACTGAAATCAGCAGATTATAATTTAAATTTAAGTTTCAGATTTCATACCCTTCAGAAAATGAATTCTAATGCAAAGCTGGATATTCCATCAAATGTCTAACTTTATAAGAGCAATATTTAAAAATTGTCTCTATTTTTGGGCTGTTATTCCCTCACTATTTCTGCCTTTTCGAGATTTCTTGCACTAAGGTTGGCAGGTGTGGTTTAGTTAAATTCATTCTCTCTTTTAATTCTGACACTACTGATGCTTTCCTCAAAGTAAGTACTACTGGCATAGCATCAGGATTTATTTGTGATATTACCCTGGCAAGCAACATTACCTATAAAAAAATCAGAGTAGTCATATAGGGTATTACTGCTACGGCTCAGCACATCGTATGAAATGCCTCTGTAGTCTTGTTAAGGATCACATTGCTGTTCTGTTTCTTCCTGTAAATTTGCTTTACAATTCCTATCTACTACCAATCAAAATGACTAAAAATATTAGAAGAATTCATGTATTTAAGTACAATTCTTTGAAAAAGAATCGTGTTCAATTTCCTCATACTCATGTCAGGTTTCTAAATCAGTAGTGTCAACCACTGGCTGAAACAAGTTAGAAATGTGAGCACAGTTCTTTCACTAATATTTTCTAAAGTCAGCTGTTTAGAAGTGTTTCCTGACAAGACGATGCATATGCACCAGAATACAGTTGGAATATCATTCTCGTTATCTACTACCAAAAGTCTGCTAAACATTCATATCTCAATACCTCTGATTTAACTCTATTACCTACTTTCATTTCAACAATGCCATTAAAATCGTTTCAGGTTTCTATTCAACAGCATGCACATTCTTTTGAACAACCTTATGCCCTTTTCTAGAAACCATTGAGGGGTTGAAACTGGCTTGCCCATCTGGGGGTGGTCGTGGGGTGGTGGTTTGGGAGGTGGTGGTAGAAGAAGAAATGCTTGGCCCGCTGCATTGGTGACAGTGATGAGAAAGTAGGTGATCGCCATGGAAGATGCTGGACAAGCTTGTAAAGCTAGCAGTATGCAGCATTTGTGAGCTGAGGAGGTAGGTGTAATATGGTCACAGGCACATCTCTCCCACAGGCAGTTAATGTAAGTTAGTGAGCTGCCTAATGGGAGAGAAAGGTTGGCTTCTCCAAAGGACCTGTAGGTTGGCCTGCTTTCTACCACCCAGCTCCCACCCAGGAAGGAATGGATGGGTCAGTTATGCAACCTGGGCTGGAATAAATGGACTGCAGTGTTCTCACCTACTCAGGGATGCCAGACTCCTGCCTTTGCAGAAGGAAAAGAACAGTTGTGTACACTTACCATAAATGTAGATGTTCTAGTGTATTCACTGTTGCAGTCACTACATTTGGGTAATCTGCTCGCAGGTTGCCCTCAGTCGGCCTGATTAACTAAGTCTTGGGTCCTGCGTCGGTTGCTGTCCCTTCTTCCATGATGTCAGGTCGTCAGGGGTATAAAACATGCAGCCGATGCCATTACATCAGTTTTTCTTGCCCCAGATGTCAGGTGCCCCCCTAATGGGGAGCAAATAAACATAAAAACACAAAGGTATACCTTCAACAAAAAGCAAATACACCAAAAAGGCTTTTAAGCGTAGTAAAGGAAAGCAGAGGTACAGCCAGAAGAAATTAGGGGGCTGGAGGGAGGGTAACCAGGACTGCAACAGTGAATACACTCGAACATCTACATTTATGGTAAGTGTACACAACTGTACTATGTTCTTCGTGTTTCTCTGTTGCAGTCATTACATTTGGGTAGATTCCTAAAGCTATGGTTGGGAGGAGGAATTTATATAGCATTAGGGCCAGCTATAAGGCCCTGAAAGACAGCAGTGGCAAAGCCAGCTCTGGATTTAGAGAAAATTGGCAAATGATAATGCTTGGTGAAAGTATGCACAGAACTCCAGGTAGCAGCCTCTAGGATGTCTCTGGTAGGAACACTGCTGTGAAATGCTGCAGAAGTAGATGCAGCCCTGGTGTAGTGTGATCTGATCCCCTGGGGGATAGGTTTTCCATGGTGCTTATAGCAGAAATGAATGCAATGGCTTATCCATTTAGAAATGGTTTGTTTTGAAATAGCCTTCCCCTCTGCCCCTGCAGCAAATGCTACCAGCAGTTGTTCAGATTTTCTTCGAGGTTTAGTCCTGTCCAAGTAGAATCTAAGTTGTCTGTGCACATCCAAGGAATGCAGAATCCATTCCCCTTTGTTCTGTAGATTGGGAAAGAAGGTTGGCAAATGAATGGACTGATTAAGAGCCACACTGGATACCACCTTGGACATGAAGGATGGATTGGTCCTGAGTGACACCCTGTCCGGATGAAAGATGATGAACGGCTCCACTGCCATAAGGGCCTGTAATTCAGATATCCTTCTAGCTGAAGTGATTGCTAAAAGGAAGGCTGTTTTCCAAGAAAGAAATTTTAAGTCTGCAGTAGCAGCTGGCTCGAAAGGAGGTAGAGTGAGTTTCTCCAATACAAAGTTAAGGTCCCAGGCAGGGGTTGGAGCTCTCCTGGGTGGTCTCAAGTTTTTGGCCTCTCTGAGGTACTGCTTGAGCAGAGGATGAGAGAAGAGCGGAGGTTCTGTGTTATAATGAGCTGAAATGGCTGAGGCGTGGATTTTAATGGAGGAAAAAGACAGGCACTTGTGAAGAATCTCAGTTAAGATTGCAAAATCTGAGGTAATTTGGGCGCTGCTGTGCTCATCCCTTGAGATTGGTTCCAGGCACAGAATCTTTTCCATTTGTCAGCATAAGATTTTCTAGTACTAGGTCTCCTTGCCTCTAAGATGACATCCATCACAGGTTTGCTGAGGGATGATAAGGTTGAATTTAAGTGATTAGCTAGGCTGCAAGGTTCAATGTTGGAAGCAGAGGGTGCAGAAATTGGTTCTCCTGCTGGAAAGCAGGGAAGGGGTCTGAGGCAGGTGCCATGGCGATAACTGTGACACACTGCGCAGGAGGGGGCACCAGTGTTGGTGCGGCCAGTCTGAGCAATCAAGATCATCCTTGGTTTGTCCTGTTTGACATTTAGTAGAACTTTGGAGAGCAGAGGCAGCGGGGGGAAGGTGTAGACTGATAGGTTTTTCCAGCTGAAAGACAGAGCATCCATTTTCCAGGCTTGTTTGTGGGGAGTCCTTGTGCAAAACTTGCCCAACTGGTAGTTCTGGGGGGAGGCAAATAGATCTATGTCTGGGCCCCCCCCCATTCTCTTGTCAACATGTTGAAAATCCTTGGCTCCAGTTTCCACTCATGTGGGTCCATGAGGTTTCTGCTTAGTACGTCTGCCAGTGTATTTAATTCTCCTGGCAGGAATTGAGCTTGTAAGTGCACTTGGTAGCTCAAGGCTGTGTTCCACAATGCCATGGCTAGTCTGTAGAGGGGGGAGGAATGTGTGCACCCCTGCTTGTTTATGTACCACATAACCGTGGTGTTGTCTGTCTTTACCATTAGTTGTCCTGGAAGGCTGTCAGAGCATTCTGTAGAGCTAACACTTCTTTTTGATTGATATGTAGGTGCCGTTGACTTGGGCTCCATTTACCCTGAATGCACTTCCCTGCCAGGTGAGCCCCCCCATGCATAGTCTGATGTATCTGTTGTTAGGGTTTGGGCGGCAGGGGGTAGTGTGAATGGTAGTCCCTTGTTTTGGTGGCAGGCCTCTGCCCACCAGAGGAACTCTAGGCATAGGCAAGGTATGATAGAAATCATTGTTTCCAGGCTGTGAGAATGTTGACTCCATAGGCTTTTTAGATACCACTGTAGTTTCCTCATATGCAGTCTTGCATATGGAATTAGAAGAATGTAGGAGGCCATGAACCCCATGGCTTGCAATACTTGTCTTGCAGGTAGCAGGGTTTTTGTGGCCACTTGTTTGAAATAGGTTACCAAATGAATTTGCTTTTCTGGCGTAAGGTAAGCTATCTGGGAAGTTGCATTCAAGCTTACTCCCAGGAAGGTAATTTGTTGACAGGGTACCAGTTGTGATTTCTTTTCATTTATGGTGTACCCCAGATAAGTTAGAACCCTTTTTACAAATGCCAGATGATTTAAAAGTATGCCCTGGCTTTCTGCCTGAATTAGACAATCGTCCAGGTATGGGTATATTTGAATACTTCTTTGCCTGCAAAACGCAATAACTGGAGCCAGGCACTTTGTGAACACCCTGGGAGCAGTAGACAAGCCAAAGGGCAGTGCAGAGAACTGATAATGCGTGCAGCCTGCTTTGAAGCGTAGATATCTTCTGCAAGACTCGCTGATTGAGATGTGCAGGTATGCTTCTTTTAAATCTAGTGTTGCCAACCAGGCGTCTTTGCCTAGCATAGGAAGTAATAGATGAAGAATCAGCATCTTGAATTTTGGAATCTCCAGAAAGGTGTTTAGAGTAGACAGGTCCAAGATTGGCTGCCATGATTTGTCTTTTCTGGGTACCAGAAAAAGTCTGGAGTAGACACCTTGTCCCTCTTTTCCTCTTCTGGTACCAACTGAATAGCCCCCATGCTTAAGAGGGAAAGTACTTGTTTTTGAGCCTCTGCCCACTGATTTGGAGGTAGGTCTGGCCACCCATTTGGTGTTGGCAATATGTGGAAATGAAATCTGTAACCCTGGGACACTATATTTAAAACCCATTTGTCCTGGGTTATGAGTTCCCAGTTCTTTGCACGAAGAGCAATCCAAAGGGGCGGTCAAAAGATAAGTGCTTGGAAATTTTAAAAGGAAGTCATTGATACTGTTTACCATGGGGGGTGTCTTGTTATTTCCAGATTTGGAAGTGGAGGCCCCCCACTGCTTGGTTCTGAGTCCCCGGGACTGAAACCTGGGTTTTTTGCTGTGTCTGGGTTTGGCGTGAGAAGACCTGGAAGGGACTGGAAAGGACCAATTCTTAGTAGGCCATTGCCTACTAAATCTAGGAGGTTGCACTTGTAAAAAATCTTTAACAGTTTGCATAGATTTAGCTTTATCTTCCTTTCGAACTTCTTCAGCCTTGTTGCCAAACAGGTGGTCCTGATTTAAAGGAGCATCCAACAATTTAGCTTTAACATGATCAGGCAAAAATTGCTTCTTAAGCCAAGCATGCCTTCTAAGCACAGACCCAGTAACAGCAGCCCTGCAAGAGGCCTCTAAAGAATCAAAACCACATTGTAAAATTTTCCAACTTGTTCAGTAGAATGCATTAAGTCCTGTAAATCTTTATTTTCCACACAGTCAGGAATCAACATCATTTTCTGTTTAAGCAGTCCAATAACATGTTGCTGATATTTTAACATATGAAATTGGCGAAAGCTCTGATTGCCAAGGTTGCGGAAGTATAAACCTTTTTACCCCATCTATCCAGCGCCCTGGAGTCTCGATCAGAAGGGGTAGGATTTTTAGCAGTAGAAACCTTAATGCCCTTGGGCCCCTGAGAAATAGTCTATGGATCTGCAACATGATTTTTGAAAAGGAACTTGTGGGACTCAGGAACCCTGTAATATCTGTCAGGTTTACTAGGAGCAGGACAGCAGGGAATCAGGGGCCAAACTGGATTCCGAGAAAACATCAACAACAATGTCTAGTACAGGAAGTATAGCCAAAGGCCTATGCTGAGGTAGAAGAAGGAAACCCCTAAGCCTCTTTTTTTGAATCAGAAAATTCCTGTCTTTCCCAGTGAAAATGCTCCCTTAAAGTATGTAAAGTTTCCCCAAAATCAGGAAGGGAAGCAGAGGGAATGGAATCCTCTGCATCAGAATCCTCATAAGTAGGTATGGACAAATCCCCAGGTCATCAGAGGAGTCAGAAGAAACAGAATCCTGATCAGAAGATTCATAATCAAGCTCAGCCTTAGGCCTCTTGAGGGGGGGGGGTGTTGACTACCCCTGATTAGAGTTATTAGATCTTCAGCCATTTTTATCATTTGTTTTTTAGGCATAGGGGCCTGAGCATGTGGCCTGGATGTTGGATTTTTAGACATGGATCGAGATTTAGGCCTTAGTAATGAAGGAGGTGTTGTTTTAATATGGAAGGCTGTAGGCCTGAATACACCCTCAGAAGCCGGTGCCTGCACAGCAGCTCCAGACCCATCCAAGGTAGAGACATTCACGGGTTCCATAGTTGAAGTATCTCGTGGCATACCGGACTCCGAATGGGTCTCAGTAGAGGCCTGCGAATCAGAAGTAGCGGGTATCAGGGGCTGTAAAAGCACCTCACTGAGAAACAGCGAACTGGCGTCGGCAGTTTTGGACCCTGGCAGCCTGTCTCTGTCTTTATCTTTGTGTTTTTTCAGAATCCCGGTAGTCGGATGGCTAACCAACGACATTTTTGGATAATTAAACCGAGAACTGAAATATTTAGAAGCAAAAATATACCGAAGACGGATAGTGCGCTGATTAAATAAAGCACAAACCGACAGCAAGGTACGTTGTGGTCAGGGCCTAGGCAAGGAATGCAGTACGAATGAAAATCTTTATGAGGTATTTGCTTTCTACAAGTAATGCAATTATTAACTTTTACTGACATCGGTAAGGAGCAAGAAAAAGTTTCCCCAATGGGGTACTTAGCTTTAAGTTGAACACTTCGGTTCTGAAACCCGAAAACAAAATTTCAAGAGTCTGCCGACCGGCACTTGCGAACTGCTTCTGCTTCGGGCACCGCATGGCAGAAAAGACTGATGTAATGGTGTCGGCTGCATGTTTTATACCCCTGATGACCTGACCACGTCATGGAAGAAAGGACAGCAACCGACTCAGGACCCAAGACTTTGTTAATCAGGCCGACTGAGGGTACCTGCCAGCAGATTCCCCAAATGTAATGACTGCAACAGTGAAACACGAAGAACATCAACTGAATACGTGCAAGCAGGGCAGCCATCGGGGAAGGGCTATGCTGAAGTTGGGGGGAGGGGGGGGGCAATGAATGCCAGCAGTTTATAGCATAGTTTTATTTTCCTCTGAAAATTGTACTTCTATCCTCCCAAAACTGCAGCTTTTGAAAGTGGATGCATTCCTTCTTTTCTTGCAGATATTTTCTACTTGTAAACATCATGTGATGCTTAATTTGTGAATAAGTAAGGCAGACACAAATGAAGTGTTTTGTAACTTCTTTGTGATATTATAGTCCATCTGTAGAGAACTAAAGTGAAAAGAAAAACATACCACATAACATGCAACCTCCAGTCACCATAATCAAAACCATTTTTCCCATTTTCTTGATAAGGTTGAGGTGCTTCGCTTACTGTTACCATCTCTCGCAATGCCACTCTCCTACCTTAACAGTCATCCATGACTGTCGCAGGTATTCTCTCACACAATCCATCTCTTTGCTCGATGCTCTTATTTCCACATCAATCACTACATTTTCTTCTGTTTTCTGCGCATGTGCCCAAACCACCATAATCTGTTTTCGTTGACCTTCTCTGCAATCGGCACTACTTGGGCTTTTACTCCAAAATCCCATTTCTTCATCCATCCAACCATGTGCATCCTACCACCCATTCTCAGGCACTTCACTTCCATCACCTCTAGACTCATCGAATGCTCTGCCTCCACTGTCCATGTTTCTGTACCATACACTAGAGCTAGTCATACCACTGTTTTGTACACCTTACGTGACAACTTCTTTGGTATTCTTCTGTCATACAGTACTCCTGACATTCAGTGCCAGTTGGATGCAGCCCCTCGAATTCTAGCTTTGACCTCGTCAGTAAGGCATCACTTATCCATCATCACCCCTCCCAGGTACTTGAAGCGGTTACCTTGTTTCACTATTTTCCCTTCCATTTCATTTAATTTCTGAGCCATCTGTGACTTGCTCATTAGCATTAAAGTGATATGCCTAATAGTCATAATATGCACAGGGTCCCACCTTAAAAAATTATATTCATTTGAAAGTCCTGTCATACAGACAATGAAATACACTGAGTAATATATCAGATAGAGAAACTTCAGAAACATACACAAGAAATGATGTTGCTACACAGTTACAGTATTCAGGGGGTTATTGGTAAACCAGTCACAATGTCAATGCAGAAAGGGCAAAATACATCTATGTTGCAAATTACAGTATTAAATGATGGAAAAATAAAATTGAGGGAGGACACTCTCAAGACTTCTACCTTTTTTCATGAAGAATTTAATTTCACAAAAAAATTCAGCACTTTACAAGTCTCTAAGGGGTTTGGACACCTAACTTTTAAACGTAATAAAAGGCAGTTAAAAACATCTTAAGTAATTTAAAGGACTAAAATATAGTTTGAAATTTTACAAGCAATCTTACCTATAAACTGTTTTGAACCTTCCATCTTTCCCACTACTTGAAAGTAATACTTCATAGCAATATGATTTAGGGGGTTTAGATATATCACTGTTACCATTAATTTCGCTGGATGGAGGTGACCATGTAAGAAGCACTGAACGTGCCTGAATGTCGGACACCTGTTAACAGAGAAAAATATGTACGTTCAAAAATATGAATAAAAGTTTCTAGAACTTGCAACTTTTTAAAAATAACCACTTTGGATTTAAGGTTTCGTGTTTCATAAAAACAAACATTTTTAATGCAAACTGATAGATAAAAGCAGTCTTAATAAAGGGGAAAATAAACCGCAATGTGAGATAACTTGAATTGCAGAGACATTAGATATAGCTAAACATGCAAGTATTGTGGGGAAATACAGCAAACGAAGTTGACCTGATGTAAAGCTGTTTCAGCTACTAATATATACTGAAAAGTTATGCACCCTTTTCCTACTCATGGAAGTGCACAAAAACATCAATGCTTCAATATCAGTTGGTAATAAGAATGAACTAGTAACAGCCTCAAAGATTTCAGAAACTTTTAGCACATCCACAGTCTTATTACAGAAGCCAGCAATAACAGTGCAAAAATCAGACTACACAGTCTAATTACAGAAGCTAGGAAGAAGTGCAAAAATCAAACTACACAGGCTAATTATAATCACAACATTCTGAGCAAATGGAACCCACTCTATTTGCCCTTGCTCCTTTCCTCTACACTACTTTCTATTCCCAATCACTCCACTTTAAATCTACCCCCACCTATCTCAAAGATCCAGCAATCCCAATCAATATTGCCTGCATACTATCTGCAGTCACTGCCATACTTCATTCAATACTCCCTCCACTATGTAGGTATCCCTCCTGTCCTTTTTATCATAACATAGTCTCTACCATCTTACTTAGCAACACTTCAACACCATACTATTTCCCAATACAACACACAACCACTCTTTTTCACCTCTCCTCTATCCCTAAACTTGTCAAAACATCATCCTACAACTAACTACATGATAGCAATCTCCCTGCTGACTATGTCACTTCTCCTGCTACTCACCCACGTAACATCTTTACCTTCACACTTCCCCACAACTAATCACCATCATTCTAGTTGTTCTATCCAACAGGATGCAACATACTCAGCTCTTAAGTCACCCAAGATAACATCTACCTTATACTCTCCCAATACCACAGACTTTTTTCAAGCACAACCTATACTTACACAACCCCATAATTCAAAAGCTAAAACTAAAAATTAAAATGAAACGCTTATTCTACAATCAATATATCGTTCCCAAACTAAAACTCAGTGGCAACATACATTCAAACCCTGGACCAGCTACATCTCTGCAAGCCTTTAACCTTACAACCCCAGAAACCACACCCCTAACAATACAACATAACACTACATGTTCTTCCCTTAACATTACACATACAAACATTAGAAGCATTTACAATAATATACCACAGTTCCAGGTCTGGTTTGACCTACATGCTCCAGATACAGGTACTACTAACTGAAACAAAAGATAAAATTCTATCCACAAACTATAGTATACTAACAGCAGACAGACAAAATAAAAGGGTTGATAGAGTTGTAATACTACAATAAAAAATGATCTGCAGCTTACTCCTTTCATCACTAAATCTTTCACAATTTGGTAAAGCAGAAATTTTCTCATAACTAACCTCAAACTCAACCAAAACAAGGCATTACTCATCACAGGTGATTACTTGCCACTAGATAATAATCTCTCTGTTGCAGAAGTCGACTTCTGCCTGGTCTCATCCAACATCGCCCAAGAAAAATACATTCTGGGTGATTTTGATATTGACTCTCTCTTTCCCTCTCTCGCTCTCTCTCTCTCCTCCAACTCACCTAACCAATCAATACATCTCTCTGATCTCTCACAGCTAATCACCACTCCTACCCATTGTAATAAAAACAACACTGAGGGAACATTATTAAACTGAATTCTTACGTCTATGCCACAAAATATTTACCTCCGGTATCCTTCCAGATACCCTAAGTGATCATCTCCCTACCTATAAGAAAGCAAAGGGGTCCAAATGCAGAGATGATAAGTCAGCAAGCAAAGGAGAGTAGTATTGCTGAAACTGAGTTCATCCTTAAGTCTTGGTGAGTGTCTTCATGAGGTGGACCCTGTTTTTCACAAAATCTCACCAAGACAACATAGACATATAGACTATATTTTATATAGCGTATATCATGGACTGAAATAGATTAAAAATTAAAAAGAGATAGCAGGGTACACAAACCCCAGGATAAAAAATGTGCCCAATCCTGGCTGGCCCATTGGTGCCAGGACTGGAAAAATGACACTGCAGAATCCTCAAAATATGGAAAAAAGAAGTTATGTACTCACCATAATGTTCCATCTGCGTAGTTGTACTTCATTTGTCTTCAGCCTGTGGATTACGGATCCAATTTCACAAGCATCTGCTCTGAGCTCCAAGCTCCTCCTCCTACCCATAATACATCACCACCACCTTCCTTCCCTCAGGCTCCTCCCCTACCCATAATACACCACCACCACCTGCCTTCCCTCGGATCAAATTTGCCACCCCATAAAAACCAGGAACCCGATCCAACAAACCTTATTTCACCAACTTTCTCAATTATAGCCGCAAAAGCGCACTCTGCTACATAATGTCAGCAGGTTTGGGAGAAGAGGGGGGTATGGTTGAAGACAAATGAAGTACAACTACTCAGATGGAATGTTATGGTGAGTACATAACTTCTTTATCTGAAGTACTTGACTTCATTTGGTCTTCGACCCGTGGGACAGAGTCCCCAGCTACCTATAACCTTGGGTGGCCCTCATGGAAGGATATTCCGAAGCATCGCAGAGCCAAAGGATGCCCGGCCTCTAGATACCAAATCCAACTTATAATGGGAAATAAAAGTATGAGATGAGGCCCAAGTAGCCACAGAACAGATATTATCCAAGGACACCCTGGACCAGAAGGCTGCTGAAGTAGTCATGGACCTGGTAGAATGAGCTCTAACCTGTCCCGGAAGAGACCGACCCTTGTCTTTGTACACTTGAAAAATACAGAGAGAAATCCATTTAGCAATGGTCACCTTGGAAATGAGTTTATCCAAAAACGGTTTAGAGAAAGACACAAACAACTGGTCAGATTTTCGAAAAGACTTGGATCTGGGTAAATAAAAACGTAGTTGTCTATGAACATGCAATTTGTACTCATCTTTACTTTTGAAATTTGGAAAGAAAACTGGTAAATTGATAGTCTGGTTGATATTTTCCTCAGATGCCACTTTGGGAAGAAATGAGGGATTGGTACGAAGAGAAACCCTGTCCTTGTGGAAAACCATGTACGGGATCTTGACAGACAATGCCTGGAGTTCCGAGACCCTCCTACCTGAGGTGATAGCCACTAGAAAGGCTGTCTTCCAGGACAGAAATTTAAGGTCTACTGTTCCAGACGGTTCAACAGGAGGTGCAACCCAATGCTTGCAACACCAAGGTAAGGTCCCATGAAGGAGTGGGATCTTTGACCAGGGGACGCAAGAGAAAGGTGCATTTGATAAAGGCTTTGCACAATCTGGAAGAACCCAAAGAACTCTATTTTTACCAATGTGGAAATTGAAAATGGCAGCAAGTTGTACCTTCACTGTCGAAGAACTAGCCCCTTGTTGAAAAATGATGTCCAAAATTCAAGAATAGCCAGAATTGGTGCCAAGAAGGGATCCAAGTTTTTCTGAGAGGCCCAGATGGAAAAACCCTTCCATTTGCTACAGTAGATTTTTCTAGTGGAGGATTTAAGAGCTGCCACCAGAACAGACTTGACAGAAGAAGACAAACTGGGAGTCCTAGCAATTAGGGGAACTGGAACAGCCAAGCTGTGAGCTTCAGATTGTCCAAATTCGGAAGAGGAACCCCTGAAGGGTGAGATATGGGATCTAGGTGGTGATCCAAACCCCAAGGAGGAAAGTACAGTTGTGTACACCTACCATAAATGTAGATGTTCGAGTCATAACTGTTGCAGTCATAACTGTAGGGTGCTCCTGCCGGCAGGCAGCCCGAGGTCGGCCAGAATCCCAAAGTCTGGGTCCGGCGTCGGCTGTACAAGCTGGTACCCTGATGTCAGTACGCTTTGGTACATAGCCCTCAGCCGACACCATCTTCTCCAGCCTTTCTTGCCCTAGATGTCAGAAGTCCCCAACAAAACAAAAATGAATCCAACAAGGAAACACAAATACACCACAAAAAAGGAA
Organism: Protopterus annectens; assembly: GCF_019279795.1. Taxonomy (NCBI): domain Eukaryota; kingdom Metazoa; phylum Chordata; order Ceratodontiformes; family Protopteridae; genus Protopterus; species Protopterus annectens. The sequence continues at coordinate 542,040,948 of NC_056736.1, forward strand.
AAGGGAGAAAAAAGAGGGGATAGGAGGGAGGGAAACCCCGACTGCAACAGTGAAGACACTCGAACATCTACATTTATGGTAGGTGTACACAACTGTACTATGTTCTTCGTGTTTCACTGTTGCAGTCATAACTGTAGGGTGGAATCCCAAAGCAGTGTAAAAGGGAGGAGGCTTTAGATAGAAGAAGGGAGGCAAGAATACCCTGCAAGACAGCAGAGGCAAAGCCTGCCCTGGACTTAGAAAACAGGGGGAGATTGTAGTGCTTGGAAAAAGTATGCACAGAACTCCAAGTGGCAGCTTCCAAGATATCCTTGGTAGGGACTCCTCTGAGGAAAGCTGTAGAAGTGGCAGCTGCTCTAGTAGAATGACTTCTAATGGTACCTGGAAACTGTTTCCCATGATGAGTGTAACAAAATCTGATTCCATAAGCAATCCATTTGGAAATAGTTTGTTTAGAAATAGGTTTTCCAAGAGAACTGGAGGCAAAAGAAACAAACAATTGATTAGACTTTCTGAACTCTTTAGTCTTGTCCAGGTAAAATCGTAACTGTCTGTGCACATCTAATGAATGCAAAATCCTTTCCCCTTTATTTTGAGGATTTGGAAAAAAAGTAGGAAGGTGAATTGTCTGATTTAAAGCCACTTTCGAAATCACCTTAGGCATGAAAGTAGGATTGGTCCTCAAGGATACTCTGTCCTGATGGAAAATAAGGTATGGTTCCACAGCCATGAGAGCTTGCAACTCTGAGACCCTTCTGGCAGAGGTCAATGCTAATAAAAGAACAGTCTTCCAGGATAAAAACTTAATATCTGAAGATGCAGCAGGCTCAAAAGGAGGCAAAGTAAGTTTTCTAAAACATAATTAAGATCCCAGGCAGGGACAGGAGGGGTCCTGGGAGGCCGCAAATTTTAGCCCCTCTCAAGAATTGCTTCACCAAAGGATGAGAAAAACAGGAGGATCAGAACTGAAATGCTAGAAATAGCAGAAGCATGAATCTTAATGGAAGAAAAGGAAAGTCCTTTAGATAAAAGTTCCGAAAGGTAAAGCAAAATAGAAGAGAGATCAGGTACCAGAGGATCCGAGCCTCGGTCCTGCATCCAAATACAAAACCTCTTCCATTTAGAGGCATAGGATTTCCTAGTGCTAGGCCGTCTAGCTTACAAAAGAACATCCAAAACTTGTTTGGGAAGACTAGAGGAAATCAAATTCCTTTGAAGAGCCAAGCTGCCAGGCAAAGGGTCTTGAGGTTGGAATGTAGTAACTGACCCTGATGCTGGGACAAAAGCGAAGGGTTCAGTGGGAGAATCCAAGGAGGCCCCAAGAACAGGTGCTTTAAAGTTGGATACCAAAACTGTCAAGGCCAATTTGGAGCAATCAAGATGAGAAACTTGGGCTTGTCCTGTTTTATCTTCAATAATACCCGAGGCAGTAGAGGAAGAGGAGGGAAGGCATATGCTGAAAGGCTTCTCCAGCTGAAGGACAGGGCATCCACTCTCCAAGCTGTTTTGTGGAAGGACCTGGTGCAAAAGCGAGGCAGCTGATGATTGAGATGGGATGCAAACTTTTAGTTATGTACTCACCATAACTTCAGATGTTTGGGATCCATCTAGCCTACATTCTGACTGATGGGTTCGGAGCCGATCCCTCGGCTCCGACTCGGCACGCTTATGCCAAAGAGCGAAGTCTCTTATTGGCTGAGCTTACTATATCCCAGGATGCACCACTACCAGTCCCCCAGATCTAGTTTGTCCGCATACATGCACACACGCATGCACTGCTTATATAACATCGACAGATGATACAAGATAAAAACAGTAGAACTCAAACCGTTCAATCTCTTCTGATCTCCAAGGCAGGGGGAAGGAGGGTGGGTATTAGGAATGGCGAGATGGATCCCAAACATCTGAAGTTATGGTGAGTACATAACTAAAAGATGTTATGTGATCCTATCTCGCCTACATTCTGACTGATGGGACAGCATCCCTAGCACCTATATCCTGGGTGGCTCACTGGAAAACACTCCTGAGTACCGTGGAACCAAATGATGCTCGCCCTTTAGATGCCACATCCAATTTATAGTGGGAAATGAAAGTGTGCGGGTTGGACCAAGTAGCCGCAGCACAAATCTCAGAAATAGCGAGCTTGGAATGAAATGCAATAGAGGTAGCCATAGCTCTAGTAGAGTGAGCTTTGACAGATGTTGTAAGTTGCTTATTTGAAGAGGAATAAGCCTGAGTTATGCAATCTCTAATCCATTTGGCAATAGTAGCTTTAGTGATGGTTTTACCCAGTTTATTGTCTGAAAAGGACACAAACAATTGATCTGTTTTCCGAATTTGTTGAGTCCTGTCTAGATAGAAGCGCAATTGCCTATGAACATCCAACGTATGCAAGGTGTATTCCGCTTTGTTTGAAAATTTTGGAAAGAAAACTGGTAGCTCTAGAGATTGTTGGAGACAGAGATTAGAACAAACTTTGGGGACAAAAGATGGATTAGGTCTAAGTGATACTCTATCCTTGTGAAAAATCAAGTACGGTGGTTTGATAGATAGGGCCTGAAGTTCTGAAACTCTTCTTGTAGAGGTAATTGCAATTAAGAAGGCAGTTTTCCAAGACAGATATTTCAACTCACATGTAGCAGCCAGTTCAAAAGGAGAAGATGTTAAGGCACGAAGTACCAAATCAAGATCCCACGGAGGCGCAGGATGAAAAACTGGGGGTCTTAAAAGCACAGCACCTTTCATGAAAGTTTTACATAATCTGCTGCTCATCAACGGTGGGTCTATGGATTCGTGAAATTTGGAGATAGCTGATAATTGGACTTTAATAGTAGAGACTGAAGATCCTTAATTAAACAAGGATGTCAAAAATTTCAAGACCTCTGGTATCGGGGCAGTAATAGGGTCTAAGCCTCTGAGATGAGCCCAGATAGCAAACCTCTTCCACTTACTGTGATACAATTTCTTAGTGGTGGGTTTGTGGGCTGAAGATAAAATGTGAATAACTTCCGGGTCCAAGGTGTGATTTCTGACTAAAGTTGGAAGTGGAGGAGCCAAGCTGTTAATTTCAAAGTGTGAAGGGACTGGTGCTGTTGTCCCGACTGATGAACCAGAAGGTCCAGAGTTAGATCCAAAAACCAAGGACCGTCCAGAGTATATTTCTGTAGGTAGGGGAACCATACCTGACGAGGCCAGTACAGAGCAATTAGAATCATTGTGGACCCCAATTGGGAAGCTTTCTGGATGACTTTGGGGAGGAGTGGAACCGGAGGGAAAGCATAAAGCAGTCCTGTTGGCCAAGGTTGGACTAGAGCATCCGTAGCTGCCTCCCCTTGACGCGGGGTCAAGGAAAAGAACCTTTTGCACTTCGTGTTTTGTGGTGTTGCAAACAGGTCGCAGCACGGAATTCCCCATCTTTTGAAAATCTGAGCTACTACTGTTTCGTTCAGGGACCACTCGTGAGGAGAGAGAATAGTCCTGCTCAGTCTGTCTGCCAATACATTGGATTTTCCTGGAATGTGGGTCGCTACCAGGAAGCGGTTGGTAGCCACTGCCCATTCCCACACCCTCATGGCCTCTCTGCAAAGGGGGTAAGATCTGGTCCCTCCTTGTTTGTTTAGATACCAGACCACCGACATGTTGTCTGTGTGGATGGCGATAATGCCTTGAGGGAGAAACTTGTGAAGGGCTTGTAGGGACAGAAGTACAGCCCTCATTTCCAACACATTGATATGGAGAAATGTTTCGTTTGGAAGCCAAGAACCCTGAACTGACCTGCCCAGACAATGACCCCACCCGTCTGGGAGGCATCCGTTGTCAAGGTGGCCACGGAGGTATAACAAAAGGTCTTCCCTGATTCAGATTGGATGTCAGAAGCCACCAGCGGAGGTCCCGTTTGCACGTTTCTGTAATCAGTATGTGATGATTGAGGGGGAGATCCTGAAAAGACCATTGTGTCGATAACAGCCACTGAAGAATCCTCATGTGCAATCTTGCCAGAGGAACTAGGAGAACCGTGGCAGACATTGAACCTAAAAGTTGCAGGACCATCCTGGCTGGGGCTTTGGATCTTAGAAGCAGGGCTCGGACTTGACCTTGTAATGTTTGAATCCTTTCGGTAGGAAGGAAGATTCGCATTAATTTTGAGTCCATCTCTGCTCCTATGAATCTTATGCGCTGAGAAGGCAGCAAGACAGACTTTGACCAGTTGAATGTAATTCCCAGGGAAGCACCCAGGGAGATGGTGGCTTGTAGGTTCTCTAGTAGTAGATGCCTGGTGGTGGCAGTCAGGAGCCAGTCGTCCAGATAGGGAAAAACTTGGAATCCGAGACTCCTCAGGTGAGCAGTCACTACTGCCAAACACTTGGTGAACACCCTGGGGGCTGTGGTGAGACCAAAGGGCAGTGCGCAAAATTGGAAATGACTGTCTCCCAGGCTGAAGCGCAGATACCTCCTGGACGCCTGATGTATCGGTATGTGATAATAGGCGTCCTTGAGATCTATGGAGCACATCCAAACATCTTTCTCCAACAATGTGAGAATGGATTGTAAAGTGACCATTCGGAATTTGGACTTCATGACGGACTGGTTTAGTTTGCTGAGATCCAAAATGGGTCTCAGGTCCCCTGTCTTTTGGCACTAAAAGAACCTTGAGTAGTTTCGGATCCGATCTGGTCTGTGGGGACCGGTTGGATGACTCCTTTTCTAGCAGCTTTGAAGCTTCTACGGCCGCAATTTCCCTTTGACTGGGTGGTGGGTCCGGGATTTTTTTGGACGGTGGGGGTGAGTGTGTGAAGAGAATGGTGTAACCTCCGGCAATTATCCAAAGCACCCATCTGTCCTGAGTAATAGACTCCCAGGCTTTTAGGTGCTTGGCAAGCGGCACCCGACTGGCTCGAGCAGCACAGCCGGGCCATCCCTCATGGAGTGTGGGAGGCTGAAGAGCCACGAAAGGACTCGCGGTCTCCAGTGTTGCGGGGGCCTCTGCCGCCTCTGGGATGGCGTCTCCCAGAAAAATTTCCCCGTCCTCTGCCTCTGGAAGGGGAATCTTCCTGCTGTTGAGGAAAGAATTTCTGTGATTTATGGAACCACATCTTCCCTCCTCTTTTAGCCTTGGGATAAGGCCGAAGGGAGTGGAATAACGATGCTCCTGGCAGATAAAGTCTTTCCCTCTTGCTCACAGCGGGTAAGAGTGTCTTTACCTTGGGTCCAAACAAAGAGGACCCATCAAAGGGAGCGTCGGGAAAAGAGGACTTGAGGGGCTCCGTGAAATGACACAAACGGAGCCAGGCTTGTCTCCGTAGAGCCACGCCTGTGCCTGCCGCTCTGCCCGCCCCTTCGGCCGCATATGAAATGAGCCTCATGGACGAGTTAGAAATCGAGGTGATGATAGCCAACTGAGAGCTAACCGACTGGGCTAGCTGCTCAGGTAGGTTACCTGAGAGGGAGTCTGAGAGCTCCTTGACCAGATCCCTCTGTAGTCTGGTGAAATGTGCCAAATAATTCAGGGACCTCAGAGTAAAGGCCACTGAAGTCAGGGTGCGCTTCCCGTACCAGTCCATGCTCCTAGACTCCTTATTAGGAGGATGGACGGACGTTGAAGCCTCTGCCATGTCCTGCTGGGTAGCAGATGCCACCACCATGGCATCTACAGCCACGCCTTTCGTTAAGAACTCCTTCTCGGGTGGGGCAGACAAAAATTTGTTAGGGCGAGAAGGCACTGGTTCCACAGTATCTGGATGTTCCCACGCCCTCCGACAAACCAAATCCAGGAGCTCGTCGAAGGGCGGAGACACCCAGGAGGCGGAGGGCTGAGCCCCGAAGGCCTGGAGAAACACCGACTCATCAGCGGAGGGGGGTTTGGAATTCCAGCCGCCTCGTTGCTTAAGGATCTCTAGAATGTCTGCAAATGAGACATCATCCAAGGACAACTTTGGGGACCCCTCCGCATCATCAAGATCAGTGTCCGATGTAATAGACTCGTCGGGGGAGTCCACGTGCTTCCTCTTGCACGATCTCTTCCTTGGGGGCTCCTCTGAAGACAACTCCGAAGAACCCTCAGGAGGAGGGGAACCCCCAGTGGGGGTAACCTCAGGCCCCGGGGCTCTGCTGCCTAGAGACAGGGGAACTGCCAAAGACCCAGTCTCCATGCCCAGGGAAGGTGCCGGTAAAGCCGCAGAGATGGCCGAAGAAGACTTGGCCAAGGCACTCCTCATAGCTCTGAAAGCCGGACCCCCAGAATCCTGGGAGGGTCCGGTCCCCGGAGCCATGATAGCAGACGGAAGTCCCGCGGCCGAAGCACCGAGAGGGAGGCTCGGAACCGACAGCATTGGTCCCGAAACGTCACCCCCGGGTCCGGCCGAAGAAGTCCGTGTGCTAAACTCGGACCCGAAGGCCGGGGTTGGAGTAAGGGTCGGAGCCGACCCTAGGATCTCTACTGGCTCCATCAGCACCTGCTCCGACGGAGCCGAAGCGGTCGGAGGAGGAATGGCAATGGAGTGGGCTATCAGCTCCGAAGCCAATTGGGTCGGAGCCGAGACAAATTTCTGGAAGACTGGGGACTGGAACAGTCTTTGGAGCACCCTGTCTATGTCCGAATCTGACATCCTTGATGACCTGGAAGAGACCGAATGGGTCCGAGTAGGCCTCTCCAACGGCTCCAAGGGACTAGGGGACCGGCTCCGAATCGACTCTACAATTATCGGCGCTAAAGGAATGTCCAAACCAATTTCCATCGGTGCCGAAGAGGGCTTCGGCACCGAGGAGGAAGTGTCTGAGCGGACAACCTTCATCGGCTCCGAGATCAGTGGAGCCGATGAAGATGACCCGCCTCTCGATGCCCCAGACGACGGCTCCGAACCCAGAGGAGTCGAGGCTGGAGGCATCGAGGCAGACCGTTCCGCCCTCGGCTCTGAAGTCCGTGGAGCCGAAGGAGAAGCCTGCCTATGTTTTTTGGAGGTCGGTTCCGACGGACTTTTCTTTTTAGCAGGAGAAGGAGAGGAAGCTAATGCCTCTTCAAATGAGGGTTTAATAAGGCCTTTTAGTATAAGTTTATTTTTCCTCTCTTGGAGGACCCTCGAGGAAAACGCGTGACACACACTACAGGACTCCTGCAAATGTTTGGCGCCCAAACAGTACACACAGAGAGAGTGGTCGTCTGTGATCGACATCTTAAAACTGCACTTAGTGCACTTTTTAAATCCTGAAGGCCTAGGAGCCTGTGACATTATGGCAATCAAATATAGTGAACTAGCCAAAAAACACAAAAAACACACTGACTATCACAGAAAATTTTCTTTTCTCTCTCTTCTTTTTTTTTTTTTTTTAAACAAGGACTAAACACAATACAAAAATACAAGTAAAGGATCCAAGACCCCTAAAAATAATAGGGAATTAGCCAGACAACGAACTGACAGGGGAAGGCCCTTCAACTCCGATGGGACCTCTAGTCTGACAATACACAGTCACTACACAATATTTTACCAAGGAAAAATACTCATTCATACACAAAACCACTAGATAGCTGTTAAAACAGCTTTTTGTTGAATTTTAAAGAAATTCCTGACAGGAAAGTAAGTGAAAAACACTACTTAGCTCAGCCAAGCTCGAGACCACGTCTTCGCTTGTTAGCGGCAAACGAGATCTGGGGGACTGGTAGTGGTGCATCCTGGGATATAGTAAGCTCAGCCAATAAGAGACTTCGCTCTTTGGCATAAGCGCGCCGAGTCAGAGCCGAGGGATCGGCTCCGAACCCATCAGTCAGAATGTAGGCGAGATAGGATCACATAACATCAGATCTATCTGGGGACATCCCCAAACTGCAGTAATCCTGTTGAATAAGTTGGTGTCTAGCATCCATTCGTGAGGATCTGAAATGTTTCTGCTCAGGCTGTCTGCTAACAGATTCTGTTTCACTGGAATGAATTGAGCCTGGAGATGTAGATTCAAATTTAGAGCTGTGTCCCATAAAGCCATAGCTAGTCTGCAAAGGGGGTATGAATGAGAACCCCCCTGCTTGTTGATGTACCACATGACCGTGGTGTTGTCTGTGCGAATTAGCAGAGGCCCTGGTTGTAAAAGGTTCTTGAAGGCTAGAAGGGCATTTTGAACTGCCAACATTTCCTTCAGATTGATGTGCCAGTGAAGATGGTCCTTTGTCCAGGTTCCCTGCTGGCAATTGCCTAGAAAGTGTGCTCCCCAAGCATAATCCGAGGCGTCCGTGGTTAGGATTTGAGTAGGTTGAGGAAGACGAAAAGGCTTTCCTTTGTTTAAAGTGCATACCCTGGACCACCAGAGGAACTCCCACTGAAGGCAGGGGATCAGAGGAATCAGAATATCCAGATCGTGGTAATGCTGTGACCATACACTTTTCAGATACCATTGAAGCTTTCTCATGTGAAGCCTTGCGTTTGGAATCAACAGAATGCAGGAAGCCATGTAGCCCAGAGCCTGCAGGAATTTCCTTGCAGTGAGCTGAGATAGAGTTGCTAAGGTGTTGAAAGAAGAAGCCAGCTGAGTTTGTTTTTCTGGAGTGATGAAGGCCCTTTGTAAGGTTGTATTTAAGAGGGCTCCCAAGAATACCATTTGTTGAGAAGGGATCAAATGTGACTTTTTTGTGTTCACTGAGAATCCCAGTAGGAGGAGAAGACGTTGAACAAAGTCCAGATGTTGAAGCAGAAGATCTTTGCTGTCTGCCTGAATAAGGCAGTCGTCCAAATAGGGGTAAATCTGGACCCCTGAAGTCTGCAGTAAGCCACTACTGGTGCCAGGCACTTGGTAAAGACTCTGGGCGCAGTAGATAAACCAAAGGGCAGTACAGAGAATTGAAAGTGCCTCGAACCTGCCTTGAACCTGAGGAATTTTCTGCGTTCTTGCCTGATGGGAATATGTAAATAGGCTTCCTTTAAGTCCAATGTCACCATCCAGGCGTCCTGAGAGAGCATTGGAATTAGTTGCTGCAGAGTAAGCATCTTGAATTTTGGAATTTCCAAAAAGGTGTTTAACACAGAAAGGTCCAGAATAGGTCTCCATGAGTTTTGTTTTCTGGGAACCAGAAACAGTCTTGAATAAAAACCTTTTCCCATCTCCGAGAGTGGAACAGGCTCTATGGCTCTCATGGCCAGAAGAGCATCCACTTGAGTTAAGGCCTCTGACCATTGATGTTTTGGCAAATCTGGCCAACCGTGAGCCCTTGGCAAAGTGTGAAAGTGGAATTTGAAACCTTTTAAAATCACGTCCAATACCCATCTGTCCTGGGTAATATGAGTCCAATTTCTGTAAAAAAGAGACAGTTTTCCTCGAGAGGGCATCCAGGTGAAGGGGTCCTGAAGCCCAACCGAGAGAGTCATTGAGCTTGCTTTCTTTGAGATTGGGATCTGTCTTCTCCCCTTCTAGGTGAAGAAGCAGTCCATTGTCTAGATCTGTAAGAGGCCTGACCTTGACCACGACCTCTGGAGCGCCTATATCTTCCCCTTTGAGGCCTGTCAGACGTGGGAAAGGGCCAATTTTTAGAGGGCCAATTCCTGGAAAATCTAGGAAGCTGAACTTGCAAGAAATCTTTTACAGTCTGCATAGACTTTGCCTTTTCTTCCATCTTTTTAATAACTTCCTCAGCCTTGGATCCAAAAAGAACATCATGTTGAACAGGGGCATCTAATAACTTAGCCTTAACCTGTTCAGGTAAACTTTGTTCACAAAGCCAGGCATGTCTCCTAATAACAGTACCAGAGGCTGCAGCCCTGCAAGAAGCATCCAAAGCATCAAAACCACAATGTAAGCTATGCTTGTTCACTTGTTCAGTAGCATGCAAAACATCCTGAAGTTCCTTATCCTCTGCACAAGCAGGAAGGGAAGCAAGCTTTTGCTTTAAAACAGACAAAATAAATTGCTGATACTTAAACATATGAAACTGGCAATTTAAAGCCCTTACAGACAGGGTAGCAGAAGTATATACCTTTTTTCCCCACCTGTCTAAAGCACGAGAATCCTTCTCAGAGGGAATATGATTTTTAGAAGTAGCAACCTTAGCAGCCTTAGAGCCCTGAGAAATAGTTTCAGGATCCGCAGAAGGGTTTTTAAATAAAAATAAATGAGAGTCAGGAACCCTATAAAATCTATCAGGCTTAGAAGGAGCAGGAGGCATGGAATCAGGATTCAAATTAGCCTCAGAAAAAGCATCATCTACAATGTCCAAAACAGGAGGGATAGCTAAAGGCCTATGCTGAGGAAGAAGAAGAAATTCCCTAAGCCTCTTCTTGGAAGCAGAATACTCCTGTCCTTCCCAATGAAAATGTTCCCTCATCTCATGAAAGGTTTCCCCAAAGAGAAATCCTCAGGCGGAGGCCGAGGGTAAGAGTCCTCAGCATCCGAATCCTCATAAGGAGGAAAGGAATAGTCCTGATCTGAGGAAGAAACAGAAGATACAGAAGCCTGGTCAGAGGAATCCAGAGTAACATCCTGTCGAGGCCTTTTCTCAGGAGGGGGGTGAGAACCCCTAATCATTGTAAGCAAATCTTCAGCCATCTTTAATAATTGCTTTTGTGTCTTGGGAGTGGATTCAGAAGCAGCTTGAGCAGGAACTTTAGACTTAACAGGAGTCTTTGTCTTTGCCTTTGAAATAGTGATGTGAGTAGGCCTGAAAACCCCCTCAGAAGCCGGTACCTGCACAGCAGTTCCGGACCCATCTGAAGGAGCGACGTCCGAAGGTCCTGCAGCAGTTAAAATAGTGGGCCTAGATGGCTCCCCATGGGAGTCCGTATCGGCCATCGGTTCAGAAGTGGCGGATGACAGGGGCTGCAAAAGCACCTCACTGACGACAGCCGAACCGGACGCTAGCTCCAGCTGCAACGAGTCCTGTTTGGACCTCGGAGGCCTGTCTTTGTCTTTGCGCTTCTTTTGAACTCCGGTAGTGTCCGACGACATTCTATAATTGAAGCGTCTGCCAAAATAATTTAAAGCCCAATCGTACCTGCGCTTGATAGTACGAGAGTTGAACCTGGCACAGAACCGACAACAAGAAACGTCGTGGTCAGGGCCTAAGCAAGGTAGACAGTAAGAGTGGAAATCTTTATGAGGTATTTGTTTCCCACGCTATACAATTATTAACTTTTCTGACATCGGAGGAACAAGAAAAGATTCTACGGGTACTTAGCTTTGAGAAGAGAAGTAAGAACTTCGGACCGACAACAACCAAATACGCTGTTCGAAAATCGCCAACCAACGACTTGCGAGCTGCTTTCCACCGCACGGCAAGAAAGACTGGAGAAGATGGCGTCGGCTGAGGGCTATGTACCAAAGCGTACTGACGTCAGGGTACTAGCTTGTACAGCCGACGCCGGACCCAGACTTTGGGATTCTGGCCGACCTCGGGCTGCCTGCCGGCAGGAGCACCCTACAGTTATGACTGTAACAGTTATGACTGCAACAGTGAAACACGAAGAACATCTAAAAGATGAGACCAGAGGAAGGGAAACCAAACCTGGCAATGCCAAAACAGGGCAATGAGGATGACTTTGTTCCCCAGTCGACTCGCTTTCTGTAAAAACTTTGGGACAAGAGGTATGGGGGATAAGCATAAAGAAGATCGGGAGGCCAAGCCTGGACAAGAGCATCTCTGGGGAATTCCCCTGGCAAGGGGTTCAGAGCGAAGAACTCGCTGCACTTCACGTTGGAAGGAGATGCGAAGCAAGGCTGACCCCACTTTAGAAAGATTTGCTCCGCTACTGAAGGATTCAGAGACCACTCATCAGGCATCAGGATAGAATGGCTTATCTTGTCCACCGGAATGTTGGACCATCCCAGAATGTACGTTGCTACCAGAAAGCGACTGATGGAGATCGCCCATTCCCAAACTCTCATGGCCTCACGACAAAGGGGGTAGGATCTGGTCCTTCCCTGTTTGTTGATGAACCAGACCATCGACATATTGCCTGACTGAATTGCAGTAGTTCCCAGAGGAAGAAAGGCTTGAAGGGCCTGCAACACTAAAAGGACCACTCTCATCTCCAGAACACTGATATGCAAACTGGTCTCGATCGAGGACCACAGGCCTTGGACTGTCCTTCCCCAGCAATGCCCCCCCCCCCAGCTGAGAGGCATCTGCGGTCACTGTAGCTTGGGCCGGGGCTGCAACAAATGGACGTTCCTCAAGTATCTCCAGGGAATGCATCCACCAAAGCAGGGACACCCTGCAGGCTTTGCTTATGTGAATCGGATGTGTCAGTGGAAGATCCAGCATACACCATTGTACTGCAAGAGTCCACTGTAATACTCGCATGTGCAAACAAGCACATGGAAGAAGTGTAATCGTGGCTGCTATAGACCTGAGGGCTCACAACACTGCCTCCGCTGGCAGTAGATATGAGTGAGAAATTATATCAACGTAGATTTTGAACTCTGTCTAAAGTTAGGAAGACTTTTGTCTGCAAGGTGTCTATCTGCACTCCGATGAACTCTATGACCTGGACAGGGTGTAGATGAGATTTGGCAATGTTGACTGTAATACCAAGATGATCCGCTAGACACAGGAAAAAGTCCCTGGCCTGACAAAGTAGACACTTGGTGGAAGCAGCAAGGAGCCAATCGTCCAGGTATGGAAATACCTGAATTCCCTGAAGCCTCAGGTGAGCCGCTATCACTGCCATAAACTTGGAAATCACCCTGGGGGTTGTGGTGAGACCAAAGGGTAGAGCTCGAAACTGATAATGATTGGCCCCTAGCTGGAAGCAAAGGAACCTCCTGGAGCTTCTGTGCATCTTTATGGAGCTTCTGTGCATCTTTATGTAATAGTACGCATCCTGGAGCTCTAATGAGCACATCCAGTCCCTCTCTTGCAAGTAGGGTAGGATGGACTGTAACGTGACCATCTGGAACTTCTCTTTGGCAATGGACAAGTTCAGGGTTGACAGGTTCAAAATGGGCCTTAAATCCCTCGTCTTGTTTTGGCACCAAAAAGAACCTGGAATAGATGCCCAATCCGGAATGATCTCGGGGGACGGGTTTGATGGCTCGCCTCTTTAGCAGCTTGAGTACCTCTAGTGCTGCTGCCTCTCTTTGCGCGGGTGGTACATCCAGGAGGTGTTTGGGTGGCATGGGGAGAGCCACAAAGGGGATTGTATAACTTCTGGAAATGATCCATAGAACCCAACAGTCTGATGACACGGACTCCCATGCCATCAGGTGCAATGACAGGTGACCCCTGACTGCTTCCAAAGCAGAGCAGTCGGGGAACCCCTCAGGGTTGCTGCACAGGCCTGTCCAAGGATGGTTCTCGAGACCCAAAATTCCTCGGACCGCCTCTGCCCCTGGACAGGCGCCTGTCTTGACCCCCTCTGCCTCTAGGGGAAAACGAGCCCCGAGCGTCCTGGGAATACTGAAACTTCCGGAACCACATCTTCTTTTGTCCCCATTGATTCCGAGAAAAGGATCTTTGAGGGTTCAAGAAGTGGATCCCGACACCAGACAGTCTTCCCGTCCTTCTCGCTCTGGACCAACGTATCATGGACAGTCTTACCAAAAAGGGAAGAGCCGTCATAAGGGGCGTCCACAAAGGATGCCTTAAAGGGCTCAGAGAACTGATACAATCTAAGCCAGGCGTAACGCCCCATGGCAATACCGGACCCAGCTGCCCTAGCCTCTCCCTTGGAGGCGTGCGAGAGGAGGCACATGGACATATTTGGGACCGCTTTCAGGGTGGCCAGAGAATGTATTTTTTGTCCTCCTGCGATGTGGACCCAAGGGGCGACCCAGCGAGTTCCTTAACAAGGTCGTGCTTCAGTCGAATAACGTGGGCCAAGTAGTTCAGTGCTCTTATAGAAAAGGTTTCTGACCAATACACATGCTTCCCTAGGCGGTCTATCATCCTGGAGACTCTGTCAGGGGGATGGACAGTGGAAATCTCTTGAGCTAGTTCCTTCTTCGTGGCCGCTGCTACCACCATAGCGTCTGCAGTGGACTTTTTAGTCAGGGGTCTCGATCCAACAGAGACAGCCCTTTCCACTACATCGAACGCCAAGGGAGAGCGAACTTCCTGGGACCCTAGCACAGCAGCTGCAGAGGGGATCAGAGCCAGTCACGAAGGAGATAGAGCACCGAGGAGATGGCCTTGACCAGACAAGGTCAGAGCCGACGGGAAAAACTATACCCACTCAGATCCTACACCCAGGCTATGGCTCCGAGAGACACTCTGATCCAAACTAGTCGGATCCGACATGCTCAAGGTAACTGCCGGCGTTGAGGTAGCAAGTACCATCAGCGCCAACCCCCTGACTCTGAAGCTCCTCGGATCCAGATACTCTGAAGCCGATGGTCGGATTGGAGAAGGAGAACTAGGTGAAAAGAAAGGGAGCGAGCTACCCCCTCCAGAGGGAGAGGGAGCTGGTAAGACTCTCATCTGGATCTGCGCACTAATAAATCTCCTCATCATTTTATCCATGTCAGATTCCGAAAGGCTTCAAGTGGACTGCGACGAGGCTACGGACTCCGACCTAGCTGGTCGGAGTACCAAAGCCCTGAAAGATGACCTAGGCTCCTCTGGCTCCAGAGAAAAATGAGGTGATCAGAGCCGAGGGGAGATGGGTTTGGAAACTACCTGTACCTTAGGAGGAGGTCCCGCTGGAGCAGAACGATTCAGGGACCTCTTTCTGCATCTGTCACCTTTGTGCTCTCTCTCTTGTTTATTTTGCTTTATGGTGTCCCCATCCCCAGGCCTACCAGCGGGAGGTTGAGTCCCGGCCTTGGAGGGAGAGACAGAGAGAGAGGGAACTACTGAGACCAAAGGTGTGGTCACAGCCATGACTAGCGAAGAAGCGGCCACCTTAGAAGCAGGGAGAATTGGCGGGAGAGAGAGAGAGAGAGGGAACTACTGAGACCAAAGGTGTGGTCACAGCCATGACTAGCGAAGAAGCGGCCACCTTAGAAGCAGGGAGAAGGCCCTTCATAATTAGTTTAGCCATGCGGTCTCTCAGGGCTCGCAGGTTAAACCTGCACATACACTGCAGTCTGTCGACAGGAGCGCCAAACCCAAGCAGACAACACAAAGAGTGTGTCCGTCAGCAGGCGACAACTTATGGCCACAATCTGTGCATTTCTGAAACACCTGTTTAGGTTGATCAGCCATTTTAGAAAAGCACAAGGGCCCAAGATTACCCTCAATCAATAGACACACACACACACACACACACACACACACACACACACACACACACACACACACACACACACACACACACACACACACACACAACATAGCTGAGGGAAAGGGAACTAACTAACTTTTTTTTTTTGAAACACGACACATCAACAAGGGGGAGAAAAGGGGAACCTATACCACTAGCTAACCAGACACACGATAACAGCAAAAAACTCTCAAGTAACTTACAATACCTGGAGCTTGGAGATCACGATGTAAACGCAAACACGACAAACGAGATCTGAGGGAAGGAAGGTGGTGGCGGTGTATTATGGGTAGGGGAGGAGCTTGGAGCTCAGAGCAGATGCTTGAGAAATTGCTGGCTCGGATCCAAGTCAGACCCATAACCCACAGGTTGAAGACAAAATTAAGTCAACTACTTCAGATCACTCCTACAACAGGGCCAGGCCAGGCCATGCCACGGGGAGGATGGCCCCCCTGCTGTAGAAGGAAGCGTCAGTCCACAAAAACTGATAGTCCAAAGAAGAGCCATAAAGATGACAGAGTGGACTGTTGAGGATAGAACAAAATGATGTACTGTTACTACTATGCAAAAAGCCCAGAATTTCCAGATACAAGATATACAAAAAGATTACAAAAAGATTGAGAGAAATTTGAGGAAAGAAAAATACTTCAACAAGTGAAACTGTCTGAAGTTTCAAATAAAAAAAAGTGTTCGGTAACACAACAGATTTGTGAAAAACATTATATAAACCAAGTCCAAAAAGTTTGATCTGTTTGGAAAAAAAGCATCTGAGGAAGTGTGAAAATATAAACAGCAAAACCTAGAGATTTTCAAAAAGTATAAAAAAGAAATATGGACATGGGAAAGAAAGAGAGATTTGATATGGTGTAATATCTATGCAAAGGCGAAAGCCAAATTAATCAATACAAAAAAGGCAGCCCTAAAAATATTCAAAGAGAAATACAGGCAAAGGCATCCTGATATGGAAAATTTCACAATGTTATTGTCTTTCGGCTTTTTCCCTGTTAGGAGTCGCCACAGAGGAACGCCGGTCCGCTAATGACTGGCAGTAGATTTTTATGTGCCGAGTTGCCAGCCCTGATGCACAACCTTCAACGAAGGTACGCACATTCACGCATGTCTCCAGACAGAAGACGCTCTAGCTGAGAATCGAATGGGACGTCTTACTGTCAGGCGACAGTGCTACCGCAGCACCACAATAAGAAAATAATATCACAAAGCGGGAATGTAGAAAAGAGGATTAGTAAAGTAGAAGTAAAAAAAAAAATAGAAGTTGAAGTTATGGAACATCTGCAAAGTGAAGTATTTTATGTAGAAGCTTTAACACTGGTTACACCACAGCATGATGGAAACAGGAAGATCAGGAGACATCTAAAGTAGAAATATGGACATGGGAAAGAAAGAGAGATTTAATATGGTGTAATATTTAAGCAAAGGAGAAAGCAAAAAGTACAGTTTTGTACTTACCATAAATGTAGATGTTCGAGTGTATATACTGCTGCAGTCATCACACTTGGGTTATCCTGCCATCAGGCGGTCCCCTCTGTTGGCCGAATCCTAAAGTCCTGGTCCGGCGTCGGCTGCCGTCGCTTCTTCCCTGACGTCAGTGCGACAGGGGGATAAAAGAGGCAGCCGATGCCATTTTCTTCAGTTTTTCTTGCCCCAGATGTCAGGTGCCCCCAACTAGGAAGGCAATACAAATAATTATGCAAAAATGCCTTAGTAGATAAACAATAGTACTAGCTGTTAGCAAATACACCATATAGACATGCATCCAATAGATTGATGTACATGGAGTTATAACTAACACCCTGGTATGCAGAGGGGATGGTGGGAGGGTAACCTGGACTGCAGCAGTATATACACTCGAACATCTACATTTATGGTAGGTACAAAACTGTACTATGTTCATCGTGTTATACTGCTGCAGTCATCACACTTGGGTTGAATCCCAAAGCTATGGATGGGTGACTGGTACTAAACTGGGTTAGGTGAAGCTAGGATGCCCTGCAGAACTGCAGTGGCAAAACCAGCTCTGGTTTTTGAGTATAATGGAAGGTGGTAGTGCTTGGTAAAGGTGTGCACTGAACTCCAAGTAGCTGCCTCCAGAATGTCCTTGGTTGGAACCCCCCTGAGAGAGGCTGCTGAGGTTGCTGTAGCCCTGGTAGAATGGGACCTAATATTAACAGGCACTGCTTTCCCATGGTGCGAGTAGCAAAAGCGGATACAATGTGCTATCCATTTGGAGATGGTCTGTTTTGAAATAGCCTTTCCTTGTGAACCTGCAGCATAGGATACAAAGAGTTGGTCAGTTTTTCTGAAGGTCTTCGTCTTATCCAAATAGTAACGTAGCTGTCTGTGAATGTCCAAAGAGTGAAGGAGTCTTTCTCCTTTATTCTGGGGGTTTGAATAAAAGGTGGGTAAATGAATGGTCTGATTCAAAGCCACACTGGATACTACCTTTGGCATAAAGGTAGGGTTAGTTCGTAAAGAGACTCTGTCCTGATGGAAAATGATGAAAGGTTCCACTGCCATAAGTGCCTGTAGTTCTGAGACCCTGCGTGCTGAGGTGATAGCCAGCAACAGAGCTGTTTTCCATGACAAGTATTGTAGTTCTGTTGAGAAGGCTGGTTCAAAAGGAGGCAGTGTTAATTTTTCTAAAACAAAGTTGAGGTCCCAACCTGGCGTTGGGGGTTTTCTGGAGGGGGGTCTTATATTCTTAGCCCCTCTGAGAAACTGCCTAGTAAAGGGTGTGAGAATATGGGAGGATCCGTATTATATTGAGCTGAAATGGCTGAAGCATGGATCTTAATGGATGAGAAAGAAAGGCCTTTGTGTAGCATCTCAGTTAAGTATTGCAGTATTTGAGGAATGTTTGGTATCCAAGGATTTTGGCCTTTAGCCTGGTTCCATGCACAAAATCTTTTCCATTTGTCTGAGTAAGTTTTTCTGGTGCTGGGCCTCCTGGCCTCCAAAATGACATTCAGGACGTCCTTTGAGAGAAGTGTTGATTGATAATTCAAGTTGCAGCTAAATTTAAAGTCCTGAGCTGACTGTGAAGGATCTGAAAGTTTTGCTGAGTCAACAGAAGTGGGAGTTGAGGTAAGGTCCATGGAGGGCTGTGAGTCAAGGTCCTTAGTAATGGGTACCAGTGCTGACGTGGCCAGTCCGGAGCAATGAGGATCATTTGTGGTCTCCCTGATCTGACTTTCAGTAATACCTTGGTCAAGAGAGGTAGTGGTGGGAAGGCATAGACTGTCAATGCTGTCCAACTGAATGATAGGGTGTCCACTTTCCAGGCTAGGGAATTATAAGTCCTTGTGCAAAATTTCTGTAGTTGGCAATTGTTGGTGGAGGCAAAAAGATCTATGTCTGGGCGTCCCCACCTTTGAGTTATCATTGAAAATACTTGTGGGTGTAGTCTCCACTCATGAGGATCTGCCAAATTTCTGCTTAATTCGTCTGCCAATATGTTTTCCTTTCCTGGCAGGAATTGTGCTTGCAGTTGTACTTGGTAAGTCAATGCTGTGTTCCACAAGGTCATTGCCTGTCTGCATAAAGGGTAGGAGTGTGTTCCTCCCTGTTTGTTTATGTACCACATAACTGTGATGTTGTCTGTCCTTATTAGTAGTTGTCCTGGATGCAAGAGGTCCTTGAAGGCTGTCAGTGCATTTTGCACAGCTAGCATCTCCTTTGGTTGATGTGTAGATGCATTTGTTTTGCAGACCATTTGCCCTGTATGCACTGTCCTGCCATGTGTGCTCCCCAGGCATAGTCTGAAGAATCTGTTGTCATAGTTTGGTTTGCTGGAGATAAGACAAAAGGAAGACCCTTGTTTATTTGACATGCTTGAGCCCACCATAGGAACTCTTTTTGAAGGCAGGGAATGAGAGGTATACTTGTTTCGAGGCTGTGCCTGTGTTGAGTCCATACACTTTTCAGGTACCATTGTAATTTCCTCATACGCAGCTTTGCATGTGGAATTAGTTGAATGCAGGATGCCATGAACCCCAATGCCTGCAGGATTTTCCTTGCAGTGAGCTGGGTAAAAGTTGCCATCTTTTTGAAGTATTGAGTCAGTTGTTTTTGTTTGTCTGGCGTGAGATAAGCCATCTGGGCTGTTGTATTTAAGCTGGCACCCAGGAATATTATGTCTTGTGAGGGTATTAGCTTTGACTCTTTTTGTTTACTGTGTACCCTACGCAACTTAGCAGCTTTGTTACAAATGCCAGATGCTGTAATATAATGGCCTTGCTGTCCGCTTGGATCAGGCAGTCATCCAGATATGGATAAATTTGTATTCCTCATTGTCTGCAGTATGCAATTACTGATGCCAGGCATTTCGTAAATACTCTGGGCGCAGTAGATAAGCCAAAGGGCAATGCAGAGAATTGATAATGCGTTGTACCTGCCAAAAATCTGAGGTATCTTCTGCAATCTTGTCTGATAGGGACATGCAGGTATGCCTCTTTGAGGTCCAACGTTACCAGCCAAGACTCCTTGCCCAGCATGGGAAGAAGCTGCTGTAGTGTGAGCATTTTGAATTTGGGTACCTCCAGGTATGTGTTTAGAATTGAGAGGTCTAAAATGGGTCTCCAGGCTTTGTCCTTTCTTGGTACTAGAAATAGTCTTGAGTAAAAACCTTGACCTTGCTCCTTTGTAGGTACCTTTTGAATTGCTTTCATATCCATGAGAGCTGAAATTTGCATTTGTGCCTCTGCCCATTGGTTTGGAGGCAGATTTGGCATGCCTCTCATCCGTGGTAAAGTGTGGAAATGAAATCTGTAGCCTCAGGTAATAATATCCAGAATCCATTTGTCCTTTGTTATGATGCGCCAATTTTGTGGAAATAGAGCCAGTTTTCCTCCCAAAGGTGCTGCCAGGGCAATTTTGCTTGGCAGGCGAAGAGGGAAGTCATTGTGTTTGTTTCCTGAAGGGTTGAGATCTTTCGTCTTCACCTCTTTGAGTTGTTGTATGCCATTGTCTAGGCCTGAAAGAACCTTGTGGCTGTCCTCTGCCCCTTGGGCGGCTGTACCTACCCCTTTGGGGTCTGTCTGATGCAGGAAAGGACCAGTTTTTTGATGGCCAGTTTCTGCTGAAACGAGGAGGTTGTACCTGTAAAAAATCTTTAACTGTCTGCATAGATTTTGCCTTTTCTTCCATTTTCTTTAAAACTTCCTCTGCTTTGACACCAAATAACACATCTTTCTGCAATGGAGCATCCAATAACTTTGCTTTGACATGTTCTGGTAAGGCTTGCTCTTTTAGCCAAGCATGTCTACGTATTACAGATCCTGTGACAGCTGCTCTACATGAGGCTTCCAATGAATCAAAACCACACTGTAAGGTATGCTTTCCCACCTGTTCTGCTGCATGCAGCAAATCCTGCATCTCTTTGAAATCAGGTTGATCTGTCTGAGGGATCATTTTCTGCTTTAACTGTGTAATCAAGTACTGCTGGTATTTTAGCATGTGGAATTGGCAGTTTAAGGCCCTCGTGGCCAAAGTGGCAGACGTATACACTTTCTTCCCCCATCTTTCTAATGCTCTGGAATCTCTTTCAGAAGGTTATGGATTCTTAGCAGTAGAGGCCTTAACCCATCTGGGACCCTGGGAAATGGTTTTGGGGTCTGCAACAGGGCTTTTATATAGAAACTTATGAGAATCAGGAACTCGGTAGTATCTGTCTGGTTTAGCTGGTGCAGGAGGTAAGGAATCTGGGTTTAGACTAGATTCGGTGTAAACATCATCCAAAATGTCTAAAACTGGAGGAATTGCAAGGGGTCTATGCTGTGGAAGAAGAAGAAACTCACGGAGTCTTTTCTTAGAGTCAGAGTAATCTTGGCCTTCCCAGTGGAAGTGTTCCCTCATGGTGTGTAAAGTTTCCCCAAAAGAGTAGTCTTCAGGGGGGGAGACAGAGGGAATGGACTCTTCAGCATCTGAGTCTTCATAAGGAGGGAAGGAATAATCCTGGTCCTCAGAGTTAGCTGAGGAAATGGATGCTTGGTCAGAGGAAGGATAATCTTCCTCCAGTCTAGGTCTTTTGTCAGGAGGGGGTTGTGAACCCCTGATAAGGGTAATTAAATCCTCAGCCATCTTAAGCATCTGTTTTTTAGGCATAGGGGCCTGTGGGGGGGTCTGTGGACCCAGTTTCCTAACTTTTAAGGGGGCTTTAAGTTTAGCATAAGACTTAATAGAGAGTTGTCGGTTTGAAGACACCTTCAGAAACCGAAGGCCTGTCCAAAATCTCCGGATCACCGTCAGGGTTGGCGTCCGAGGGGTGAGATGGAACTGGCTCCTGAGGCCCAGCTGATTCGGTCTGGGAGGCCGTCAGAATTTCTAAATCAGCGATAGTCAGGGGCTGCGTAGGCGCCTCACTGAAAAACGGAGAACCGGCAGTAGGCCTTGCTGAGGCCTCGGTATCTGGTCTTGGCATTGGTTGCCTGTCCTTATCCTTGCATTTTTTAATCATTGCTGATGTCGGTTGCTCTGATGACATGCTATAGTTAAATTTTCTGCCAAAATAATGGGCGAAATCTGCCCGATGCTTGATTGTACGTTTGTTGAACCTAGCACAAAACCGACAACCAGAGACGTTGTGGTCTGGGCCTAGGCAAGGAATACATTAAGAATGAAAATCCTTATGAGGTATTTGCTTCCCACAAGGAATGCAATTATTAACTTTGTCTGACATCGGTCTGAGGCAAGAAAAGTTTCCCCAATGTAGTACTTAGCTTTAGAGTAGACTTTGTGCTGAAATTCAATTAGAAAATCTCAGGAGCTAGCCGACCGGCACTTGCGAACTGCTTCTGCTTCGGGCACCGCGCGGCAAGAAAGATTGAAGAAAATGGCGTCGGCTGCCTCTTTTATCCGACGGCAGCCGACGCCAGACCAGGACTTTGGGATTTGGCCGTCTGCGGGACCGCCTGACGGCAGGATAACCCAAGTGTGATGACTGCAGCAGTATAACACGATGAACATCTAATCAATACAAAACAAGCAGCAACAAAGATATTTGGAGAGAAATACAGGCATAGGAATCTGAACATGAAAAACTTTACAATTCAAAAAATAAGACAGAGGAAAAGTAGAAAGGAATATCAGTAGTGGAGAAGTTAAAGAAATAGAAACTGAGGTTATGGAGTACCTGTGAAGTGAAGATTCATTGTAGAAAATCTGATTCGGAAAACATCACAAGTCTCATCACATTTTCGG
This sequence comes from Protopterus annectens, assembly GCF_019279795.1. Lineage (NCBI taxonomy): Eukaryota > Metazoa > Chordata > Ceratodontiformes > Protopteridae > Protopterus > Protopterus annectens. The sequence continues at coordinate 542,063,336 of NC_056736.1, forward strand.
CATTAAGTAGACTACCAGCTATGTGGTAGTTCATGGGTACAGAGTTTTTACTAAAGGGGATGACAATACACTTTTTGGCATTGAGCTTCAGGCCATGGCTTTGACACCAGGTGTCTGTCTCAGTGAGGCCCTTTTGTAGTTTGTCCACATCGTTAGGAGTTTCGATTATGGCTCCTAGTTTGCAGTCATCTACAAACTTTGTTAGCTAAAGACCTTCTGAGTTAGCCTGCACTTCAGAGAAGTAGATACCAAACAGGGGAGAACACAGGACTGAACCCTGTGGTACTCCACTTGTCACTGGTCTGAAGTCGGATTTGGAATCTGCTACTTTCACAGTGTGGGTTCTGTCCGTGAGCCAGTTGGCAACCCATCTTGTGACATAGGGATTTATACCTAGTTTAGTGAGCTTATCTATAACTCCAGAGTGGGGGATGGTGTTGAAAGATCTAGATAAGCTGTGTGAACCATTTTACCCTCATCTATGGCTTTGGTGACTGCTTCAAAGAAGTCAATCGGGTTTAGGAGACATGATCTGCCTTTTACAAATCCGAACTGGGTAGGGTCCAGAGTTTGGAGATTACCAATGTCTTTGTTTATGAGTTCCAAGATGATACATTCCATGGCCTTGCAGACCAGGCTTGTCAGGCTAATGGGGCGGTAGTTTCCGAGGTCCGTCGTGGCTCCCCCTTTGTGGAGTGGGATAAACGTCGCGGTGCACTATTCAGTGGGTACAAAGCCTGAGGTGAGGCTATGATTGAACATGGTACTTAGGTAGGGTGCCAGTTCATTCTGTAGATTGTGTAGAACGCAGCCTGGGATATTGTCAGGTCCTATGGATGCTGTGTTCTTGGCTTTGGAGAGTGTGTTTTTTACCTGTGCAGCCGTGATTATAGTTTTTTACCTGTGCAGCCGTGATTATAGGAACTTTGCATTCTTCCGGTACAAAGATGGGCCCTCTAGGGGGTGAGAGGGTGTAAAGTTAGCAGTGAACCTGTCTGCTAGGATGTTGGCAATATCAGTTGGTTCTGTATATTTAGTGCCATTGTGCTGTAACTCAGAGCAGATCTGAGTGTTGCCATTGAGATTCTTGACATAGCTATAGAATGCTTTGTGGTTGTCTTTAGAGTCGGTGGCAATTTTGTTTTCATAACTAGCTGTGGAGGATTTTATGAGGGATCTCAGCTTCTTACTGAGGTTGGCCAGGGAGTTCCTCCAGTCATGGGATTTTACTCTATTTTGCAACAGTTTCTTTCTTCTGTTGTAGAGTTTGTTTATGGCAGAGGACCACCAGATTGGCTTCCTTTTTTTGGAGGATAACATCTTGATTCTATTACGGATAGCATGATCCATGCACTCGTGTAAGTGCTTATAAAGTGCATTTGTGTAGGATTCAGCAGTCATACCTCTATTGTCCATCTGCATGGGTGTCATGACGTTTGCCACTTCTGTCTTAAGAAGTGTGAAGTTGGCTTTGGAGAAGTTTTTTACGATGGTTGCCCTAATTGGGGGTGGGGTTGGATGTGGATGTCTAGGCTGATTAGCTTGCGGTCGGATCTGACCAACGAGGACTTAATCTCTGGTGTGGAACATTGGTGTCCCATGTTGGTAATGACCAGGTCTAGGATATTGCTGCCCCTGGTGAGGGTGTGAATAAGTTGATCCAAGGCGATGGAATTTATGAATTCAGAAAACGTTGAGCAAAAGAGTTGGTACATGAGTAGTTTTCCCACTTAATGGTGGGATAGTTGAAATCGCCCATTATTAGGGTGTTGGGTTGTACCCTAATACTTTCCAGTGTATCAAGAAATGAGGAGTAGGAATCCTGGGGCATGGTGGGGTGTCTGTAGCAAGCTACAATTTGGACTGCGGTCTTGCCCAGAGTTAGTTGCATTTGGATAATCTCGGATGCATTATGCTGTGCAACTAGGGAGCATCCAGTAATTTAGCTTTAACATGATCTGGCAAGTTTTATTCCTTAAGCCAAGCATGCCTTCTAAGTACAGACCCAGTGACAGCAGCCCTGCAAGATGCTTCTAAAGCGTCAAAACCACATTGCAAAGTATGTTTACCAACTTGCTCTGCAGAATGCATTAAATCTTGCAATTCTTTGTGTTCAGCACAGTCAGGAATCAACATAATTTTCTGTTTAAGTAGTCCCATAATATGCTGCTGATACTTTAACATATGAAACTGGCACTTTAAAGGCGTAATGGCCAAAGTAGCAGAAGTGTATACCTTCTTACCCCATCTGTCTAAGGCTCTAGAATCTTTATCAAAAGGAGTAGGATTTTTAGTAGCAGCAGCCTTAATGGCTTTTGGTCTTGGGAAATGGTCTCTGGATCCGCAGAAGGATTCCTGAAGAAAAACTTGTGAGAGTCAGGTACTCTGTAGTACCTGTCAAGTTTTCTGGGCGCTGGAGGCAAAGTGTCTGGGGTAAGGCTAGATTCCAAGAAAGCATCATCTATAATGTCCAGAACAGGAGGGATAGCTAAAGGCCTGTGCTGAGGCAGGAGTAAGAAATCCCTAAGTCTCTTTTTGGACTCAAGAGTAATCCTGGCTTTCCCAGTGGAAATGCTCCCTAAGAGTATGCATGGTTTCACCGAAAAAAAAAAAATCTTCTGGAGGGGAAGCAGAGGGAATGGAATCCTCTGCATCAGAATCCTCATAAGTAGATAAGGGCAAATCCTGGTAATCAGAAGGAGCAGAAATATCAGATTCCTGATCAGAAGAATCAGAAAAAAAATCAGTTCTAGGTCTCTTGGAGGGGAAAGGCTGGCTTCCCCTAATTAAGATAATAAGTTCTTCAGCCATTCTAAGCATTTGTTTTTGAGGCATATGGGCCTGAGCCTGCGGTTTGATCGTCGGTTTTCTAGGCATAGTGCGAGTTTTTGCCCTGAGGAATTCAGAACTTCTGGATGGAAATGATGGCGTCAGTTTAATATGAATGTCTGTAGGCTTGAATACACCCTCAGAAGCCAGTGCCTGCACAACGGCTCCGGACCCATCCCAGGTAGAGACATCCGCAGGTTCCATAGTCGAAGAAGCATCTCGCAGCATACAGGACTCCGAATGGGTCTCGGTAAAGGCCTGCGAATCTGAAGTAGCGGGTAACAGGGGCTGCAAAAGCATCTCAATGAGTATCGGTGGACTGGCGACTAGCTTAACGGAAACGTTGTCAGCAGTTTTGGACCTATGCGGTCTGTCTCTGTCTTTATCCTCATGTTTTTTCAGAAGATCGGTAGTCGGATGTCTTAACAAGGCCATTTTGGAGTACGTAGAATGAGTACGAAAGTAATTGGCTGCAAAAATGGCCCAATGAATAGTTCGGGCGTTGAAAGAACAAGGCACAAAACAGACAGCGAGGGATGTGGTCTAGGTCTAAACAGGAGATGCAGTAAGAATGAAAATTTCTATAAGGTATTTGCTTTCCACAGGTAAGACAATTGCTAACTTTTACTGACATCGGTTGGAGCAAGAAAAAGGATCCCCAATGGGGTACTTATCTTTTTTGAAGACTCTGGGTGTGAAACTTGAAAATGAAAATTTCAGGAGACAGCTAACCGGCACTTGCGAACTGCTTCTGCTTCGGGCACTGCACGACAAGAAAGACTGATGTAATGGTGTAGGCTGCATGTTTTATACCCCTGACGACTTGACGTCAAGGAAGAAGCAACAGCAGCCGATGCAGAAATCCAAAAACTCTGGTATTCAGGCCAGCTGAGGGCTACCTGCAGGCAGATAACCCAAATGCGATGACTGCAACAGTGAAACACGAAGAACATCAAAAAATGTGCCCTCAATTTAGAAAAAAATGAGCTAGGAGAAGAGTTGCTTGATTTAACAGAGACAAACATATTAACAGAGACAAACATATTAAGATCAATGAAAAGAACAGACTGCAGAAGGTCAATAAAACCCAAAAAGTTAGAAGTTTGATAAAACAAATGAACACAGTAATTAGAACTGTCAAGAGATTCATGCGATATAACGAAAGTAAACAGGATATATTACTGTGCAGCTAAATTAATAACAGATAAAAATTCTACCACAAGAGAACAGGGTAGTAAGGGAAAGGAAGGGGAGAAATCGAATACCATCATGGAAGTATCAACTAGAGAAAACAATAAAGCAATTAAAACAAGACTATAAAGCAATTAAGACAAGAAGTGTCATTGTTAGAAGAGTGCAGAAGAGGGAACAGATCAACAAAAATACACAGAAATATAGACATGATAAAAGCAATGCACAGTATTATCACAGATCAGGATTTCTCATGCACTATCGCAAATAATAAATTACAAACATCAGCATGGACAGAAAAATTTAGAAGATACACTGATAAATATAAAGAAAGGGAGGGTGGCCTAATGGTTAAGGTGTTTGCCTTACAAACACAAGACGCAGGATTCGAGTCTCACAAGGGATAATTGGCTAGGCTTAAAATGGCTCGCAAGGGCAGTTAGCTTAGTACTAATCTATGAACCTATGAACAAAGCAAGCAATTTATTGATTATCCAAAAAAGTGTCATACAGAATTGGGAAACAAGGTAAAAGGAATTGAAAGACCACCAAAAAAAGAAGAAATGGATACCTTTTGGAGAAGTATTTATGAAGATCCAGTGGAACATAATAGAAGTAAAAAAAGAAGAAGTTTAAAGGTATAGGATATGAAATGGGATGAAGTACAGACAGAGAGCTTGAAACAAAGTTAAGAAAAGCCTCTAATTGGAAAACTCCAGGCCCAGATGCAGTACCTAACTTCTGGTTAAAAGTAGTAACAGCTTTGCAAAAATATTTACCTATGAATAAGAACTATTTATATGTGCACCCCAAACAGATACCAGCCTGGTTAACAACAAAATAAGCAGCACTCCTACATAAGAGTGAACCTGCAAGCTACCCTAAAAATTATAGACTAATAACTTGCCTTCTGACGACATATAAACTATACACCGGAACTGTTGCCGACAGAGTCTGTAGTCATTTAGAAGAAAACTCAATTATGGCAATAGAACAAAAGGACAATAAAAAGTCATATGAAACAAAGGATCATTTGTTGTTAAATAAAGTCATAGTGGAGAACTGTAAAAAGGGGGAAGATCTAAGTATGGCATGGACTGACTACAAAAAAGGATTTGACAGTATCCCACATTCATGGATAAAAGTGTTTAAAAATGTATAAGATACACCATACATGGATTTGATTACATTATTGTGGCCATGAAACAGTGGCAAACCACTTTTCAATTAAGCCATGATAAAGGACAAATTATAACTCCAGGGATAACAATTCAAAGGAGGACGATATTCCAGGGTGACTCCCTGTCACCGCTGCTATTCTGTCTTGCCCCTAACCCATTAAGCTGTCTACTAAGCGGATTAGGCCATGGCTATAATTTGGCTCCTAGAAAACAACAAAGTGCAAAAACTTCTCATCTCTTATTTGTCAGTGAATTAAAACTGTATAGCTCATCCAATGAGGAAAGCACAAGTTGCAAAAACATTTTCAGATGATATAAGAATGTCATTTGGTCTTTATAAATGTGCAAAAGCAACCTTTAAAGCAGGAAAGCTGCAGCACCAAGAAAACACCAGTTTGGGACAAGAATGTGATAATAAAAGAACTTGAACAAGAGGGAGTGTATAAATATTTGGGAATCGATGAAGGATCAACAATAAAACAAGAACAAATGTGAATACAACTTAGTAAGGAATATTTTAGAAGATTTTAATTCTGAAAACAGTGTTGACATCTAGGAACAAAATTCAAGCTATAAACCAATTTGCTCTTCCTGTCCTAACTTACAGTTTTGGAGTGACTGACGGTCCTCAAAAGGTGTTAGATAGATTAGATGGGAAAACAAGAAGGATGCTTCATGCTTATCAAATGATTTATAAAAATCAGTGCATACCAAGATCATATACTCCCCGTTCCGAAGGAAGTATGGGCCTCCTTGAAATTGATTACATGTACAGATCTGCAATCGTGGGACTGCACACATCTGCTGACCTCACAAGACCCAAACATAGTGAATGTTTTGAAATGAGGAGAATAAATCTAAGATGACTTCTCTGCTTAGTCTAGCAGAAGCATATTGACATCAAGTGGAAATAAAAATCAAACCAGAAGTAGATAAAAAAAAATCAGGCAGCAACTGAATGTGCCAAAAAAACAAAATAAAGAATATAAGGTGAAGGATCAGATGAGAAGGCAAGAAATGTGGAAAATGCATAAATATAGTTGCAAGTACAAAAAACTTCTGGAAGAACCTCATAATGATCAGGATCGAACACAGGAATGGTTAAGGAGAGACAAATTCAAATCAAAAGATGAAAGGTTAATATTGGTGGCCCAAGATATTGGGCTACGTACACATCGGTTTACTAAGTCCATTGAACACATGGGAGAAACAGATAAATGTATGTTTTGTAAAACAACTGGAAACAGTCACACACCTTGTTGCTGGTTGTGACATACTAATGGCAGGAAACAGTATACTGAAAGGCATAATAATGTGGCAAGACTATTGCACTGGGGATTGTGCTAACATTATGGTACTGAAGTGGCAGAAAAACACTGGAAAAATGAGCCACAAAGCATCATAGAAAATGATGAAGTCTACATCACATGGGCTCACCCATTGCCAACAGTCCAAAAGACAGATGCAAGAAAACCAGATATAGTGGTCCATGAAAAGAAGACAAAAGTAGCATTGATCATTGAAATCACTACACCCAGTGACTACAGTGTCTTGCGTACAGAGACGTAAAGTCATAAAATATCAGGATTTGCAGGCGGAAATGACAGCAATGTGGAAAAAAGATACCCAGACAGTTCCAACAGTAGCAGGAGCAATGGGTCTTATAAAAAATAATTTACAATTGTACTTAGATATGTTACCAATACATGTAACCTCGTACAAATTAAAGGAGTCATTACTGGGCATACTGTGGGTGCTGCGAAGAGCACTTCTGGCTGACATCAAAGACTGAAACAATACTAATTTCATGAACTTTATTTTATTTATTTTATTTGACATTTGTTTACCAGGGTGGTGTGACTTGATCTGCAGAACCCGGTTTCAGCAGAGGCCCGGGAAAAAAGCTCCACATACAGACCAAATACAGTATAATACAATGCAATACAAATGACATTAGAAATACTCTACAAAAATAAGTTGAAAGAAACTATGTTACAAGATTACACATCTAGACAAGAGTTAAAACATAGATAGTGATAGTCACTCTCACCATATACATAACCTACGAGTAGAGAAGTGTCCAAAAATAGTATGTAAATAGTGCAGTGTATGACATTAACTGTTCTAGTACATGAAAAATAGGATGTGGGTTTCAGTTAGGAAAATAATAGCCAGAAAGATAGTGACAGAACTAAGAATAGAGACATTACAGCTTGAGCAATAACTTAAGGATACGGTATAGAAACAGATGGAGTTAGGAGAGCTTTAGGCCCTTGCAGACTTTGAGGGAGTGAAATGTGACAGAAGAGGAGGATGAGGCCAGTGTGGAAGAAGAGCAAAGAGTTGAGCATTAGGCAGGCATTATGCAGGAGCAGAGCCATGTATTTTGAGATGATTTTTTAAAGAGGCTTTGAAATGGGTTAGAATAGGCATAGACCTGATAACTAGGGGTAGTGAATTCCATAGTACAGAGTCAAAGTAATAATACAGAGAGTGACCTGGTTTTCTTGTGGGTTTTGAGATAGCAAAGAGATTTTTGTCTTTTGATCATTAGGATCGATTTGGTGTGTAAGGTGTGACTAGACTGGCTACTGTAGGGCAGGCAGTAGGCTTGAAAATAAGGTTGTGCAAGGTGGATAGCTGAATAAAGGCAAGTTGGTTAGGGAGTTCAAGCCAGTTTAGTTCTAGTAGTGGTTTACAGTGGTGTGTGTAAATCTAAGGTTTGTAGCAAACTTTGCAATTTTGTTGTAGCACTGCTCCATCTTGCTTAGGGTAAAAGTTTGTAAGTTAGTTAGGACAGGGGCACTGTAAAGAAGGGATGGAAGTAAAAATGTTTTTCCAAAGGGTAGTTTTGGTTGCTGCAGTAAAGAAATGTTTGTTTCTATGTAAGAGTCACAATCATTGATGAGTTTTCTTTATATTTTGTATATGGGGGTCGAATGTAAGTTAATTGTCAATGTTAACTCCTAGAAGTTTGGTTTCCTGCACTATTTCTACGACAGTGTTGTCAGATGCAAGGATGTTGAAATGATCCTTGCCAGGGGAGGTGTTTCTGAGTTGAAAGAGTACTAGTTTAGTCTTCTTTGGATTACGAAAGAGTTGGGCATTTCTTAGCCAGCATTCGACTGCAGTAAAGGACTGTTGAGATTTTGAAAGTAGTTCTGGTAGTGATTGAGCGGTACAGATTAGGGTGGAATCATCAGTGTACTGAATGAGGGTTTCAGGGTAAGAGGCAGTGTGAAGCTTGTTTGTGAAAATTTTGAAAAGTAGGAGTCTGAGGATGGAGTCTTGAGGGACAACAGTAGGGTTGTGGAGAAAGGGTGAGAGTTCATTGGACCATTATACTGCTTGTTTACGATCGAGGTAGCTCTGAAACCATTTCACTTTACACTTTAATCGTACTTTGACTTTGGAATGTTGTCCAGTCCTGTCATGGTATTAGAAACCCAAAATTTGGAGAAATTAAAAAAAATAAGAAAGCAAACTAAAATTCAAAAGCAGCCGCATTTCAGCATAGCGCACAACCTCACACATTTCAACAAAAATTCCTTTTTTCTCCTATCTAAAACTATATAACTGGAATGCTCTGAAATACATTCCACTAGATGACACAGTAGCTCTTTTTAATTCTACTTTCTTAAACGTCCTAAATGAAATTGCTCCATTGAGAAAGAGAGTTGGGGCCAAACCTACCCCAGTTGTCTACAAATAAAAAACATCTTAAGAGAGAGAGAGAGAGCCTGGAATACACTTTTATCCAATAAAACACTATCAAATCTACAAAATTTTCAGAGAACTCGGAAACCAAACTAAAACTCAAATTAAGTTAAATAAAAAAAAACATACTACATAAAAACTACAAAAATCACCAAACATGCTTGTCCCCCTATAAACTACCTGCTCAATCCTGGCCATACCGCTCAACCATCTCCTACACTTAACAATAACAACTCTACCAACTGTGCCGATGCTTTCAACTTTCATTTCATTCAGTCATTCTCATCACTACTTCAAAATTCCCCTAATACTAACAACCAGACAACAGCACAACCAACCATTCTTCTTCAAAATCTATCCTTTCAACAAGTTCCCACTACTTATTAAAAAAAAAAATACTTAAACTGAAACCCACTGCCTTAGCCCCCAACAACCTACCTGGCAAATACCTTAAGATGGCTGCAAAAGCAGTAGACTACCCCCAAGTGAATTCTAATAAATTGCTCCATCAGTGAGCCATATGTCCCAAAAGTCTGGAAAAAAAGCCATACTCTCCAACTACAGACCCCTTGCCATCCTCTCCCATTTATCAAAAATACTCAAAAAAATGCATCCAGTCACAATTCTTACATTACCTTACAGAAAATAGCCTCCTCTCTTCATCTCAACATGGCTTTCATCCCCACCACAGTACCCTTACCACTTTATAGAGTTTTCACCAATACAGCAAACACAAATAGGAATGACAGAAAATTAGTATCTCCCCTCTTCCTTGATTTATCCAAGCCCTTTGACACAGTCTCTCACTTTATTCTTCTACATAAACTTCATAACCTAAATCTCAACACCACTGTTATATTATGGTTTCGTAGCTACCTCCAAAACACAACTCAAGCTGTCAGTGTACCACAAAGATCAATCTTGGGACTCTCTAACATCTTCAACAATGACCTACATCAAGCCTGTAAAACTGCATCCAGTATGCAGATGATGCCACGGTTATCTATATTGCCAAAAAAGTACAGTTGTGTACAATTACCATAAATGTAGATGTTCAAGTGTATTCACTGTTGCAGTCATTACACCTAGGGTTATCCTGCTGGCAGGCTACCCTCAGTCGGCCTGAATTCCAAAGTCTAGTGCCGGCATCGGCTGCTGTCACCACTTCCCTGACATCAAAGTGCCAGGGGTATGAAAGATACAGCCGACGCCATTTTCTTGCCCCAGATGTCAGGTGCCCCCAAAAGGGTAGGCTAAAAATATGCCAATAAAAACATGCATGCACCAAAATATATTATACCATCATCTACAAGCAAATACACCACATAAGGTTGTATAGATTTAGAAAAGTGCAGATAAGTTCCAGCAAAGATATGGGGGATGGTGGGTGGGTAACCTGGACTGCAACAGTGAATACACTTGAACATCTACATTTATGGTAAGTGTACACAACTGTACTATGTTCTTCATGTTTCACTGTTGCAGTCATTACACTTGGGTTGAATCCCAAAGCTATGGTTGGGAGGCTGGAGCTAAATAGCATTTGGAGCGGCTATGAGGCCCTACAAAACTGCAGTGGCAAAGCCTGCCCTGGATTTAGAGTAGAGTGGTAAATGATAGTGCTTTGTAAAGGTGTGCACTGAACTCCATGTAGCAGCCTCTAAAATGTCTTTGGTTGGTACTCCCCTGAGGAAGGCTGCTGAAGTGGCTGCTGCTCTGGTTGAATGCAGCCTAATGCCCTTAGGCACTGGCTTGCCATGTTGTGAATAGCAGAAACAAATGCAGTGGCCTATCCACTTTGAAATAGTCTGCCTTTCCTTGTGATCCTGCAGCATATGCCACTAGTAGTTGCTCAGTCTTTCTGAAAGCTTTGGTTCTGTTCAAGTAGAAGCGTAGCTGTTTGTGTATGTCCAAAGAATGCAAAATTATCTCCCCCTTATTCTGTGGGTTTGGATAAAAAGTAGGCAGATGAATAGTTTGGTTAAGGGCCACACTGGACACCACCTTAGGTATAAATGTTGGGTTTGTCCTCAGAGAAACCCTGTCTGGATAAAAAATGATAAAAGGGTCCACAGCCATGATAGTGCCTGTAGCTCTGAGACTCATCTTGCAGAGGTTATTGCTAGGAGCAAAGCTGTTTTCCAAGATAAAAATTTTATATCAGCTGTAGCAGCTGGCTCAAAAAGAGGCAGTGTGAGTTTTTCCAAAACATAATTGAGGTCCCATGCAGGTATTGGTGATCTCCTTGAGGCCTTAAGTTTTTGGCTCCTCTGAGGTACTGCCTTAACAAAGGATTAGAAAAGATTGGTGGCTCTGTAATGTAATGAGCCGAAATGGCAGAGGCATGAATTTTAATTGATGAATAGGATAGGCCTTTGTCCAGCATCTCAGTTAAGTACTGCAAAATCTGAGGAATATTTGGTGCAGCTGTGTCAATTCCTTGTGCCTGGTTCCAGGCACAGAATCTCTTCCATTTTCCGGCACCAGGCCTTCTGGCCTCCAAAATGACATCCATCACAGCTTTACTGAGAGGTGTATTTTGTATGACTACATTATCCACCATGCTGCCATATTTAAGGTCTTGAGTTGGCTGTGTAGGATCTGATTGTTTTGTTGGGACAGTAGATGAGGTATTTGAGGCAAGGTCCAGGCTGGACATTGAGTCAAGTTCCTTAGGATTGGATACCAGTAATGGCGGGGCCAGTCTGGGGCAATCAGTATCATCTTTGGCTTCTCTTGTCTGACCTTTAGGAGTACCTTGGGGAGGAGAGGCAGTGGAGGAAAGGCATATACTGCTAAGTTTTTCCAGTTGAAAGATAGGGTGTCCACTTTCCATGCTTGTCTGTGATACGTCCTTGTGCAAAATCTTTTTAGTTGGTAGTTGTGAGGAGAAGCAAATAGGTCTATATCCGGGCATCCCCATTTCCTTGTTATCAAACTGAAGACTTGTGGATCCAATTTCCACTCGTGGGGATCCATGAGGTTTCTGCTTAGTTCGTCTGCCAGAGTATTTATATTTCCTGGCAGGAATTGTGCCTGCAGATGCACTTGGTAAGTCAATGCTGTGTCCCACAAAGTCATGGCCAGTCTGCAAAGGGGATATGCAAAGGGGATAAGAATGAGTGCCTCCCTGCTTGTTTATATACAATATGACCGTGGTGTTGTCTGTCTTTATCAGTAGTTGTCCCGGATGAAGTAGGTCTTTGAAGGCTGTCAGAGCATTCTGAACAGCTAGCATCTCTTTTTGATTGACATGCAGATGCATTTGGTTTGTGGACCATGTGCCTTGAATACATCTTCCTGCCATGTGGGCCCCCCAGGCATAATCTGATGCTTCCGTTGTTAACGTTTGCCTGGCTGAGGGTAAACTGAATGGCTGTCCCTTGTTCTGGTGACAAGCCTTCGCCCACCATCAAAACTCCTGTTGCAGGCAGGGAATGAGGGTAATTATTGTTTCCAACAGCGATTCCACGTAAATTATTTATTTCAAATACATGTCTTAGCTTTATTTTTAAATTTATTATTGCCTTAAATGCCCTTGTAATTTATTTAGTATTGGCGAAACCAAAAGAAAGTTCAAGCTTAGATTACAAGAACACATTTGAGATATTAAGTGGGGTGCAACAGAGAATTCAGTGGCCTTACATTTTTTAGAAACTCATGATAGTAATGTAAATTTATTACAAGCTACTATTTTAGAGCAAATTTTTGTTAAAAAAGGAGATAAAAAATATGTTATTATACAAAGAATCTATTTATATACTTAAATATAATACATTATTTCCTTATGGTCTAAATATGGAGATTAATTGGAAATATTTGATATAATATATTTGTATATTTTTGTATGTTTATTTTGTATGGGTTTTCGTTTGGAAGAGAGTGTAGTCTCTTTAAATATGTAATTGTTTAATTGATTAATTATGTTATTATTGATTTGTCTTTAGTATATAAGGGAATGCAATTTTACCATGAATTATGTGCTCTTTGAAGGCTTTGGTGGCCGAGGCGCTAAGACATGTATTTGAAATAAATAATTTACGTGGAATCGCTGTTGTTTTTCTACTTTTAGTCTTTTTTAAGACTTCTTTGTTGTTCGTTGGTTATTTAATTATTGCTTCCAGGCTGTGGCAATGTTGAGCCCAAACACTTTTTAGGTACCACTGAAGTTTCCTCATATGCAGTCTCGCATATGGAATTAGTAGAATGCAGGATGCCATGAAGCCCAAAGCCTGCATAATTTTTATTGCAGATAACTGGGCCTTTGTTGTCAACAGTTTGAAATATGTAGTCAGTTGCCTTTGTTTGTCTGGCGTGAGATAAGCCATCTGGGCAGTTGTATTTAAGCTTGCACCCAAGAATATTATCTCTTGAGAGGCTACTAGTTTTGATTTCTTTTCGTTGACTGTGTACCCTAGGCCTGTTAGAAATCTCTTCATGAACGCCAGATGCTGTAGCAGAATGTCCTTGTTCTCTGCTTGAATAAGGCAGTCGTCCGAGTAAGGATATATTTGTATTCCTCTTTGTCTGCAGAATGCAATTACTGGTGCCAGGCATTTTGTGAAGACCCTGGACGCAGTAGATAAGCCAAAGGGCAGTGCAGAGAATTGGTAGTGCATTGAGCTAGCTTTGAATCTGAGGTATCTTCTGCATGTTTGTCTGATTGGGACATGCAGGTATGCCTCTTTTAGGTCTAAAGTCACAAGCCAAGCCTTCTTGACCAGCATAGGCAGAAGCTGCTGTAGAGTCAACATTCTGAATTTTGGCATATCCAGATATGTGTTTAGAATAGATAGGTCCAGTATTGGTCTCCAGGTCTTGTCCTTTCTTGGTACCAAGAATAGTCTTGAATAAAATCCTTGTCCCTGCTCTTGCTCTGGTACTTGTTGAATGGCCCTCACGTCCATGAGGGATAAGACTTGTTTTTGTGCCTCTGCCCATTGATGTTTTGGCAGGTCTAACCAGTCTTTTGTCCTTGGCAGGGTATGGAAGTGAAATTTGTAGCCTTGTGACACTATGTCTAGGACCCATTTGTCCTGTGTTATTATGTGCCAATTTTGAGAAAAAAGTGCTAGTTTTCCCCCTAAAGGTGCTGCCATAAGATAAGTGCTTGGTGCAGGCAGGGGGAAGTCATTGGGACTATTTCCTGTATGACTCTGATTTGTCTTCTCCACTTTTGGAGGTAGAAGCACCCCATTGTTTACACCTGTACGAACCTTGGGGCTGGGATCTGCTTCTTGGGCGTCTGTATCTGCCCCTTTGTGGTCTGTCTGACACTGGAAAGGACCAATTCTTTGTAGGCCAGTGTCTGATAAATCTTGGAGGTTGTACCTGTAAAAAATCTTTAACCGTTTGCATAGATTTAGCTTTGTCCTCCATTTTCTTTAACACCTCCTCTGCTTTAACACCAAACAAGGTATCATGCTGTAATTAAGCATCTAATAGTTTTGCTTTGACATGGTCAGGCAGATTTTGTTCCTTTAACCAAGCAAGCCTCCTGATGACAGAACCCGTAACAGCGGCCCTGAAGGAGGCCTCCAAAGAATCAAAACCACATTGCAAAGTATGCTTTCCAACTTGCTCAGCTGCATGCAATAAATCCTGCACTTCTTTGTTTTCTGCACATTCAGAATTTATCAACATTTTCTGTTTAAGCAGTGACATAATATATTGCTGATATTTGAGCATATAAAACTGACAATTTAAAGCCCTTACAGCCAAGGTAGCAGAGGTGTAAATCTTCTTCCCCCATCTGTCCAATGCCCTAGAATCCCTGTCAGAGGGGGTAGGGTTTTTTGCAGTGGATGCCTTGACCCCTTTGGGACCCTGCGAGATGGTCTCTGGGTCAGCAGCAGGGTTTTTGAAAAGGAATTTATGAGAGTCAGGAACCCTGTAGTACCTTAACAGAAGCCAGAGGTAAGGAGTCAGGGGTCAGACTGGACTCTGAAAATGCATCATCTACAATGTCTAACACAGGTAGAATAGCTAGGGGCCTGTGTTGTGGGAGTAAATGGAAGTCTCTGAGCCTTTACTTAGATTCTGAATAATCTTGGCTCTCCCAGTGGAAATGTTCCCTCATGGTATGCAAGGTTTCCCCAAAAGAGTAATCCTCAGGAGGAGAGGCTGAAGGGATAGATTCGTCTGCATCAGAATCCTCATAGGGAGGAAGAGAGTATTCCTGATCAGAAGAGGAATCAGATGAAATGGAAACCTGATCTGAAGATTCATATTCTGTCTCTTGCCTAGGCACCTTATCAGAGGGGGATGGGAACCCCTGATCAAAGTAATTACGTCTTCGGCCATTTTGAGCATCTGTTTTTTGGGCATGGAAACCTGACCATGAGGCTGTTGTACTTGTTTCTTTGTCTTTAAAGGTGCTTTAGTCTTTGCCTTTGTAGCTGGAGTCACTTTAATGTATAATTGAGTAGGTCTGAAAACACCCTCAGAAGCCGATGCCTGCTCAGTGGCTCCGGACCCATCTGAGGGAATAGTCTCCGAAGGTCCAATACCTTGAGCTTCCAGCGGCCTAGGCAACTCCATGTGGGAGTCTGTATCGGCCTGCGGGTCCAAAGTATTGGGCACCAGGGGCTGAGAAAGCACCTCACTGAGAACCGGCGACTGGCTTAGAGGAAACCTTGTCGTCAGTTTTGGACCTCGGATGCCTGTCCTTTTCTTTTTCTTTGCGTTTCTTGTGAATTCCGGTAGTCGGAGTGCTATCCGACGGCATCGAGTAATTAAATCTTCTGCCAAAATAGTGAAATGCAAAATCGTACTGACGCTTAATAGTGCGTTGGTTAAATCTAGCACAAAACCGACAACTAGCAACATCGTGGTCAGGGCCTAGGCAAGGAATACAGTAAGAATGAACGTCCTTATGAGGTATTTGCTTCCTACAAGAAATACAATTATTAACTTTTTCTGACATCGGTCTGGAGCAAGAAAAAAGCTTTCCCCAACGGGGTACTTAGCTTTTAATGAAGACTTCGGATCTGAAATTTGAACACGAAAATCTCAGGAGTCGGCCGACCAGCAACTGCGAACTGCTTCTGCTTCGAGCACCACGCGGCTAGAAAGACTGAAGAAAATGGCATCGGCTGCATCTTTTATACCCCTGGCGCTCTGACGTCAGGGAAGAGGCGACAGCAACTGACGCTGGACCTAGACTTTGGAATTCAGGCCGACTGAGGGTAGCCTGCCAGTAGGATAACCCCAGGTGTAATGACTGCAACAGTGAAACACGAAGAACATCATCAACAAACTACAAGAATTTACCCAGGAGTCCTTCTCCTGTATAGAAATCTGTCTGTCATCTGCAAAGCTATTCCTTAACCCAAGCCAATCCAAACTAATCCTATTTAACCCAAACAGCTTACAATCAACAAAAACCTCTTCCTCAGTTACCTCATCCAACAAAACAAAAACTGAACTTGTCATACATACTTAACTGCTTGGCATCAGTGTAGACAAGAACCTAAAATCTGACACACACATCCAAAATAAAGTGAAACAATTACATCAAGCACTACATTCTCTCTATACAGCCAAACCCTTCCTCTCAGACACTATAAGAAAACACATTGCCTCTTCTCTCCTCTTGCCTACTCTAACATATTCTGCTCCCATCCTTAACAACATCCAAGTGACCTTGCTAAACAAACTTGAGCAATGTTATTACAAAACAGCACAATTGACTGCAAACCTTCTAAACAGAACTCACCACTGCGCTGCCCTAAGGAAATTACAGTTGCTGGAATTCCCACATTATGTAACCTACTCACAACTTCCACAAATCCATAACATTGTGTATAAACCTAACTGTCCATCCATTTCCAACTTCATACAAATATATAACCCTTCCAGGCCACCACATTCATTGGACAAGCATGTATTACATGTATCCAAATCCAACAATTCTGCTGGCAAATCATTACTTTCCCACGACCTTACTAAATCCTGAAACCCCAGCCCACTAGCAACAAGACAAGAACACTCCCTAAAACTATTTAAAACTTAACTAAAGTCATTCCTACTCAGTTGCCAGCTCTGTACATGTAATGTTTCTGGATAATCTCAAAACCTTTACTGTCACCACTCTTTTATGTAACTGGCCATAATACAGCTACTTCTTCACAATCTCTGACCATCATCTACCCCTTTCCACGGTCTCTCTTTTACCTTTACCTCCTCAATATTCCTTCGTACTTTGTAACCATCTTCATCCTATAAATGACTTCACTGTCTCATACTCAATATCTATTTTCAAATGATTCCATTTGAAAGTAACTAAACTCTATAAGCTTATTCTTCACTTAGGTTTCATGTTTTTGTTAACTGTCAAATCATTACAATTCTACACATATACATTTACTTTTTGATTAACTGTCACATCATTACTAGTCTATGTATGTATGTACATTTATTACGTAAATCTTGTATGATTACCTTCTATTCATTCTGTTAAATGAAGCATTTCTACCAGGGGCTCTGCTTAAAATAAGCCTTGATCCCAGTCAGACTTTCACGGTAAACAAAAGCAATAAATACATACATGCATACATACAGAAGCCAGCAAGAAGTGCAAAAAGCAGAGTACACAGTCTAATTACAGAAGCCAGCAAGAAGTACAAAAAATCAAACTACTTGCACTACAATTTAGTTTTCAGTTAGAAAACATATGGGTAAAAATGTCACAGATGAAAAAAGAAAGATAACCAGATCACTAATGGACCAAATTATTGTGACTTTTACAATGTGCAGCCTGAGGAAATTAATATGCCCTTTTCCCTGATGCTATGCAACCTTAGATTAAAGTAAGTGGGGTGGGGGAAGCTTAACATTTTATTTTTCAAATCCCGAATAATCTTAGTTTTCATCCTTGAAAAGTTGCCACTTTTAACACTGAACTTAAAAATGGGACCTAGTTAGCTCAGTGATGTAAATGGAAGGAGCCCCACCAATGACCCAGGTGAATGAGGTTTGATTAGTGGCCCCAACAGTGATGGAGCAAACAACGGGAGGGACAGGAATGAAGGGGCTATACCCACTTAACATTCTTTCAGGAGAGAAGGAGGATTTATATCAGGTAGGAATGTAGCTGCTATTTTCCCGGGTTTCCAAAGATTATAACTGAGTTCATGTCAGGTCAGAAGAGGTCAAGGCCATAGAGAGGAGATGATGTGCATTCCATGAAAGCAGAGCGTGGCCTAGTAGTGCCCCACTGCAGGCTCCTTAAGTGTGGAGCTTAAAATAGGCAGGTCATCATGGAGGTTCATAAGTTGGTACTAGGCCATCAGCCCTAGGTCCTATACAAGCCTACTCAAACAATTCCCTGGATATTTCTTCCCACAATATTTACTTCCCTGGACCCCTGTCTAGCAGGGCGACTGACGTGATCCCTGGGGTGAATTTCCTATCTCCCATCCAACCGTCAAGGTTCCTTTTGAAGAGGGCCAAGGAGGCGCCCTGCTTGACATGTATGGGCAGTCTATTCCAGAGTATGGGGAGTCTCTGGGTCAGGGATGTTCACCTCTCATGGCTAGTCAGTCAAAGATGGAGCATGAAAACCAGAACAGAGGGTTAGGGAATAAAGTCCATCAGCCCACAGCATGACACACTCATCTTGGTCAATCTAACCCTTGCCCTTATCCGATGAACAGGAAAACAAATGGGCCATTTGGGTGGAGTGGGGAAAGAGGAGATGATGGTCAGTTTGGGCATGGAGAGAAAGGCAAACAAAATGTGATCCTTCCTGAACTAAATCAGTATAACAAAATACATCAACCCAAAATCAGTGCAAATAAGGAAGACGCTCAGTGTCATTAGCTGGTTAGATATGCTTTGCTATGACTGCAAGTGCCAACTTTGTATCAGTCGACATAAAGCTAGGGTGCTGGCTTAAGAGCTCTGGAACTTGTTACTGCAAAAGCATAAAAAGCTGGACATAATAATCGACCTTCCTTCAACTCAAATCAGCTCTACAGGAAAAGAAAGTAGATTTCAGACTGGGCACCCTGTCAGATGTGGGTCATAAGTAATGCTGTACTGATGTCATGATGAAGTTATCATAGCTGGTATTATAATAATATTTTTGCAAACTGGTCATTTTTCCCTTTTTTTAAATTACATTTTTGAACTTCTTAGTTGTACTTTTTTTTTTAAACTTTGCAGGTAAGTGCAAACATTTTCATCTCTCATCACAGATTTCATGCATTGGGTTATATTTGTTTCAAGTGTTTTGCCACTTGACATATCATTTTCTCCAGCTACTCTCTGAGGCTGGTGTTGGGTAAGGTATGTGTTAGAATATGTGAAATTGTGTTTGTCACAACTGTACTGTATTATACGCAATGTCCCCTAATGATAGTGCTGGAGACGGACAGATCTTAAACAAGTAATGCCAAGTGAGGTTGGTACTAAGTTGTTATGATGAGAAAACCTACTAGATGCTTTCAGTGACTGGGCACTTTTCTGTGATCTAGGCCTTGACCGAGAGGCCCTATCATATGATATGGAAGTCTGACAATGCCTAATGGCTGAGTTATGGGAAATCCATATAGGTCCATAGGTGTGTACTAGGCTAATGGCCCTAGAGCCTCTAAAAGGCTAGCCCATAGGATTACCCTGGCATCGTACCAGCCAACCTTAGTCCCTAGTGCTTCTGTCGAGCAGAGCCACTGGAGTGATCCCCGGGGTGAAGTTTCTATTTCCCATCCACTCATCAAGATTTCTCTTGAAGAGGGCCAGTGAGGTGCTCTGTTTGACATGTACGGGAAGTCTATTCCATAGCATGGGCAGTCTCTGGGTTATGAACCTGTCCCCCCAGCATGTTCTGTTGATTCTGGTAATGAGGCTGAGGTCCCTGGAGTGTGTGGTGTGGAGAGATTGGGATTTCTTTAGATGTAGCATTTCTAACAGAGCTGGGTCAGACATAGCCTTGTAAGTCAAGTAGAGATCGCCTCAAAGTAGGTGATATGAGACAGAATAGTTGGAGTTTTTTGAGTCTGTGCATACAGGACAAGTGTTTATGGCCTAGGATCCTCTTTGTGAGGAACTTTTGCAGCCTCTCCAGTTGTTGCAGGTGTCTAGTGAAGTACATGCCAAATGGGACATTGTACTCAATGATTGGCCTAATGAGGGAAGAGTAGATGGAGACAATGATCTCTTTCTTCCTGGATGCAAAACCCTTAGCAATGAGATGTGCCACATAGAAGGATTTTCTGAGCACAGTGGCAATGTGGTGGTCAAAAGAGTTCCCAGATCTCTTACAATGCCTTCTGTGTTCAGTGGACTACCACTGATGTGGTAATTCAAGGGAACCAGGTTTTTCCCAAGGGGGATGATGACACCATTTTTGGCAGTGAGCTTAAGGCCATGGTTCTAACACCAGTCGCTGGTCTCAGTGAGGCCATTATGTAGGATGTCAACATCACTTGGGGAGTTAATCATAGCTCCCAACTTGCAATTGTCTGTGAACTTTGTCAGCCAGAGTCCCTTCGTGTTGGCCTGGACTTCAGAGAAGTAGACGACAAACAGGAGAGGACCCAGGACTGAACTCTGTGGGGCTCCACTCATGACTGGTCAGCAGTCTGACTAGGAGTCAGCTACTTTCACACTATGGGTTCTACCTGTGAGCCAGTTTGCAACCCACCTAGCGATACAGGGGTTGATACCCAGGTTAGTGAGTTTTTCTATGATTCCTGAGTGGGGAATGGTATCAAAGGCCTTGGCCAGATCAGGGTAGGCTGTATGAACCACCTTGCCTTCATCCACAGCTCTGGTGACTGACTCAAAGAAGTCAACCAAGTTGAGCAGGCATGATCTACCCCTCACAAAACCAAACTGTGAAGGATCCAGAGTTTGGAGATTCCCTATATCCTTGTTTATTAGGTCCATGATGACGCGTTCCATAGCCAGACTAGTCAGGCTAATGGGGTGATGGTTCCCAGGGTCTGTAGTCGCTCCTCCTTTGTGGAGAGGGATGACTGTAGCAGTGCACCATTTGGTAGTGACAAAGCCTGAGGTGAAGCTGTGACTGAAAACGGCACACAGGTGAGGTGCCAGTTCACTCTGTAGTTCATGTAGAATACAGCCAGGGATATTGTCGGGTCCCATAGAAGCTGTATTCTTGGCCTTGGACAGTACTGTTTTAACCTGTGCAGCAGTAATACTGGGTGTCTGGCAATCTACTGGTGTTGTCACTGATCCTTGGGGGGGAGCCGTAAAGTTGGCACTGAATCTATCAGCCAGTATACTGGCAATATCTGTTGGCTCGGTATAAGAGGTACCATTGTGCAGTAGCTCAGAGCAAATCTGGGTATTGCCGTGGAGATTCTTTACATAACTATAGAAGGCCTTTTGGTTGTCTTTACTATCTGCTGCAATTTTGTTTTCATAACTAGCTTTAGAGGATTTGATGAGGAATCTCAACCTTTTGTTGAGGCTGATAAGGGAGTTTTTCCAGTCTTGGGACTGCACCTTATTCCACAACAGTTTCCTCCTTCTGTTGTACAGTTTGTTTATGACAGGGGACCACCAGATTGGCTTCCATTTTTTTGAGGAAAGCTTCTTGGTTCTATTGGGTATGGCGAGATCCATGCATTTGTGTACGTGTTCATACAGTGCATATCCATGGTTATATTACTTTCTTGTGGCACCCATGGTGTATAGCCTACACATTCACCATGCATGCAGACATGCCCACTGACTGTAGACAATGTGAGTCTGCTAAGTATTCTCTAGTGTGTGGATACAGATTGACATAGTTGCTGTGTGAGCAACTCTGCTTTGCATGAGGATTATCATGGCATTGCGACTGGCTTCCACCATTCATGTGCACTGGTGAAAATCCTCACACATGCACTGGAGTATGCTAACCATCTTTATCTGACTCTCATTAGCAGTAGCCTGCACCTAAATAATGTCATAGCACATCATTTTTTACATGGAAAAAGGCCTTGCGTGTCTCTGTAGCAACTGTGATTGATGTCTTCATCTGGCAACTCTGTGGAGAAGCTGCATAGTAACCAAACCTCTTTCTTATGTCTTCCTCCAGAGATTCAAACAGTCCACAAGAAAGATGCATTGAGCTATGAATGGATTAAATTCCTGCTGGGACTGGCATTTCCTCATAATACACCACCTGTTAGTCTGTGTCACTAATTATGGAGTCACCAACATATTTGGAGGGAGATCGTCCTGGCAGTACACTTTACAGCTGTGTACAACTGTCCTCAGGCTGTGTTAGAAGTACAAGAGTAATAACATCATTGTCAGTAGCCATACTGCTTTCAATATCAACCTGCCTTGGTGCACAACAGCCTATCAGTGTTGTGCCTGTTAAGTAGGGACAGACCTCATTAATGAGCTGTTACAGTTCACTGGAATACCCCCACACCTGTAGACAATGATGTCACCTCTATGATGAACTGCAATGAAGGCAGCCTAACCGGCTTGCCAAGTGGGTAGCAGAAATGGAGGAGTAAAGACTAAAGTCATTCTCTAAGTATGTCTTTGGTACTATTACAATATGAAAAAATATGTAAGTGTGCCACAGATATGGGTCAATACTTCTAAGGTAATGACAAAGTTGCAGTTTTTTGTCCATCTAAAGTATTTAACAGTCACTCGGTTAAGTGCTTATTCAATATTTGTACTATTTAAATGATTTAATTACTGTTAAAAATGCTGAGGTAATACAAATTTTACAGTTTGTCTTTTTCAGTAATTAATTACTCATGTAAGTATGGGTCAGCAGTGCTGAGGTGATGCCAACTTTAATTGTTGCATTATTTTAAACGGATAAACATGCAAAGTCTGTGGGGAACATCTCCAATCAGAATACAATACATTTAAGGAGAAGTTTCGTTATTCTTAGTAAAATAATTTATTTTCACTATAAAAGGTTATGAAGGTACTGAAAGCTTTCCACCTCTGCACAACTTTGCCCTTCTATTATCTACAACACCATGTCATGTGAGGGGGGGGGGGGACATTTCAACAGAGAGATAGTCCTTTCTGTACTCAGTGTTATAAGGCAGGGGCATACTGTTTGAATATCCAAGTCAAAAGTTGTAACTTGGGGGGGGGGGGGGGGGCAACAAGCCATTTCATAAGACAGCTGTCTATCCACTGAGTAACAGCTTACAATCTTTTACATTTACATACAACGGTGCAGTTGCCACAGCAAATGTAATATGTTTATAGTACAGAAAGGTGTTTCCAATATTTGCTAGTCTATTTTTCTTTTGTGTTTTACGGCATGACACAAAATTGCTCTCAACTGCCACCTCTGTCACAGGAGGCTAGCAAGGCTGGTCCCCCAACTCTGTAAGTATTCCATGTATCAAACAAAAAATACTAATATTAGTTATACAACTAGTATTTACTGCAGTATAGTATACTATACTAACCATAGTATAGATTATTACATCATAAAAACTAAAATAAAGCATATATTTATATTGTATTAAATAATACATTTCATCATACTACAGTGCATATTAAAACAGTCATAATAATGCTGGTGAAATCCGCTAGTACTACAAAATGATTAACAACCATTGCATTATCTTACTTATTAATTCTGCTTCTTCCTTTCATGTCTCCCTCTACAGATCCAAAAAAGCCTGGAGCACCCTGGCTGCAATGAACAGCTACAGCCCATGAAATATCCCTCCAGATCTTCGAGGGTATGTTGGTTTGTCTATCTTTCCTTCCATTTGTGAACTCATCCTGCTATATGATCACCCTCTTCTGTTTTGTCTGTATTTGTGTTATTGTCAACATCTGTCTCTCTTCCCTACCTGTCATTCTTTCTCTTACTACTCTTTCTACTTCTCCATATCCCCTTACATACTTGAGCGAAAGGAAAAAGGGGTGCTATCCATACCAATTAAAAAAAAAAAAAAAAAAAAAAAAACTCCAGTCCCATCTCCTCCAGCACAACTCTTATGTCTCCTTACTGTGATTCTCTGGTCTAGAAGCCGCAGGGTGGTGCAGCGGTAGCACTGTCGCCTCACAGCAAGAGGTTCTACCATTCGATTTTTGGCTGGAGCGCCTTCTGTGTGGAGTCTGCATGTCCTCCCCGCGGTCGAGTAGCGTTCGAAAGATATGCGTGAATGGGCGTTCCTTCATTGAAGGTTGGGCGTCGAGCTGGCACCTCGGCACCATAAAAATCTACTGCTAATCATTAGTGGATTGGAGTTCCACTGTGGCGACCCCTAACCGGGAAAAGCTGAAAGAAAAACAGCAACAACTGTGATTCTCTGGTCTGTTCTCTCCCTTTTTTCCAACTTTTATATCCACTCCTTTTCACACTTATTAAAGCTATAAACTAGTACCATTCAATGGATAGCCACAAAATAAGGCTAATAGCAAAGTGGATTTAAACTGCTAGCTAGGGCACTGAGTCCAGGTGCGTGCAGGTTCTTGCTGTCAAGTCTTGTGTTATCAGAGCAGAGCGGTGCTTGCGGGGAAAGTATAGAAACTTAAGACGACAGGTAGCAGTTATGTACATGTGCAAAGGATAAACATGTATGCAAGTATTCTTGCATATTTCTAGCCAACTTTACACACTTTCATCACTGCACAGTTTACCTTAGTGGTTCTTTGCTCCCTTCATATAAGTAAAAACTAGTGCTGCTGGTGTTTGATTACTGCATTTGCAAGTGAAGTGGCACTTGTTGCACATTCACCTTAGACATTTGTGTGATACAGGACTAGGAATGAGACCTTTAATCTCAAAGATCTGTTGTTATGGTATCTGTACTTGCCCACAAGTACACTATCTTCCAGAATATTCAGTGTAACAGTAAACAGTAACTGTATGCCAATCCATACCTCTTTCTTTTGAAAAAGTAGAATATGAATGCTAGTTAATGCCAGCAGCTAATGGTGCTAAAGAGCTGAACATCTGTGATAGTATTTATTACTTTCATATAATAGTATTTAGTAATATAATGCAAAAGTGTAACAAAAAGGACATCAAGGTTCAGTCTACAGAAAATTAAATAATAGTGACAAGGCATACACATAAAATGTCAAGAAGTAAAGACATAGTTAACTAAATAATAGAAGTCAAGAATAAGGCAGCCTTAACCCACAGTTTAAGTTAAATGTTTATCTACTAAAGTACATACCTAGCTAGTGTTTGTACCACAGAAATACTAAACATGTAAGAAATACTAACAACAATATTCTTATAATTTTACTGTTGGAAGAGAAGTCTAAATCTGTGAGAGCTCAAAGAGAATTTATCTTAAATGAATGTAACCTCTAGAATAGAAGAAGCAAGCAGACACCTGTTTAAAGCAAAGCAGAGACCCCAAGGAGTGCACAGCTCCTGAAACCAAATCTCAAAACTTGTCTTAAACACATTGCCTTATAAACAAAATTAACTATCCAATACAAATCCGCAATTAAAAGGATGAGGAGATATACAACCACTACAAGGCTACAACAGAAAGGTATTATCAGCTACTGCTATAAATAATAGGTGTAGACTACAAAGAAAGAAAAACTGCGCCATGTAAAACCAGCTAGTAATGGTGTTTTAATTTTGCTTTATTTTGAATTATGTTTTACAAAATGAAAAGCTAATAGCCTATTAGTAAACTGAAGAAATTTTCCTGAGTAATGTCTGACATCAATAAAAATATATATCCAAAAACCTGTACTAAGGAAACAAAAGAATGGCTTGCAGGATAGGATTCTAATCGAAGCAAAATATCCTAAGAAAGAAAAAAAACATTGTTTTTTGAATTAATTTCATAATATAGAACAATCTATTTAATTTTGCATTTGTTTACTGAGATAGTCCTACTAGGCAGCAAAGCCCCTTTTTTCAGCAGAAGTCCAGAGAAAAAAGCTCCAATACAAAACAAAGCATTAACAACTGGTTACAATAAAAGATTAGGAAAGCTGAAGTGATAATGCAGAGATACTGCACAAACAGGCAAATTAATAAAAGTAACACAATATAAGGAAGCATACAATCATGGGATCTATTGTCTTGAGATGAATCAGATTAGAGGGCTTGGCAACAAGTGAAATTCATAGAGGAGAATTCAGTATACATAAGGTACTATGAACAGATACTGCTATAGCAGAAGCAAGAGAAAACAAAAATAAATATTTTTTTTTCTGAGAAAAAATAATGCAGCAGTAGAAAGTTTTAGAGATTAATATTCTGGTATAGCAATAGTAGTATGGCATACGAGAAAAGCAAATAGTGACAAGGTGAAGGAAGAGGTATACAGATACACAAGAAAATAGCAGATAGGGGAGGGCCTGTGAAACCAAAGAAGGAGGAGCTGAGAAAACTAGTATCGGTTTAGGGGGTTTGAAAAAATTAGGTTTAGTCAGATGACAGGCAAGTGAAGTGTGTGTGAGATCGTTTTTTTCAGTTCTGATCTAAACAATATTAGGAAGTCAATTTGTCTAAAGGGGTATGGAATACTGTTCCTTTTTTGAGAGTCAATTTGTGTGCAGACTGTCACCAGCTGTGCTACTAGATCTACATATATGAAGAAGTGATCCGAAGAGTAAAGTTCTGTTTGGGAAGTATGGCTGGACAATATATTTCAGACTTGGATCCAGGAAAAGAGTGAAAACAAGATTACCAGAGTTTCCACATCGGCTAACTGTTTCAATGAAACTCACTAGAGTGGTAATGGTGCTACAATTGAGCCTGAAACCATGTTTTGTGTGCGTGTTGGGGGTGGATGATAAATTATCAGTGATATACTTTAGACTTTTTGAAGGGATGAACTTCTCTAGGTTTTTAGATATAGGTGATAACATTGCTATGGGTCTATAGTTAGAGAGGTCAGTCGATGGCCCACCCTTGTGAAAGGGTATGACAAAAGATTCTTTCAAAGTACTGGGACATAGTTTTCTTTGACAGAGTGATTAATAAGTGTAGAGATCAGTTATGCTATTGAGCGGCAACCTTGATATTCAAAGGGAAATTGGTCAAGCGTAATTGTTGTAGATTTAATGTTGTATAGCTATTTTTTTAATGACCCAGGTAGGCACAGGGTGGAGCGAGAACCCTATACTATGATTTTTTGCTGGTGGTAGAATATGGTGTGCGGTTTTGTCACTGTTTTTAAGTAGGGAGACTACTGACTGGATAAAACGTTGGTTTAACCATATTGCTACAGTCTTATATTTTGTTGTGATATAGATGGGGTGGGTTTTGTGTTTTTTATCTGGATTTAAACAACTATTTATTGAGGGCTAAACATTTAGGATTTGAGCTGCACATTTCCTGAAATTATGTATAGCAATTTTTTTGTCTTTTTTGATGAGCAATGTGGACTTGGTTTCAAAGGAATCTGAAATGGTGTCGGTTACCAAATGGATTACTGTATATCCATGATTTCCAAAGCCCTACCCCTATTTTTTTTATATAAGTTGTTTGGTGTGTTTAGTTAACCTTCAATCTTTTGGTCCTTAAAAGGATAAGGTTATTTAGGATACAAAGGAAGGCACTGTTGAGTTCTGAGAGCCTTTTCTACTAGTAAGCTAATGCAGTATGTTCCAGTTAAATCTAAGCAGTGTGTTAGTGAAGTTTTCTCCTTGGAAGTTGGAGAGATTTCTAACTATATTGTAGTGGTACTTGTGAGGACTTTGTTTCTGATATCTGACTATGAAGATAAACTGGACCTATCTCAGTTCGGATTCATCAAGGGCAGGTCATGCTTATTCAACCTGATGTTTTTTTTTTTGAAAAGGTCACAAATGCAATGGTTGAAGACAAAATGGTACACACAGCATTTCCTCAACCCAGTCAAAGGTTTTGACACAATTCCCCACTCAGGCATAGTAGAAAAGCTAAATAAGCTGAGAATAAACCCCTATGTCACCCGGTGAATTATCAACTGGCTCACAGACAGAAGGCAGACAACTTCCCCTATTTTGATTACCTCCACAAAAAAAAGTAATTGGTGGAGTCCCTCAGCATTCTGTGCTAGGCCCCTTCCTGCTTGGCATCTACTTTCTGAAGTTGAAGCCTACACCAAAGGGCTCTGGCTGACTAAATTTGCAGATGACTGTTAGATAGGACCATTCACTGAATCCTCAAATGACTTAGACATCCTACAGGAAGGTTTGTCTCAAATAAATAACTGGTGTCAAAATCACTGTCTGAAACTAAATGCCAAAAAATGCATTATTGTATCCTTTGGAAAGTCATCTACCCAGGGACCTACCACACTGACAATACTCCCCTAAGAGTTGACCCAGTTGTTCGGGATTTGGGAATTTATGTGGACAATGAGCTAACTTTTGACAATGGAGTGTCTATTACTGTAAGAAAGTCCTTCTATACTGCCCAACTTAAAAACAAAGGAATTCTGTCTAGATCTAAGGATGTCATTGGCCCACTTTACTTAGTCATTAGGTCAGTAATTGAATGTAATGTCTCCTGTGGCATGTATCTGACCAGACCCATGCAACAACTGGTACAGTCACAGAGATACCTTACTAAAAGGCCTAAACAACATGTTTTACATGGACTTGAAGTCCTGTCACTATACTCAGTAAGTATCCTATAGACTGTTAAGAGGTGACCTGTGTTTGGCATACAAGCCATCCTATGATCCATTACTGATGGATTTACTGCACATCAGCAAGTCAAATGACATCAGAAATAATTGGTATAGGGATCTAAACCTCTTCTGCAACATCAACAGAATGCTCTGGAGGGACAGGTATATTTCATAGAGGATACACAGCTGTGGAACAAATTCTCCATCCACATAAAACAAAGTTCATCCCTGTGCATTTTCAGGTATAACTTAGTTCTATGGAATAAAAACAGAAAATTTACCCCAGGAGTGCCCTCTATACATCTAATGGATAGGAGGAAGCTCCTAAATGCTTTATCCCATACATGGGTCCCCTCACATTATCTATGATACGACTCCAGTTATTCTTATTAGGGGTAATAAATAATTATTGACCATGGGATGGATTAAGGCCAATCTATAACCAAATGGGACAGGGTTATTTCAAGCACAAAAAGGGAAATTGGTTAGGCTTAAATGGCTCACAAGGGCAGTTAACCTAGTACTAACCTATGAGAAATTATTTTTTAAGGTTCCAGGTAGAGTGCCTGAAGTAGCAACTGTCCTAGGGAGTGTTGCAAGAACACTGTCTAATATAACTTTCTTTGTTTAAATTTTACTTTTACCTGGTGCGGTGCTGATTAGCTGTGCAAAACAACATAGTTTAAGGAATTGGTTGGACTTTTCAAGTTAACTGCAAATCAGTCTATGCTGACATCACCCATAATGATGGTCTCTTGGTGAATGTGATGGGACATCCAGTACAGGATCTCCTCTAGGGTGGAATGTATAGCCCTACACTGAATTGCAGACTTGTGCTTGTTTAGTTTTAGGGAAGAAATAAGGTACTCATCATAATGGAACTGTGGAGATGCTAGGTGGAATGTTTTAATATGGAAGCTATTTTTATATAATACAGCCACTCTTTCAGCCTTTTTGTTTTTTTCTTTGTAGCCTAAGAATATTACAGCCAGGGAGTACAATTTGTTCATCCTCAGTGGTAGGCTTTAGCCAAGTTTCTGTAGCCAGAAGGATAGCCAGATATGTAGTTCTGGGAGTTTATTTTTAATACTCTGGAAACTGAGATAAATTAGTTTTAGCCTGTGATAGTATTATGACTGTCAGAGAGTACTGTAATATTACATGTGGTGCATATGTTATGCTGGAGAGAGAGCCTAGTGGGATCTGGATTTCGGTGGATATCTCCAGATAGATTTAGTACATGAGTAAAGTGGAAACAGGGATATATCCATTGTTCTTTATGCTTTTGTCTTGTTTAGAATTTATTTCTAAAGTAGTGGGTTATGATGCACATATACCTAAAAATTCATTAGCAGAGAAGTTATAAAGAATTGGTAAAACAGGAAAAGAGTGGGTGGGTAGTTGCTTGCGAGTGTTCCTTGCAAGCAGTTATAGTAAGCTGTGATATGATTAGGAATAATAAGGATATTAGACAACTTGGAGGAATAACATAAAATAGTGTTTTAGTGAATTGTAGTGATATCAGACACAGGATGATTATGATGTAGGAGGAGAGGAAACATATGGTGAGGAATACCTAAATATTAGAGTTGAATCGAGGCAGTAGGATAAAAGATAGAAAGGACAGTGTGATACACTTGCAGTGAAAAAATAATTCTCTAAAACAAATGTGCAAATGCAGATAGTTTAATAACTTAGTACTTAAGTTGACTTACTAGTGCAGAGTGTAGGGATAGTTAACATATAAGGGGCTAGAAGGATAATGGCTTTCCAGTAGATTTGCTAAAATAAAAGTATAAAGTAGAGATTTGTGGTAAGGCAGCAGATGAGGGATGGCTGGTCACAAAATACTAGTATGTTAGTGTTAAAATAGGGTCTATAGTAGTAACTCAAACGCTTAACTTATCGAATCCATAAACATCGACTCGTCCTTATCGAACGTCCAGAAGAGCAAAACCGGAAACATGGAATCGTCATAGTTGGCCTTCTGCGGTATAGCTCCGTAAGGTAAGTGTGCGATAGTTAGGGTTAGGATGCGGGTTAAGGTAAGGGCATAGATGGTAATGTATGTTAGACTTAGTGTAGGATTTTGTTAAGTGTATGTGTGTGGATTATTTAGTTTGTTTGGGTTTAGCTTTTTAAGGTAAGTGTGCAATAGTTACGGACCATAGGGTTAGGGTGCAGGTTAAGTGCATACTTGGTGGTATATGTAAGATTTAGTGTAGGGTTAGAAGTAGGGTTTAGTTTAGGGTTAGAAGTAGGGTTTTGGTTAGTGTATGTATATGGTTTATTTAGTTTGTTTGTGTAGGGAGTATGTAGCGGGCGGTGGGGTGGGACAAGTATGATAGTTCGATGTTTTGAATTTCGTGGTTTAGGACGTTTGGTGTTTATGTGGTTCGATGAGGATGGGTCGACGTTTAGGGAATCGATAAGGTAAGCGTCCGTGTTTATAATATAGACCCATTAAAATATTCTAAAGTGTGTACAAAAAATAGATCAGCAGGCTGTTGTATGTGAAGACGGGATGGTTCTTCTGACTTCAGCTGTATGCACATTTTCTATTACACACTTTTAAGATAAGTACACATGCAATAAATTACTGCAGAACAATGTTAAAGTTGCTGATGAGCTAATACCGTAAAACTTGTCAAAGATGTTAAAAATACTATTTCATATTCTTGTTGGTTGCAAGCCAATTTTTTGTAATGATGTATGAATCTAACTTTCAAAGGGCAGTCAGCTGTATGGCAGAAAATACAGACCCTTCCAGGAATGTGTTTTTTTTTTAATAAATATGGAGAATTTGAGACTGGATAGTAGTAGAAAGTTAGTTTGTGTAGTATACAAAATACTAAGGAGTTTTTAGAAGTGCGGTTCAAGAAGATCATTACACAGGTATTCTGAGCACATACGTCTTTGCAAGGAGGAGTTAATATGGAAAGAGGAACTAGCTTTTTTCTGATACTGACCTTTCAATTAATCCTAATTTTTATGGCATTTTAAAGGTTCTAGAAACGGCTGGTCAAAAAGTAAATTATCTTTCACAGCTGTGTCTAAAACGTGCACTTTAACATCTTAAGGCTTGTGCCCCCATATGAAAATTTGATAATGTGGCATTGGGAACATCACTTCAATTTTAACCCTATCTACATTTCCAGTTTTAACATTTACTTTAGATTTCTGGACATTTATTTTTTACTTTGGATAAACAATGGCCATAAACTGAGTTAATGTTTAGATTATATCCAGAACAGGTTAAGTTTTCTTAAATTCAACCAAAGCACACGAATGATGGTATTAAGTACCCCAAAGCTCAAATTAATAAAAATTATGAGCCTTGCAATTTTGCAGCTACCATCTACTGTACTTTCTAACACATAGCTGCATTTGCATAACAACCAACCTCTCAGTCAAAAAGGAAGTATACTTAAGGGTCAGCTGGTATTCTTTCTGTATGATGAGACACTAGTTAAAGGGAATGATAAAATAAATGCTATGTTCTTGAAAAGAGGGTACACCCCCGGGCATGCTGAATGAAATAAAAAAAAGAAATCTTGTTAGGAAGAAACACAAAGTTTACTTCCCTTCTTTTTAAAGGTATAGACTGAACCAATGCTCCACCGAGACAGAGGTACATAGATTTGAAAGGGTCAATGCTAGATGGTAGACGCCCATGCTACTCAAGGCACCAGCCTCTAAACTTTCATATACATTTAGATCAGCTGTTTAGAGAAGGCCTTGCAGGATGGCTGGCCAAACCTTCCCTACTCTTAGTTTGAAAAGGAGCTGACACCACTTGGAAAAATATGTCTGGGGGATCAAGTAGCTAACTACTACAAAAATGCTCTGAGAAGAAGCATTCTTCAAAAAAAAAAAAAAAAAAAAAAAAGGCTGATAAAACAATTGCTGCTCTAGTAGAATGGGCCTTAACATGCCCCTGCTGAGTCCTCCAATGCCTTTCACGGACTGGGGCTGAGAAAGGATCCAAATTTCTAGATTCTGCCCAGTAAGAAAACCGTTTCCATTTACCAGCATACGCTTTCCTCGTAGTAGACTTATGTGAGGAAATAATAATATTACGGACTGCTGGGGAGATATTGGAAAGCCTGGCTAAGGTTGGAAGTGGAGTAACCAAGCTGTGAGCTGGAGAGTTTGAAGGGATTGGTGCAACCCGTCTGAATGGTGAAGCAGAAGATCTGGAACTGGGTCCAGAATCCATGGTTGATCCAGAAGGTGGAGGTGTAGGAACGGGAACCATATCTGTCAAGGCCAATATGGGGCAATGACGATCATTTTGCAACCCAACGATTTTGCTTTCTGTAAGAGTCTCGGAATTAGGGGAAAAGGGGGAAGAGCATAAAGGAGTCCCTGAGGCCAATCGTGGACTAGAGCATCTCTGGGTATATGACCTGGAAGAGGAAGTAGGGAGAAGTAGCTGCTGCATTTGTTGTTGAGAGGAGTGGCAAATAGGTCACAGCAAGGCTGTCCCCATTTGCGGAAAATAAGATCCGCAACTTCCTGATTCAGAGACCACTCATGAGGCATGAGGATAGCTCTGCTGAGCCTATCCGCTATGATGCTGGATTTCCCAGGGATGTGCATTGCTATCAGAAAACAGAAGGAAATCGACCATTGCCACAGTCTGAGTGTTTCTCGACACAAGGGGTAAGACATGGTCCCGCCCTGTTTGTTGATGTACCACACCACTGACATGTTGTCTGCTTGGACTGCAATGGTCCCAGAAGGAAGAGAGTCTTGAAGGGCTCACAACTCTAGGAGAACCGCTCTTATTTCTAGGACACTGACATGCAGATGGTACGCGTGAGGTTGTCAAGTGCCTTGGACTGTCCTACCTAGATAATGCCCCACCCTATCAGGGAGGCATCCATGGTCACTGCGGCTACCAGAGGGGGTTGTATGAAAGGTCTGCCCTGAATTACTAGTGGGGAGACCATCCACCAAGAAAGGTGTCTTTTGCATCAGGATCATGTGGGATATGGGTAGTTCCTGGAAAGACCACTGCGTGAAAAAAAGCCACTGAAGGATTCTCATGTGGAAATGCGTTAATGGGACAAGAAGAATGGCAGCTGCCATGGAGCCTAGAGCTTGGAGGACATGTCTGACTTGAACCCTTTTGCTCTGCATTAGAATTAACACTTGTTGATGAATAGAGGAAACTCTTTTCTGTGGTAATCTTGCAAACATTTCTTTTGTGTTAAATTCTGCTCCTATGTATGTGATAGACTGACAGGGCAACAAGGCAGATTTTTCGAAATTTACTGTAATGCCTAGTTGAGTGCATGATGTGATTGTATAATCCCGTGCCTCTAAGAGTTGAAGTCTGGTGGTAGCAGTCAGGAGCCAGTCGTCTAGACAGGGAAACACCTGGAATCCTTGATGCCTCAGGTGAGCCGTGACTACTGCCATACACTTGGTGAACACCCTGGGGGCTGAGGTGAGACCAAAGGGCAGAGCTCTGAACTGGGAATGACTGGCCCCCACCCGGAAGCGAAGAAATCTCCTGGAGCGTCTGTCCATTGTACACATCCTGAAGATCTATTGAGCACATCCAATTGTCCTGACCCAGAAAAGGGAATATGGACTGCAGTGTCACCATCCAGAACTTTCCTTTTTGTACAGATTTTTTCAATCTGCTGAGATCCAGTATTGGTCTCCAGTCCCCTGTCTTTTTTGGTACTAAAAAGAATCCTGAGTAAGTTCCAGATCCTAGTTGGTCTGCAGGGACTTCTTGAATGGCTCTTTTTTCTAGCAGTCTTGAAACTTCTGTGACTGCTTGATCCCTTAGATTGGGTGGGACATCTGGGATGGGCTTTTTTGATTCCATGGGGGATTGATGGAAGGGAATTTTGTAACCTCCGGATATGATGGATAGTACCCATCTGTCTCTTGTTATATTTTGCCAGGCTTTTGGGTACAGCGAAAGTCTTCCCCCGACTGCCTCCAGAGGTGAGCAGTCGGGCAACCCTTCAGGGATGCTGGAAGGGTTTTGGCAGAAAAGGTTTTTCTGTCACCCTGGTTTTGCGGTCCCCCTCTGCCACAAGGGTGGTGTCTGTTGTTGCTGTTTCCCCCTCTGCCCCTGGGGGAAAAATCACCACGTGTGTCAGGCAAGGGTCCCTGGGATTTTCGGAACCACATCTTTCCGCTCTTTTGACCCTTGGGATAAGGTCTGGAAGGAGTGGAAAAACGGACTCCCACGGCAGAGAGAGTCTTACCTTCCTGCTCACACCCGGTCAACGTGTCTTTCACCTGAGGCCCAAAGAGAAAGGAGCCATCAAAGGGAGTATTGGTGAAGGACACTAGAAAGGGTACCGCAAACTGACACAGCCGCATCCAAGCATGTCTCCTGAGAGCTACACCTGTCCCTGCCGCTCTGCTCACTCCATCGGCTGCATAGGAAATCAGCCTCATGGAGGAGTTGACAATGGAATTAAGAGTTGCAAGCTGAGAAGCTACTTTGGCTGGTGCTCCCTCAGCTGTAGGATCTTGAAAGGTATCTCCAAGCTCTTTCAGGAGATCCCTTTGAAGACTTGCAAAATGGCATAGATAGTTCAGGGACCTCATTGAAAAGGTCCCTGAAGCAAACATTCGCTTTCCATATCTGTCCATCATCCAAGACTCTTTGTTTGGAGGATGAACAAATGAAGAGGTTTCTGCTAACTCTTTCTTGGTGGCTCCTGTTACCAACATGGCATCAACAGGCACACCTTTGGAGAGGAATTGCTTGTCCTGGGGGGTTGTAATAAATTTGTTTGGTCTCCTTGGAGTAAGTTCTACAGAATCTGGAGCTGACCAAGCCTTTCGAGCCACTACAGACATGAGTGGATCGAAAGGAGGAGATACCCAGGAGGTGGAAAGTCGGGAACTGAATGCATCTAGGTATACAGACTCATTCTAGGTAGGTGCTAGGGTAGTCCAGTCCCTCCTCTGTCTAAGCATTTCAAGGATGTCCGAGAAGGAAACTTCTTCAGGGGGGGACCTTGGGGACCCTTCCGATTCATCTATGTCTGTATCTGAAGTGACAGACTCAGGGGAGTCTATGTGCTTTCCTCTTGTACTTCTTTTTCCGGGGAGACTCTGAGTGATCAGGGGAGGCTTCAGAAGAAGAGGGATCACCCCCAATGGGGTGTCCTGGGGCATAGGTTCCCTACGCTTGGGGTCTGGAGGAGGAGTAGAGGTTGGAACAGACACCACGGGGGGAGGAGCCAATGGAGCTGGCAGTAGAGCTGTTTTGGGGGACAGCACACTCCACATGACCTCGAAGGCATCATGACCACTAGGCAGAGAAAGCTCCGGCTCCGAAGAAACAGGAGTCATTCTCCGCGTCAAGGGTGACGGCTCCACGGCCAATGTTGGAGCCGAGCTCACCTGCGCCGAAGCTCTGAGGGGGAGAACGGGGTCGGACAAGGGTCCGATGCCACTCCCCCCCTCAGAGCCGACATGAGAGCCTCATCACCTAGCTCCCTCGATAGAAGGTATGATCGAGGTAATCGGAGCCAACGTCGGAACCGAAGGAGAGATGATAACTGGTGCCGACGGTTCTACGACCTGCAGATCCATGGTCTCCAGTTCCGAGCTAAATGTAGTCGGAGGAGGAACAGAAATAGAGGTTGTTGGAGCCGATACTTGTTGAGGTGGGCTGGACAGAATTTTTGCCAGTGCCTGTGACTTAAGCAACCTACTTACTACTCTCTCCACATCATGATCCGATAATCTAGATGATTGAGAGGAGTGGGAAGAATGATGGCCAAGTTCGCTCTGTAACAAAGGTGACTGAGGTGCCGAGTGGATGGACTCCAAGGACGGAGACCTCAGTCTCTTATGGCTCCGAAATAGCAGACGGAACCGATGGAGAAGTTGTCTTGTCGGTGCCAGCTGGCACCGACATACTTGGTTGGTCAAGTAAAGGAGTCGGCTCTGAAGGTGGAGCCGACGGCTTGACAGAGAGAGGATTTCGCTGGCTGAGTACTTTTAGCCGGAGAATCCTGAGGCTTCAATAATCCCCGGATTAATTTGTTTTTGTGCTCCTGCAGGAGACTAAAAGCGCGACATATAGAACAGGATTCCTGCAGGTGAACAGCGCCCAAACAATATACACAACTAGTGTGCCCATCTGTCAGAGACATTTTCTGACAGCATGAGTCACACTTTTTGAAGCCAGACATTATAGTAACAACAACCACAACAACTATAATAAAAAGTTAAACTACAAAAAACAAGAAACAAATAGACTTTTTTTTTATATATATATACAGTTAAGGTACAGAAAGGAAAACCTCTAATTTAAAAGGCTATCCTAAAGGGGGGGGGGGGGGGGGGAGAACTCTTTAATTTAAACAAGTTCAAGGGAAACAGAAGGTCTGCGAGTTATGGAGCGACAGCCAACAAGCTAAAATACACAAAAAAATGATAAAAGGGATAAAGGAATATTATGAGGACAAAAAATAGACAAATACTTGACAAAATTTCAAGAATAAACCACAATATATTGATAAAAACAAACTATACTAAGCCTGAGCCAGTAAGGAAGCAACCTCGCAGCTGAAGCGGCAAACGAGATCTGGGTAGCTGATGCTGGGCATGCTGGGATAAGGGGTAGCCTCGAGTCAGAAAACAGCTCTCGAGCTATAGAAGATGGCGGAGTCGGAGCCGAGGATCGGCTCCAAACCCAAACAGCAAGAACGAAGGCGAGATGGACAACTTAACATCATGTGTTGTCTGCAGTCAATATGAATACCACTTCAAGTCTCTTCAAAAAAAAAGTTACTAGTCTAATGGGACTAAACCAGTCAACAAAGCATAAAAAACAATAAAAATACATTCTAAAAGGTTTAACATTATTCCTCTTTTATTTTCTGGCTTGAAAAGGAAGACTAGCAATTTTTTTTGTATTTACTTAACATTTGTTACCAGGGAAGTCTGACTTGGAATTAAGCCAATTTTCAGCGAAGGCCCAGGAAGAAATGCTCCAGATGCATATCTTTGTAATGTGGGAGGAAACCGGAGTACCCAGAAAAAACCCACATGAACAAAGGGAGGACATGCAGACTCTGCACAGAAGGCACTCCAACTGAGAATCGAACCGGAGAACCTCTTGCTGTGAGGCAACAACGCTACCTCTACATTGTCCAAATTTAATTGCTTAGCCAAGAAAAATCCCTATGAATATGTTTGGGAAGAATGGTTAGTCCACTGGTTCTTCCTGTTTCTGTGGAAAATCAGAAAAAAACCTTCTACATTAAGGCATGCAATTCTGAAATCCTCTTAGCTGAAGTAATGGCCACTAGGTGGCTCTTACTCCAGGACAAGTACTTGAACAGTCCAGAAGCTGCTAGCTCAGATCCAAGATCAGATAGAGCACAACTGGAGCTATAAGAAGGTTCCCCTCTAATGTTAAAATTGCTTTATTTTTATTTATTTATTTACATTTGTTCACTGGGAGTGTCCGACTGGACGTCGGTCCATTTTCAGGGGAGGCCCGAGGAGAAGAGCTCCACAGTTAAAATAAACAGACAGTAGTTACATTGGATTACATAGCGATTAACAATTTAACATAGCAATTAATTACAAACATATTTACAGATGAAGAACATCAGTAGACAACTAAAATCTTTATCTGCGAAGTACGTAACAGACATTAACAAATGTTACAATAAGAAGTTCCTGCTGTATAATAAGTACTAGGCTTATGAGCATCTGAGCTTGCTGTATTCAAGGTGGGGCGGAAAGAAAGGTAGTGGCTGGATGGGGTGGGTGATATTAGAGTGGGAGTTGCAAGGGCATAGCCAGCATGTTTTTAGGTGTGCTTTTAGTAAAGTTTTGAAGTAGGTGCATGAAGGTACGGAGGTAATTGTGGGTGGGAGGGAGTTCCATAATTTGGCTATGGCGCAAAAGAATAGTGCTTCACCAGCAGAGTTATTGGCTTTAGTGATCTGCAAATGATTTTTGTTGCTGGATTTTAGTGGTCTGGTGGTGCGATAGGGTTGGAGTAGATTCTGGAGGGATGGGACATTTAGTGGATGGTTTACTAGTTTGTGGGCCAGTGATAGTTGATACCATTGAAGAAGGTGAGGGAGTTCAAGCCAGCCCAGTTCAGCAAGTGAGAGACAGTGGTGACTATGGTAGGATACCCCTGTGGCGAATTTGGCGATTTTGTTGTAGCAGGTCTCTAGCTTGTTTAGATCACATTGCCTTAGGTTGGTATATACTGGAGAGGCATAAAGTAGGGTGGAGATAAGGTGGGAATTTGCTATTGAAATCTTTGCTGCTTTGGTGAGAAGTTGCTTATTTCTGTATAATGCTCCTAGTTTTTTGTGGACTTTTTTATGGTTATGGTCATGGATATGTGAATGTCAAATTTTAGTTTATTGTCTATTTCCACTCCTAGCAATTTGGTGTGTTCAGTTGGGTATATAGTGGTGTCTTTTGCTGTGATGTTAAAGTGAGAGTTGTTTAGAGTATGTTTGGTGGGTTGGAAGATGAGAAGTTTAGTTTTGTTTGGGTTGAGTATTAATTGGGCATTGGATAACCAAGTTTCAACAGAGGAAAAGGCTTCCTGTGTGACTTTTTGCAGTTTGGGTAGGGACAGGGCTGATAGTGAAAAATAGTGAAATTTAGTGGAAATATTGGTTTAAAAATGAGTGAGGGTGCCTTCCTGTACTTAATGCTGCAGAAGACAGAAGTGTGAAAACTGGATCATTATGATGGAAACCAGATGGCACACATGTTGGCAAGAAACAACTGTGAGGTTCTGTTGTTTGTGCTGAAACAGCTTAAATGAGTTGGAGACATGAAGATAAGGAGGTTCTGACCAACACGGAAGTAAACTTAACGAGACCGTAGGATGCTTTTTTTTTGAACATATTAGTTTGGTCAGAGGGGAGTGATGAAGTGGAAAATTTAAAGGAATACTGACTAAAACATGGGCCTATCAACCAGCAGTTAAGAGGGATCTGTGAAATGGCTAATGCTATAGTTATAAGCAGTATGACCAAATGGAAAATACATTTGAGCAAGTAAACTTACCATAACAGTAAATGTTTGAATGATCACTGCTGAAGTAGCCTTAGCTATACGACTTACATCCTGCCAAGGCTATAACAGTCGGCCTGCTTCCAAAGCTTGAGAGTACCTTCCATGCACTCATATCATTAGGCAGCTCAAACTGAGCTACCAAAAAAAAAAGACAGGTTAGAGCATTAAGGCCTTCAGACCTTTCATGCCAACTGAGAGAGGGATGCTGAGCCCTGAAAGGACATAACAAGGAGTAAAAAACTATATACATATATACACACACACTGACATAATCAAAAAACACAAATAAGGATGGAGGGAAGGAGTGATCATTGGAACATCTACAGTTATAAGGTTATTCACACAACTGTACTATGTTCATCATACTGATCACTTGCAGTAGCCCTAGCTATATGGGTAGACTACTCTAGCTTACAACATTTGAGAGGTGGAAGGGGAAGAGTCCAAGAGTCCCTGGAAAGTGGTCCAAGCAAAGCTTGGTCTAGACCTGGAGAAGGAATAAGGTGTCTAGTGCTTTCCAAACGTATGTAGGGAGAACCAAGTTGCTGTTTCTAGAAAACTTCTAGAATCCAACCCTCTCTAAAAAGCCAGAGAAGAAGCCAAGGCTGTGGTAGAGCTGGCCTTGAATCTGCCTGGAATAGTTTTCTGTGGTGAGAATAAGAAAAAGTAACAGCCTGAGACAACCATTTGGAAATAGTCTGTTTTGACACAAGTTGACCCTTCTTACATTCACAAGAAACTAACAACTAATCCAAAAATCTGAAAGATTTTCTTTTGTCAAGATTGTCCCAGAGTTGTCTGTAGACATCCAATGTATAGAGTATCCATTCTCCCTCATTTTTAGGCTCAGGAAAGAAAACAGGGAAGATGGACAGTTTGGCTTAAAGTAAACTTGGATACCAATTTAGGCATAAAAAGGATTAGTTCTCATAAAAACCCTGTCTCCATGGAAAACGAGATAGGGATGACTCAACATAAAAACTTGCAGCTCAGTTACTCTTCTTGCAGAGGTCAGAGCAATCCATGTTAAGAACCTCAAGTCAGCTGGTTCAAATGGTGCAGGTGCAAACTTCTTTAACATAAAATTAAAATCCAATGGAGGAGCCACAGTTTTTTTTGGAGGCTTCTTATGGAAAGCAACTTTCAAAAAAAATTGAGATGAGAATGCCTTGAAAAAGGAATATCAACTGGCAGACATAATGAAAGGCTGATAAATGAACCTTGATGGAGGAGTAAAAAATGCCAAAGGATACTAACTCTCAAAAATATTGTAAAACCAGAGAAACACTAGCCTTGGATGAGCACTGGTTATGTTGATGGCACCAACAAGAAAACCTTTTCCATTTGTTAAAATATGATTTTCCAGTAGCAGGTTTTTTGACTCCATTAGTACTTGCTGTATGTATGTCATCAGTAAACAGAAACCAAAAGGGAATTAAGACTCTATCATGCAGCAAGTCAATTAAGTTTTTTGTGTCCAGGGTGCATCATACACCAAGAAACAAATGAAAAAATACAAAAGGCTGGGTAAACGCCTGGTATACACCTCAAGCAAATAAACTAAAAAGACCAATGGTTAGACCACAGCTGAAGATAAAAATGGAATAATCCAAGCCAAGAAATAAATCACTTGTAACTTCACAGCAATGCCCTTTATAAAGCCAAAAACTGTAGCTGAAGTGTAGTATTCAAGGTAAGAAACAGTTCGCCGTTTATTAAACAAGAGTAAGCGAAAGCGCTTACTCTTGTTTAATAAAGGGCAATTGTTGTGAGGCTGCAAGCGAACTGTTTCTTACCTTGAATACTACACTTCAGCTACAGTTTTTGGCTTTATAAAGGGCATTGCTGTGAAGTTACAAGTGATTTATTTCTTGGCTTGGATTATTCCATTTTTATCTTCAGCTGTGGTCTAACCATTGGTCTTTTTCATTTATTTGCATCATACACCACATTTTCTTACGAAAGTAGATCCATTCCCATTCTGTGAGGAAGGTCAAGGTAATTGCCTCTGGCCATTTCCAAAAGAAGGGAGAACCACTGTTGCCTGTGCCAGAAGTGTAATCACCACAATGATCTTTGGGGATTCCTTCTAAATCTTCAGAAATACTCTGGATCTCTGTGGAAATGGTGGAAAAGCATACAAGAACATTTCTAGAAATAGGGGAGGTCCTAAATGAAAGACCAGCACTGGTAGAAATTTTAGTAGAATCTAGAACATACGTTGCTATTACGAAAGGAATAATTAGTACAGCATATAAAATACTGCATGATAAGTATAAGAATCAATCAGAGGAGGTTAGGAAGGACTGGGAAGAGAGATTAGACAAGCAATTCACAATGAAACAATGGGGGATATATGCATGTTTTCCAAATATGCAACAAAATCTAGATGATTCTGGATCTTTGCCTGGAAGTGCTTACACGGGTATTTTCATAACCCAAGCAGACTTCAAAGAATTTTTCCTCAGTTAGACAGCAAATGTTGGAGGTATGATGAGGCAACCGGGACCATATTGTCTGGGAGTATAATGAATTGGTAGACTTTAAAGATTCCCTGCAGACTGCTTTGTCAAAGATGCTGGGTGAGCAAGTTGGAGTGACTAAGGAAATTAATTGCCTAGACATAGTAAGACCTTGCTGAGTCTAACTATGATGGCTGCCAAAAATGCAATTACTAGAAAATAGACATCAAAGTTTAAACCAACTTTACTAGAAGTGGTGAAGATAGTAAGAGTTAAAACAACTGGAACTGGGATCTTCTAGGAACAAATTACATAGGAAAATATCAGAACTATAGGATCAATACATGCAGAGGAGGAATGAGGATTAAAAGAAGGCAGGATCTGAATTAGCTATGTAATTGTTGGCTAACAATGACTGGATATGTTAAACGTGATGTATAAAGTTATGAGCTACAGTTGTATTGCACAGTTTGGAATGTATAACGCTGCAAATGAGAGTGAGTCGCTATGGTTTATTGTCATTTATATAAATGTAATATGGTCTATGTCATACATGATAATTAATAAAGGTGTTTCTTGTTTAAGAAAAAAACATACCAGAGCATTCCTATCGAAGGAAAAGAAAGGGCATCTGTCTTCCAGGCTTTCTTGCATGAAGTGCTAGAGCAGAAGTTTGCCAGCTAATTGTTAAGAGAGGAGGCAAAGATGCCTGCTTGAGGAACTTCCAACAGATGGATCAAATCTTGGGAGACCCCCCATCTAGCTCCCATTCATGAGGGACAGCCTTTGTCCTGCTTAATTTGTCTGCCACACAGTTTTGTCTACCACACAGTTTTGCTCTGACAGGACACAGGATGCCTGTAGAGCAAGACTGTGTTGTAAAACTATATCCCAAGCTAACATGGGTAGTCTGCAAAAGGGGTAAGATATTCCACCCCCACTTGCTAATGTACAACATGACTGTAGAACTGTTGGTAACAACCCAGAAGAGGTCCAGGGCACCAACGATGATTCACAGAGTTAAGTGCCTTGATCAAAGCAAGCATCTCTTTTATATTTATGTGCTTGAATCTGTCCTTGGTGTCCCAATCACCTCGCACTTTTATCCTTCCTGAAACAGCTCCCCAAGTAAAGTCTGGGGGGGGGGGGTCCATGGTAATTGACGCAGGAGAAAGAGACTTCGATTAAGGGGTATTTGCTGTCTCCACCAAGTAATTTCTCTTCTGACAAACTCCAGGATTGGGATTTTAAAAGGTAATTGGTATTGGTGCTGGAACCAAAATGTCTTCAGATAACACTTCTCATGTGGAGTCTTGCCACAGGTGGCATGAGAAATCCTGTGGCATTCCCTAGCAGTGACCAAAATCTAAATGG
The DNA here is from genome assembly GCF_019279795.1 of Protopterus annectens. Lineage (NCBI taxonomy): Eukaryota > Metazoa > Chordata > Ceratodontiformes > Protopteridae > Protopterus > Protopterus annectens. The sequence goes on from NC_056736.1 coordinate 542,106,692, forward strand.
TAAACCCTAAATAGATCTAATTATAGACTTATTTTTTCCTCTGAAAAAAAAAAGACTTTTTGAACTGAGATGTCTAGCAAACACCCCAGAAACATGATGCTGTGTGATGCAGTCAAACAATGCTTCTGAATGTTCTCTTGGAATTTCAGTTTGTGTAACAGATCTCTCACCCAAGTGAGAAATTCCTGACACTTTGAAAACGATAGGCAATTCAATTATATATAGAAAATTGTGGATACCCTGTAGTCTGCAATGAGCTACAATTAGAGTTAGACACTTTATGAACATTCTTAGTGCAGTGAATAATCCATAGGACAAGAAAGAGAACTGATAATGTGCTTCAGACACACAAAACTGTGATGATAAGCATCCTTTAAATCAAGTGTTACCAGGAAACTCAAATGAAGGAGAAGGGGTAACAGCCTGTGAAGTCACAGCATTTTGAACTTGGGCACTACCACAAACTGGTTTAGAAAAGAATGATCCAGAACTGGTTTCCAAACATTTTATTTCTCTAGCACCAAAAACATCCTTAAATAAAACCCCATTCTCAATCTGGTAAGGGGGAACTGACTATCAATCTCAGAGACGTGTTTAATGACAGAGGGGAAATAAAGGAGCCTGCTCTGCTGGATGAGGACTTACCCCATGGGAAGGCACTGATACATCATTTACATTTTATCAGCATGCCAAGGATGGTAGCTTAGATTTTTAACATTTGTTGCATTCTGTACCCAACTCTGGTCACTATAACCACACTTCAGTTCACAGGTCTGTAGCTCAACAGTTAAACACTTTTGGAAAGATACTCATTAACTACAAATCACTAGCGTTAGACAATAATTTTTGAATGCGTGCTTAAAGTATAAAAGAATCCACAAAGGGCTCCATGTTTGGAAATTTCCCAATGGTATTGACTATTCCTCTACAGCTTGTAATATATCAGTGGAGTTGTTCGATTGGACTGGCTTTGAGCTTATGTCCGTTCTTACTGAACATAACAATGAGTTACTACACAAATTAGATGAATAAGCCAAAAGTCTGAATCAATCCACTACTATGGACTTGGCCTTTTCTGTTCATGAAAACAAATATGACAAAGTAAGGCTAAAGCAGATTCCATTTGTAATGGCATTATTGTTTGGAAAGCTAATAGGGAAAAACTAGACAATGAAGCCAAAAAGGCTTATCCACTTCCTAGTCAATGGAATGGAAAAGACATGAAATTTATCACACATTGTGATACTTCGAACAGCATACAAGTTAACCATCATTTAGACAGGGGCATGTTGGCTAATAACATTGTAGCTGCCGATTGTTTATCACCTCCTTGTCTGAGACAATCAGAAAGGATAACCAGCAAGAAGAAACAATGGAACAGGTGACATTTCAGAACCTGTTGACACTGATCTTCATATTTTCAGGAGAAAAGAAAGAATTAAATTCTATCACTGAACCAGCAGAAAACAACTTCTTCGACTTTAGACAAGATGCTCAAGTTCATGTTCTTCCTGATGGTACTTTTTCCATTTACAACTTTTGAGACTTTAAAGTTGAGCAGGTACATTATGATTTGTTTAAACGTGTGTTTACTTTTCTTCCCACTACTCAACCTAATACTGATTTGTTGCTAGTTGATTTGAAATTGTTTGTTAGAAGGCTGAAGCTTACTTTGATGTTCGATAATCAGGCGGTGAATTATTGTTGGAACTTTAAGCGATCTAGTTGCTATAATCCGCCATTACAATCAGTTTTTCAAACCTCTGAATCCAATACTGAATGGGACTTTAGGGATTTATGCAACAAACGGTTTGGGAATAAATTTCACAATTTAACTAAAGAAGAAAATAACAAGTTGACCAAAGTACAGCATACATCTCTTAGGGTGATAAACCAGACAGAGATGGAGGGTTAGTCATCATGAAATCAAATGGATTATTCTTTTAGAATGTTTAACTTGTTGAATGACAGCTCTTTTTATGAGCGAGTTTCTCAATTAAATTCACATAGCGAATTCTCATATTAGATATCTTTTGGATGATTTAGTTTGTCAGAAGATGATCAATATTGAACAATTTAATTTTTTTAAAATGTAGTTTCCCCCACAGTGACTGCCATATTTGGCATTCCAAACTATCCACCACTTTGTCCAACTGTGGCAGCTAAGAGATCAATTACAGAACCCTTAGCAGTGTATTTGGATGATATACTTAAAGGAGCTTTGGACTTGCACACATAGTTGAAGATTCATGGCATTTTCTACAAAGGTCAGTTTGATTTTGTCCAAGATACACTTTTTGTTACAAGAGACATTAACTTATATACAGTTATACCCCATTCCATAGGGATGAAATGGTTTATGGAACTTGCTGCTAAATGCCCATGGTTACAAGCTAGAAATGTTGCCACTGTTGAACATTTCATGGTCATTGTAGTTAAAAAAAAAAAAAAAAAAAAACTTTATACATTTTAAGGGCAAGTACTTCCAACAAAAGACTGGAGTGGTGATGGTTGCAGCTGTGGCATCTTTATATGCCACCAAATGGGAAAATACCTACAGTAGAGTGTCGATTATACAAACTAATTGGCACCAAGGGTAGTTCGGATAATCAAACTTACATTGAACTGGATAAAACACTTCTAAAAATCTTGTTTTTCCTGCACTCAGGGAATACATTTTTCAACCATTCAACAAGTCCAGTGGACAATAAATAATATTTTTCAGACACAAGTAGGCTACAAGTTCAAAGAACATGTACAAGCTAATACATATAACATTTACATATTCAGACTTTATGATTTTTCCTACCAAAAACTTTGGACGACTGGGTTCGGATAATTGACGTTTAAGATAATCGACTCTCTACTGTACATTTCTGATGGTAAGTTTGACCTTTGCATAAAAATGAATCTGAGGTACCAAGATGATATTTTTATGATGTGGGTAGGTGGTCCGATTTACTTTTTAGATGTAACAACTTTTAAGAACTTATCTCACCACATTTACCAGTCTGCTATTTTCAGAAAGCCAACTTTCTCAAGTATGTACCTTCATTGGTCTAGTTGCCATTCAGTTTTCTGAAAAAGAGGCACTGTATAGGGACAAACAATTCATCTGTCTAGGAATATTTCAGATGATGGCATGTTTACACTAGAGATGAACAAGTTGAAAGACTTGTTTTTACCTAAAGATTAACCTTTGAATGTCATTGACAAAGTTAATGCAAAGATTTGGGCAGGTAGAAAAACCGTGTATAAACCTATTTTATTTGATAGTTTTCTCTAATTTCACACTGAGCTAATCGAAGGAAGGACACTGAGCAAACTCGGAACTATAATATATAACATTAAGTATCCTGTTTTTTGTTTATTTTGTTCTTTATTTCTTTGTTATTTATAGCAATTTGTGTACTGTGTATTTGTCTAGCTAGTTTCACTGTGTGTGAGGTATTAACTGGAAATTGTCCACTTTTATTAAGCATCTGTTGGGTTGTTTGTTTCTGATAACTTGTTGCAGTTAAACTTTTTTCTAGAGGCTCCTTTAGCTGTTTAAAACATTCATTTACAGGCTCACTGCTGCTTTTCAGCTGGGAGAAACATTTCTGCAGTTTGTTTCTAAGTAGTGGGGATATTTGTAGCATTTCCATATTCAAGCTTGTATTTGGGCCTAGTGTTTGTGGAGGCTGTGTGTCTGAGCACATATTCAGGGACATCTTGGTTTAGCCAAAGCCATCAGGCATTTCAGTGAAAGAGAATTGTTTGAGGTCATTGGCTGACTGAGGTCACCTGGACTACAGCTTAGACTAAGCACCTCATTGGTTCTTTTGAGATTTCTTTCTTAAAAGCTGTCTCAGGTTTCAACTTTCTGTTACATAAGAAGTTCAGTTGTGAGTGTTCTGCCATTTTACACTGAGCTAATCGAAGAAGGACACTGAGCAAACTCGGAGCTATAATATATAACATTAAGTATCCTGTTTTTTGTTTACTTTGTTCTTTATTTCTTTGTTATTTATAGCACTTTGTGTAATGTGTATTTTTCTAGCTAGTTTCACTGTGTGTGAGGTATTAACTGCAAATTGTCCACTTTTATTAAGCATCTGTTGGGTTGTTTGTTTCTGATAACTTGTTGCAGTTAAACTCTTTTTTCTAGAGGCTCCTTTAGCTGTTTAAAACTTTAATTTAAAGGCTCACTGCTGGTTTTCAGCTGTGAGAAACATTTCTGCAGTTTGTTTCCCACCCTCCCTCCCTGTATAGTTGGTGGCTTTGCAGTTGCCCGTCCCTAGTGTAAATTTGATCTGGGACCCTCCTACCAGTCTAGTGTCATTACCTCATTCTACCCAGTACAAGGAGAACATTTGAGAAGGCCAATCAGCTTAGTTTCTGCTATTCCTTTCTCTCTTTCCACTAAAAAAAAAAACTGTTTCTAAGCTTGTTTCCTGCCTTTCCTGTGGGTAGTCTAGCCTGGATATAGATTTGCTGTGTCCAGGACTATTTGTAGGCTTCTAGGGCCCAAGCCTTTCTGTGTTGGAGGGAAGCCTTCTAGCTTAATTTTGTTTCTTAGAACTAGCCAGTTATTTGTTTCAGCACTTGTTCAGAACTTATTGTAAGCACTAAATAAGCTACAAATTACTACAGCACTCAACCTTCCTCACTGTCTAGAGGAAAACAGTTTCTAGTACTTAACAAATAAGCACCTATCCAGGCATGTCTAAGGGTCAGCCCCCGGTGTTTTCTCCTGTCTACCTGATGAATCTGGGCATCTTGGGGCAATGCAGTAATTGCCTCATGTACACAGACAACCCTCTCCTCCTACCACCCAACACTACAACCTGTGAGAGATGCACTTATATAGCCAAACTGGAAGCAAAGCTCTCTTCACTCAAGACTGGACTAGACAGTCAAGAGGAGAAGGTAAACACTTGCACCACACCACACTCAGCACATAGTCCCTCAAAACCTACACCACCAAAACACACACATAGAAACACAAGACACACACCTACATTTGCGGAGGCCCTCAGTAAAAACCTGCCCAAGCAACAGGGACCTCCAAAGCAGAAACACAAGCAACCTCCACCCCCCAACACAACCCAAATGATACATAGCCCACAAACTCAGTGTGCCACTCAACTACAGCCCATAAGGCATAACAACGTACCCAACACTCTAGTCATAGGTGACTCTATAGTCAGGCACACTGATGTTCCACTCACCAGGTTAAACAAGGAGAAAGTTACTGTCAGCTGCCTGTCGGGTGCCAGGATCCGCCACATAACGCATGCACTCAGGTCACTCCACAACAAGTACAAATATGACTCTGTCATTGTCCATGTTGGTGAATGACCTGAGACGTACCTCCTTGGACTACATGAAAAGGGACATGGAGGAGCTGCCTGATCTTGTAGCCCAGGCAGGTATGACCCTAGCCCTGAGTAGCATCCTGCCATCACCCAGAATGATACCACAGTACAAGGACAAAATTATTGACTTCAACAATTGGCTAAGCTTCTGGTGTCATTCTAAGGGGATCCAGTATCTGACTGCCTGGGATGACATGATCGACAAGCCACGATGCTTTGCCAGAGATGGCCTGCACCTGTTGCCCCTGGGATTCCGGATACTGGCTAAGGCTCTAGCCACCCCTATTAGTGCCTTTTTTAGGCAAGGTTTAAATGACAAATTCACCACCCTAACAGGTACAGGCAAGAACAATCTGAGGGTATTGCTACTCAATGCTAGAAGTCTAAATCTCAAAATGCACTCTCTCAAGGCACTCCTTAAAATGGAGAACATTGACATCTGTGCAGTGACAGAGACCTGGTTCAAGGCTCTAGAGAGCACCCCTGCATTACCAGGCTATAATTCATACCATACCTTTCGGCCACCTAACCTAGACTGAAACACTGAAGGCGGAGGCGTGTCCATATTCATTAAGGATATCCACACCTCCAGGCTAGTTGCTCAGCATAATGCATCCGAGATTATCCAAGTGCAACTAACTCTGGGCAAGACCGCAATCCAAATTGTATTTTGCTACAGATCCCCCACCATGCCCCTGGATTCCCACTCCTCATTTCTTAATACACTGGAAAATATTAGGGTACAACCTAACACCCTAATAATAAGCAATTTCAACTACCCTACCATTAACTGGGAAAACTACTCATGTACCAACTCTTGTGCAATTCCAATGCCATGGATCAACTTATCCACATCCCCACCAGGGGCAGCAACATCCTAGACCTGGTTATTACCAACATGGGCAACCGGTGCTACACACCAGAGGTCAATTCCTCGTTGGTCAGATCCGACCATAAGCTAATCACCCTAGACATCCACATCCCTCCCCCACCCCCCATTAGGGAAACCACAGTAAAAAATTTCTCCAAAACCAACTTCACGCTTCTTAAGACAGAAGTAGCAAACTTCATGACACCCATGCTGACGGACAATAGAGGTATGACTGCTGAATCCTACACAAATGCACTTTATAAGCACTTACATGAGTGCATGGATCGTGCAATCCCTAACAGAACCAAGATGCTATCCTCCAAAAAAAGAAGCCAATCTGGTGGTCCCCTGCCATAAACAAACTCTACAACAGAAGAAAGAAACTGTTACAAAAAAGAGTAAAATCCCATGATTGGAGAAACTCCCTGGTCAGCTTCAGTAAGAAGCTGAGATCCCTCATAAAATCCTCCAAAGCTGGTTATGAAAGCAAAATCGCCACTGACTCTAAAGACAACCACAAAGCATTCTATAGCTATGTCAAGAATCTCAATGGCAACTCACAGATCTGCTCTGAGTTACAGCACAATGGCACTAAATATACAGAACCAATGGATATTGCCAACATCCTGGCAGATAGGTTCAGTGCTAACTTTACCCCTCTGTCATCCCCTAAAGGGCCCATCTCTATACCAGAAGAATGCAAAGTTCCTGTAATCATGGCTGCACAGGTAAAAAACACACTATCCAAAGCCAAGAACACAGCATCCATGGGACCTGACAACATCCCAGGCTGTGCTCTACATGAACTACAGAACAAACTGGCACCCCACCTAAGTACCATGTTCAATCATAGCCTCACCTCAGGCTATGTGCCCACTGAATGGCACACAGTGACAGTTATCCCACTCCACAAAGGGGGAGCCACCACAGACCCCGGAAACTACCCCATTAGCCTAACGAGCCTGGTCTGCAAGGCTATGGAGCGTATCATCATGGAACTTATAAACAATGACATTGGTAATCTCCAAACTCAGGACCCCACCCAGTTCGGGTTTGTAAAAGGCAGATCATGTCTCCTAAACCTGATAAGACTTCTTTTAAGCAGTCACCAAAGCTGTAGATGAGGGTAAGGTGGTTCACACAGACTATCTAAATCTCGCCAAGGCTTTTAACACCATCCCCCACTCTGGAATTATAGATAAACTCACTAAACTAGGTATAAATCCCTATGTCACAAGATGGGCTGCCAACTGGCTCACTGACAGAACCCACACTGTGAAAGCAGCAGACTCCAAATCCAGCTTCAGACCAGTGACAAGTGGAGCACCACAGGGTTCAGTCCTGGGTCCTCTCCTGTTTAGTAGCTACTTCTCTGAAGTACAGGCCAACACAGAAGGTCTTTGGCTAACGAAGTTCGCAGATGACTGCAAACTAGGAGCCATAATCAAAACACCAAAAGATGTGGACATCCTACAAAAGGGCCTTGCTGAGACAGATGGCTGGTGTCAAAGCCATGGCCTCAAGCTCAATGCCAAAAAGTGCATTGTCATTCCTTTTGGTAAAAACTCAGTACCCATGAACTACCACATAGGTGGTAGTCTACTTAACACCGAAAGTGTGATAAGAGACCTTGGGACACAGGTGGACAGTAGTCTCTCCTTTGATAATCACATCGCCACAGTAGTCAGAAATCCTTCTATGTGGCACACCTCATCACAAAAGGTTTCTCATCCAGGAAAAAAGAGGTCATTGTTCCCCTTTACTCGTCACTCATTAGACCGATTATAGAGTACAATGCCCCTTTTGGTATGCACCTCACAAGACATCTACAACTGGAAAGGCCACAGAAATACCTCACAAAGAGGATTACCGGCCTCAAAGAGATGCCCTATGCAGACCGTCTCAAAAAAACTGCAGCTTTACTCCGCTGTATATCACCTACTCAGAGGCGATCTCTGCCTAACACACAAAGCTATGTCAAACCCAGAGCTTTTAGACATTCTCCACTTAAAGAAATCCCAATCCCTACGAGCTACATGCTCTAGGGACCTAAACCTCATCACCACAATAAACAGAACATGCTGGAGGGATAGATTCCTGTCCCAGAGACTTCCCATACTCTGGAACAAACTACCTATCTATATCAAACAAAGCTCCTCATTAGCACTCCAAGAAAAATCTTGATGATTGGATGGGAGATAGGAAATTCACCCCGGGGATCACTTTTGTGGCTCTGCTCGACAGTGGTACAGGAAAATAATTTTCTTGGGTGGCGAAAGCCAGAGTACCTTTGGCTAGGCTTATATAGGCCCTAGGGCCAATAGCCTAGTACCTACCTATGAACCTAATGAAGAAAACAGTGCTCAATAATTACAAGAAAGCATTTATTTGTACTTTTACTAATCAGGCATACTCTATTATTAATATTATGAGATAGAATTGGACTGAATGTTTTCTGAAGACATTTTAAATTGTTTAGGATTTGAACCTAAAAGTATCAAGAGAGGTGTTAATGTCAAACAGATTTTGGAAAGCATGCCACAGATAAGAGGTAAAGTTTAAAATGAACAGATGTGGCAGATGTAATCAATGCTGTAACATTTTAGAAAACCAATGTAATACACTTGTTAAAAATTATCAAAAGAGTATAGGGTGTCCTGGGAGATTTGATTGTAACAACAAAGCTGCTCTGTATTTAAGTCAATGCATTTGTTGTGATGCATTTTATGTAGGGAAGACTGAGCAATCTTTGAGAAAATGAATATACGAACATTGCAATGACATTAAAACATTATTTTTTTCTTATCTAAACGTTCTTTACTTTGTAACAGTTTCAAGAAATTTGTGGTTTTTTATACTGGAGAAAGTCTAATTCTGAAAGAGTTGGGCCATGGAAGGAGTGGTTGAGCAAACAAGAATTAAAGTGACAACTTAAGTTAAATGTTAACACCTTTCCTGGGCATTAATGATTACATTTCTATTTCACCAGTGTTAAAATACAAAAAAAAATTTTTTTTGTTTCCTAGGCAAATATACTGTAGCATCTGTAACATGTTTGATGGTTTTAAGAATACTTTTAAGTTGGTATAAAGTAATTACTTAAGAAATTTGATTGGATGTCTTCACGTTTGTGTTAAACAGTTTTGATAAAGTCCAATGTTATGGACAAAAGTGCTCAACTGCATTATTGTTAATTTTTATTTACTGTCACATTGTTGTTTTTATGGCGTCATTAAATTAGATACGTTTATACTGCATTGCATTTGTATATGTTTTTATGTGACTGCAACTCCAAGGAATGTCTAGGAGGTGTTCCAGTCAATTTTTGTTTGTTAGACCTCCGGTTTGTTCATTTGGGTTTATAATTTCCTCACACTGCCATCTGTAAACTTGATGAATGATCGTAAGAGCTCATCAGCCTGAAACTGTTCTGTTGCCAAAGAGACTGTGTAGGAACTTACCATAACAGTAAATGTCTTACTAAAGCCTGTTGCAGTATTCCTAACACATGGATGATTCTCAGAGCTAAACGAAAAGAAAGGGAGGTTGGTTAAAAGCCAGTAGAACTGTCCAAGAGGCCAGACAGGATTGACCTAATGAATGCAGTTCTGGACCTTGAAAAGGCATCAATCTTGTAGTGCTTACTGAAAGTGTGTACAGATGACCAGGTGGAAACTTCCAGTGAACATGGCATCCACTCCTTTGTAGAAATCTCCTGCTACTGCTCTGGTGGAATGAGCTCAAGGGCATGAGGGCAAGGATTTGCCATGCAGACTAACAAAAGGAGATGGCATTAGAGATCCAGCTTGCAATGGTTTGCTTGGTTACCAGATGGCCCAGTTTAGAGTCCATGAAAGAAACAAATGGTCAGATTTTTCAAATGGAATTTGTTTTGTTCAAATAGAATCTTAGCTGTCTGTGAATATCCAGAGAATGCAGCATTCTTTCTCCCTCGATTCTTTGAGTTTGGAAAGATGGTAAGGTATGTTCATGGGCTGATTGAGAGAGAGCTCATTCATTACTTTAGATAGGACAGAAGGATTAGTCTTGATGGTCCCCTGTCTTTGTGAAAAATAAAGAGAGGAATGGCCGGCCATGAGTGCCTGAAGCTTTGAAACTCTCCTACCTAAAGTGAAGGTCAAAAGAAGAAAAGTTTTCAAAGTGCAGAAATTGAGGTTTGCTGATGTTACCATTTCAAAAAGAGGGAAAGTAATCTTCAACATCACAAAGTTCTGGTCCCAAGTAGGGGTAAATGGGCTTTCTAGGTGGTCTAATATGCAGGACCCCTTTAAGGAATAACAACTTCAGATATGGACGTAAATGGGAGAGTGAGAGGTAAGCAATCAGAGATGGGTGACATATGGGATTTGAGGAAAGAGTAAGCCAGACTTGTATGTAAGAGTTCATACAAATATTTCAGACTGGAAAGCACCTCAGATTGGTTGGGTTACTTCCCATTCCTTTGGCACGAATAAGGGAATCTTTTCCACTTGACTATAAAAGGTTTTTGAGTGCTGGGTCTCCTTACTTCATGGAAAACCTTAATTACATTCTCATAAAAATTGTGCCTGTAAGGGAATCAGAACCCTATCAACCACAGAGTTAGGTTTAAGGATAACAGACTGGGGAAGTGACCCCTTCTGTTGTGTGATGGGATCTGCTTGGTGTGGCAGTTTGTAGTACTTTATCAGTAGCTAGAAGAAACAGAAAAGGAAACCAATGCTGCCTTGGTCAAAAGGGAAACACTACCAAGAGTTTTGTTTTTTTCTTTTTGGATCTTTAGCAAAGAGCAGAGCAGTGGTGCAGCTGTTAGTATTGTCGCCTCATAGCAAGAGGCTCTCTGGTTCAATTCTCAGCTGTAGTGCCTTCTGTCTGGAGTCTGCATGTCTTCCCTGCATTCATGCAGATTTCCTCCAAGTAGTCCAGTTTCCTCCCACATTCCAAAGACATGCATCTGGAGTATTTCTCCCTGGACCTCTGCTGAAAATTGGCTCTATGCAAATTGGACTTTTTTGGTAAAGAAATGTGAAATAAATAAAAAAATAACTAAGAATAAGTGGTAGTGGAAGAAAGGAAAGAGGAAATTTGCAATCCACTTAAAAATTAAAGCATCTGTCCTCCAAGCTGAAGGGGACAGGTGCCTGGTGACCTTTGAACCAAAGGTCTATTGGAAGGGTCCCCCAGAGGTGAAGGATGCCCTGGAAAACCTGTCTGTTCAGGGTCCATTTGTGAAGGTCCTCCAAGGACCTGCTTAAAGAGTTTGCCAACACATTGTCCTGTGATGGGATATATGAGGCTGTGAGTGACATGTTTTTCTGGGTGGCAAGGTCCCAGGCTTTCTGTGCCAATTTCCACCATTTGCAAGATTTGGTCCTTCTTTGCTTCCTTATTTACTACACTATTGTTGTATTGTCCATCAGCACTTCTACACTACCTGGTTTGCAGAGATTTGAAAAGACCTGAAGAGCTTGGATGAGGGCCCTCATTTCTTTCATGTTGATATACTCTTTCAGTAGCACTGATTACCATCTACCTTGTACACATTGGATGCCTGTCCATGCCTCCCATGACTTGTCCGAGGCATCTCTGTGCATTTCCTGAACTGGGGCTGGAGAAGAGAATAGGAAGCCCTGGGTTGATATTTACCTGCTCCTTACACCATAAGAGTTCCAATCTAAGACAGGGTAAAAGGGAGAGCACTGTGTTGAGACAGAGTGAGTGATGTGACCAAACTTTTTCAGGTACCACTGAATTTTCCTCATAAGCAGTTGGGATCGTAGCTGCCATGAACCCCAGAGCCCTTAGGATCTTCCTGACTAAGCATTAGCTGAGGGAGGCAAAGTTGTGGTAGTAGTCTGTAAGGCTCTGCACCTTCTCTTGAGGTAAGAAGGCCTGCATTTTTTTTTTATCTGGTCTGCAAATCAGAAAAACTAGGTCCTGAGATGGCTGCAGGGAGGACTTTTTGTAGTTGCTCATGAACTCCAAGTGAGATGAGAGTAGGAGTATGAACTGGAGATGATGTTGGAGAATTTGTGATGTACCTTGGATTAACAAGTTGTCTAAGAAGGAGAAAAATCTGAATTCTGCGGCTTCAATAGAAGGTTATCATTGGTGCTAGACACTTTGTGAAAACTCTTTTGGCTGTGGAAAGCCCAAAAGACAAAAGCAGTAAACTGGCAGCAAGATGAGCCAGTACAAATCCTTAATCTCCTGCAAGGGGTCTTAACTGGTATATGGCGGGGGTCCTGTATTCTTTTTGAAATCCCTTTGCTATTTTCTTGCTAAATGTCTGTTTACTGGCAGTTTGTTAACACTATTTATTTTGTTTCTTACCAAAACATAAGCGGATAAGAAAATCCCTTAAAAAATCTGGAAAACAAGAGCTGAAAAATCTTCCCTAAATTAGTTTACCCTTCTTATCACACTTTTTGATAACCTCTGCAGCAGAGAGACCAAAAACTAAACCTCTATCCAAAGGAGAATTTAAACTCTAATTTTTGTACATCATCTGGGAGGTTCTGAAAAACGCAGTCAGGCACACCTCCATAAAACAGTACCAGTGGACATAGCCCTGGAAGAAGTATCAACAGGGTCATACACAGATTTTAAACAATGAGTTGTGACCTGTGAAATGAAACCATTTAAACCTGAATTTTCCTCACAAGAAGAAACTACAGACAAAACATTTCTCATACCTACAAAATAAGTCAGAATAAACTTTAATGTATGAGCCAACGATTCAAAATTCTGAAAATCAAAGTTGCAGAAGCTTAGAATTTTTTTCCCATACTGATCAATTATTTCCCATCCTTGTCATAAAGAGTAGGATTGGAATTAAATAAATATTCAGCAGCAGTACGGTTAATTAAAGCTATAGCTGTTGGGATGGGTTTGGGATAAGTGCATAAAGTTCATCTTTTAAGTTTTTATACAATCTATCTGCCATTTTTGGGGCAGCAGGCTGTCAGGAAATTGTAGCCAGTGACATACACATCCTCCAAAGCTGACAGCACCAGAGGGATTGGTGTGGGTTTTGGAAATTTAAACTTTAACAGCCCATAGCATTTTTTGAGGGACTGAAAAACATGGCAAAGTCACTATCCTGAGTGCCTGGTGCACTTGGACTAGAGGTAGCTCTTTGATGACGGACACTGCTACACAGTGCTACTGTGTAAAACAGCTACTTAATCCACAGCTTGTCTTATTAAGTAGCTACAGTAGTTACTTGTTAAGGCAAGCTGAACAGTACCCAGCTGCCTTAAGCAGAACTGCTCATATGCCATTGGTATGACTACATCACAATCATTCAATATGAAGCCAGCAGCATATGGGTTATAACTCTTATTACTTCATCAGAGTAACAAGATGCTTAAGCTGTGGTCAAATTGGCTACAGAGGTGTAGCAATTATTTTTTAAAATTGTACTCTTGAAGATCATGAAATGCACCCCTGCCGGCATCAATGGTGGCCCACAAACTGTACTCTGGGCTGGCCTTAGGTGAAACAGAGCTCTCTCTGAGGCAAAGTGCTCCATGGCATCCACCCTCTTGCTGCACTCCAGTATCCCCCTTCATTTGCTCCTTGGCTCCAACACCATGGCACCATCCAGATTTTTTTTTAAAGCTTCTCACTCACTTCATCTTTTCATGAATCTTTAACTGGCCAAAACTGCACTATAACAAGTGTGTAGGAAATCATGAAATTAAGTCGGGGTCTGGTGTACTGGGCCCCTAGAATCCATCAGGTTCTAGAGTGCATTTTAAAGTTTTTTTTTCCAAACAATCATGGTCTGAACAAGAATCATGACTAAGGAAAGAAATTTAAGTCTTACTTATTTCTTTCAAGAAGAAAATGTTGCATCTAATGCTTAATATTCAAATCTGACAAAACAGTAGTTCCCAATAAACAGAAAAGACAAACACTAGTCAGGACACAACTCATATTTGGGAATACTGGCTAACTTCAAACCCACAAAAAAAAACAGTTACCTTCTGTGTATTCCTCTGGTGTTAGATTGGATTGAAAGTGAATAACAAAAGCCAGTCATAGATTTCAAGTTTTTGCTGTCATACACATACACAGCATGCCTACTCACTCCTACCCCCAAAAGACAGCCTTGTGTGTTTCCCTCAGATGCCAAAATGGGACAAAGATGAAAGAATAAACAACATTCTCTGACTTATTTCGATATGTTGCTGTCAGATATATTAATGCTGCAGCCTACTTACAATTATCCCTAAAAGACAGCATCCTAATGTTTGTTTTTGATGAAAGTTAAACAAATGACATGTGATGTGTAATACACTCCAACCTTTTGCTTCTAGACAGTACACTGCCCCTAGACAAGACATAGTGATGTTCTGTGCACATCTCTAAAGTAATGTTGTAACAAAAGTTAAAGAAATAATGACCACATTGTCCCCAGCTCCCACACCAACTGTAATGGCTTTGTGCGCACACCTCTGAAGATTAACTATGAAGAAAGTTTATAAAAAATAATGACCATGCTACCCCCACCCTACACAAGCTACAGCAAATTTCTGTGCACATTTTAGAAATAATGACCACACTGTCTTAGCCCCCCTCCCCCACCACACACATACACACACTCTCAACAGTGAACTTCTCTACTTGCCTCTGAGCGGAGATGCATTTACACTGGTTGTGGTAAAGGACAATGACCTCTATTGAGCCTGTGGCAATGTCCATTTATTCAACCTGGGGTGTTAGGAGCTGCTATAACCCAGAACATCCGTTGGTCTAGAACTTTTCAGGTGCATTCTATACTAGTTTACTGAATTTTTTTTTTTACTGCTACCCAAAAGAGTTATTTATGTGTCCGTCAATGCTTATGTGTCCACAGATAATCTGTGACACTTTTCCACACACTCACAATATACACTGATTTTTCACTCATTCTCACACACACACACACAGACAATGCCTTTGATAGGCCAGGTCTATAAAAAGTACAGAACACTACACACCTACCTACATGCAAATTGGATGACAGCAATTCAACTATGTCTTTTGGGTGCTAGAAAAGCCAGATCACCTTGATAAATGCCTAGAGAGAGACAAGGAGAACATGCACATTATACAAAGGAGGAGAAACAGCCAGACCCTCAATCACAACACAAAGCACTGTTAGATAGCTACATGCTATGCCACTGTGTCAACAATTAACTGCTTTCGCAAACGTCATCCCCATACAACCACAGATAGCCATTTATTGTGTATGATGTTAGTCTTTCATTACAATGTAAAGTGAAAGAAAGTAAGGCCAACGTGTTATTCTTAAACACAAAGCAACACTTTCACACACCAACAAACATGCACATAAGCACAAGTCATAGAAGTGGCAGTTTACACTGATTTCAGTAAATACAACACGGTATGTGGCACTAATCATGTACATTAGATCAGTGACTGGTACAGATAAGTCACTTTCATTCACAGATAGCCTCCACACACAGTTACAACCAATTTTATTTTTTTCATTTTAACTATTTGTTAACCAGGTAAACCCAATGAACCAAATGTCCATTTGCAGGTGCGACATGGGAGCACTATTTGGTTAAGTGCCTTGCTTAGACTCGCAGAGTAGACAAATGGAGATGGAAGAAATCAAAACCTGTACCCTTAACTATAGGAAGCAACTCATTAACATTTCAGAGTCTTAGTCCTTATTAACTTTCACTACATTCACCTCAGATGTCTGATAGTGTTCAAATATGATCACAGTAAAACTATTCCAAATCACTTTACAAAAATACATATTAATCCTTTAAAGACACAATAACAACAGTTAAAGCTGAGTTAATGAAAGCAAGGTCAGACATTTACATCCATGGGAATCCTTAACACAAGTCCTGCAAAGCCAACTGAATGACTCTCTAAACTGAGCAAACAGCAAAAGTATCAGTTGCTACCTTCATCCACAGACAACAACCTCCCTATCGATTAATTACAAACACTTTTTTGACTACATACTATTATGACTGACTGGGACAAAAACATAATAGCCACGTTTCTCATCTCTATTTCATAGCCTTTAACTTCTTAGCACAAAATTTAGGGACAAAGCCAAAAAAACAAGTAGGAACACGAACCAAAATCAGAAAATATATTTAAATACAGCTCCTGGGTACTTAAAGCTAATAAAATAACACATTTTGTATGAGTATGCATTTTCTGAAAGATATGAAGTCAGAAATATATTTCATTATTTAGTGACTGAAATCCTCAATGCCCTAAAAAGTACAGTTGCGCACGGTTACCATAAATGTAGATGTGCAAGTGTATTCACTGTTGCAGTCCTGACTTTTTGGATTTTCTGCATTGTAAGCCCTTGGCCAGCCTGACTACCAGAGTAAAAATCTCCCTCCACCTTAGGCTGGCAGACATCCTATCTGATGTCAGTATGCTTGGGTATATAGGGAGCCAGCCAATGCCATATCAGTTTTTTCTTGCCCCCTAGAAGGTAGGAGCCTCAGGATGAACAGTAAAAGCAAGGGTATAAGACAGAAACTAGGCCAGGTAGAGAGAACACCCAGGGGGTCCCCAAGCTTGGTATAGAAGCAGGCTATAATACAAGGCAAGGAGGAAGGAAGGAGGGAGGGAATGAAGGCTGCAACAGTGAATACAGTTGCACATCTAAATTTTTGGTAAGTGTACACAAATATACTATGCTCTTCATGTTTCACTGCTGCAGTCCTGACTTCTGGGATGATCCCTAAAGCTGAGAAGGGAATAGAAGGACGATTATTGTGAGGAGAAGATGCCCTGGCCAGATGGCAGAGGTGAATCCTGCTCTAGACCTGGAAAAGGCTGATAAGTGGTAGTGTTTTTGTTATGTACAGATGACCAGGTAGAAGCTTCAAAAATGTCTTTGGTCGGGACTCATTTCAGGAAGGCAGCAGAGGTAGCAGTCACCCTAGTCGGGCGAGTCCTGACAGCTTCAGGTGGATTTTTACCACGATGGCTGTAAAAAAGGAAATACTGAGAGAGATCCACTTGGCGATAAGTCTGTTTGGAAACTGGCATCCCTTCAGAGCCAGTGGCAAAGGACAAAAAGAGTTGTTCTGATTTTATAAAATACTTAGTTCTGCCAAGATAGTAGCTGAGCTGTCTATGCGATTCCAAGGAATGAAGGATTCTTCTCCCCTGGTTTTGAGGATTGGGGGGGGGGGGGGGTAAAGTCATTTTTCCCAGAACAAAACTGAGCTCCCAAGGAGGTGTGGGGGTTGCTTCCTTGGAGGTCTGATGTGGATCACTCCCCTAAGGAATTGTTTCAGTGGGGGGGTGTGAAAATATAGGAGGAAGAGTAAGGATGTGGGTAGAAATGACAGAGGAGTGAATTTTGATGGAAGGAAAGGATAGGCACCTGTCAACCAGGGTAGCCAAGTAATCTAAAATGGTAGAAATTTTGGCTGAATTAGGATTGAGGCCTTGCTGCTGGCACCAGATGGAGAATCTTTTCCAATTGGCTGAGTACGACTTCCTAGTACTAGGCCTTCTGGCCTGTGAGAATGTCTTGAATTTGTTTGCTTAGGGCAGGCTTGAAGCTGGGTGCAGAGGGAGTATCCAGGCTAAGAATCTGCAGATTGGGATGCACAAACCTCCCCTTATCCTGCATCAGAAGGTCCACTGTCTGAGGTAACTGCCACGGTTATTCATTGGTTAAACTTAGTAGCAGAGGATACCAGTGCTGCCTGGGCCAGTTTGGGGCTATCAGAATGACTACTGGGTCCTCTTCCCTGATTTTCAGAAGGACCCAAGGAAGAAGAGGTAAGGGGGGAGGCTACGCATAAAAGAAAAAGTGGGTTCAAAGGAAGGAGAAAGCATCTGTCTTCCAGGATGAGAGCACTTTGCTCCTGGAACAGAATTTTTTTTAGTTGAGCATTTTCTTTGGTGACAAACAGGTCTATCTACAGGGCTTCTCATTTCTGGACTATACTGAGAAATATTTCCTGGTATAGATGCCATTCGTGGGATCCATCAAGTTCCTGCCATGAGTTGCAACCCCAGACAGTGCACAGTCTCCCACATCTGCAAAGCTAGTCAACATACAGGGCAAGAGTGAGTGCCTCCATGTTTATTTATATACCGTATGACTGTGATGTTGTCTGCTTTGACTAACAGGACCCCTGGTTTCCATTTTTCTTTGAAAGCTACTAGGCCCTTTTGGACTGCCATAATTTCTTTCCAGTTTACATGCTTGTCTCTGACCTGAATTTTTCATTGGCCTTGGGACTGAAGATGTTGGAAATGAGCCCCCTAGGCTGTCTCTGAGGCATATCTGTTTAGCGTCTGGCCCTGAGGGGTGAACCTATAGGGAAGATCCAGGTTCTGGGCACAAGCCTGTGCCCACCATGCAAATTCCTCCTTGAGACAAGGCATTAGCTAAATTTTGGTCATCAGGAATTGAGAGTGCTGGCACCACACATTCTTGAAGTACCACTGGAGTTTCCTCATGTGTAGCCTGGCCAGAGGAATCATGAGGATACAAGATGCTATGCAGCCTAATGCTCTGAGGAATTCCCTGGCTGAAAGGCATTGTCTCTGTATAATGTTTTTGAAGTATTGAGTCAGGAAGGAGACCTTTTCTGGAAGGAGAAAGGCCTTTTGAAGGGAAGAATCCAGAACAGCCCCCAGGAAAACTATCTTTGTGGATGGGTCGCTGTTGGATTTGTGTAAATTTATGGTGAACCCCAAGGAGGTGAGGAGGTTCTGAGTAAAGGCCAAATCCCTAAGGAGCTTTGATCAACTTGTGACTTGAATAAGGCAGTCATCCAGATAAGGATAAATATGGACCCTCTTGTTCTGCAGAAGGCAGTCACAGTGGCTAAGCACTTTGTTAAAACCCTCAGAGCAGAAGAGAAGCCAAAGGGCAGTGCAGAGAACTGAAAGTGACTGGGACTTGCTCTGAAATGTAGAAAGCTTCTGCATGATTCCTCTATAGGAATGTGCAAGTAAGCATCTTTTAGGTCCAGGGTGACCATTAAGGCCTGAGGAGTTATCATAGGTAGAAGTTTTTGAAGATTCAACATTTTGAATTTTCATACCAGCAGGGACTGATTAAGGATGGACAGGTCTAGAATAGGATTTCAACAGCCTTCCTTTCTGGGAACCAGAAATAGCCTGCAGTAGAACTCCTTTCCTTTTTGGTGTCCTGGAACTAGTTCCACTGAACCTTGTGAGCACAGATTGAGAATTTGAGAAAGGGCCTCTGCTCTTTGATTTTGTGGAATAGCTGGATAACCTGATTATCTTAATGGCTCTTTGAAAGTGAGCTTGTAACCATTTGAAATAATATTCGAAACCCACTTGTCTGAATTGGTGACGGTCCAATTTTCTTTGAACAGGGATAGTCTTCATAGGTTCATAGGTTCATACTAGGCTATCTGCCCGAGGGCATTTACAAGCCTAGCCCATCGTTTTGTGGCTTACGCCACCCCTTTAGTATGGGGAACTATACCCATTATTTTGCTGTGCCTCTGTCGAGCTGTGACGCTGAGGTAATCCCTGGGGTATATCTGCGATCTCCCATCCATTGGTCAAGATTTCTCTTGAACAAGGCCAGCGAGGTGCTCTGCCTCACATATACCGGGATTTTGTTCCACAGCATAGGGAGTCTTTGGGTGATGAATCTATCCCTCCAGCACGTCCTATTAATAGCCGTGTCGAGGTTTAAGTCTCCCGCCCTTGTGGCTCTGATGGATCTAGATTTTTTGGGGTGAAGCATATTCATCAAATCTGGGTTTGACATGGCCTTGTATGTTAGGCAAAGGTCACCTCTGAGCAAGCGGTGGCGACTGAATAGAGCTGGAGTTCTTTCAGTCGGGCAGCTTAGGACTGCATTTTGAGACCCTTTATCCTTTTGGTGAGGAACTTTTGTGGCCTCTCCAGCTGCTGCAAGTGTCGGGTCAGATACATTCGAATGGGGCATTGTACTCAATCATTGGTCTGATGAGTGATGAGTAAAGGGAGACTATGACCTCCCTTGATCTAGATGAGAATCCCTTCATGATGAGGTGGGCAATGTAGAAGGTCTTCCTAACTACTTTAGCTACATGGGTGTCGAATGACAGACTACTATCAACCTGGGTCCCCAGGTCCCTGATAACTTCTTCTGTGCTCAGTGGATTGCCACCTATTTGGTAGCTAGGGGTAACCTTGTTTTTCCCGAAGGGTATGACTATGCATTTTTTTGGCATTTAACTTTAGGCCGTGGCTCTGGCACCAGTTATCCGTTTCTGTGAGACCCTTCTGAAGGATATCTGTGTCAGATGTGTTTTCTACTATGGCGCCCAGTTTGCAGTCATCTGCAAACTTTGTCAGCCATAACCCCTGTGTTTGCTTGTACTTGGAAAAGTAGATGCCAAACAGGAGTGGGCCCAGGACTGAGCCCTGTGGGACACCACTTGTGACAGGCTTTGAGTCTGACATGGCGCCAGCAACTCTGACCCTGTGGGTTCTGTCACTCAGCCAGTTTGCAACCCATCTTGTGATGTATGGGTTAACATTTAAGCTGATGAGTTTTTCAATGATACCCGAGTGGGGTATTGTATCGAAGGCCTTCGCCAGATCGAGGTAGGCTGTATGGACTGCCTTTCCCTCATCAATGGCTTTGGTGACTGTTTCGAAAAAGTCAACCAAGTTTAAAAGGCATGATCTGCCTTTGACAAAGCCAAACTGGGTTGGATCCAAAGTCTGCAAATTCCCTATGTCTTTATTTATGAGGTCCATTATGATCCTCTCCATGGCTTTGCAGATTAGGCTTGTCAAGCTAATGGGCCGGTAATCTCCAGGGTCGGTGGAGGCACCGCCTTTGTGAAGTGGGACCACAGTTGCAGTGCACCACTCCTGGAGTGCGTATCCAGAGGTAAGACTTTGATTAAACAGCTGTCCTAGCTGTGGGTTTAATTCCTCATTGAGTTCGTGGAGCACACAGCCGGGGACACCATCAGGTCCCATGGATGCTGTGTTTTTTGCTTTGGAGAGAGCAGTTTTCACTTGGGCGTTGGAGATGTTTGGGGGGGCTGCAATCGTTTGGTATAGATATCTCTCCTTTTGGGGGGGAGTTTGCACTGAACCTGTCAGCCAGTATGTTGGCAATGTCTGTAGGATCAGTAATCTTCACATCATTTTGAACTAGTTCTGAGCATATCTGGGAGTTTCCTCCCAGGTTTCTAACATAGCTAAAGAAGGCCTTATGATTGTCTTTTGAGTCTTTAGCTATTTTTCTCTCGAAATTTGCTTTGGATGATTTTATGAGAGCTCTTAGTTTTTACTTATAGTGATCAAGGGTGTCTTACCTTTTAAGGATTTTGCTCTATCTTGTAGTAGCTTCCTCCTTTTGTTGTAGAGTTTGTTTATGGCTGGGGTCCACCAGACTGGGCGCTTGCCTTTGGTACAAAGAGTCTTTGTTTTGCTTGGGATTGCCTTATCCATGCAGTCCTGCAGGTGCTGGTAGAAGGCATTTGTAAGTGATTCAGCGGCTTGAGTACTGTTTTCCGCCGGCTCGGGGCCTTAAAGGAGACCACACTAGTCTTTAGAAGTGTGAAGTCGGCTTCGAGAAGTTCTTTACTGTGGTCTTTTTATTTCAGGTGGGGTGGGATGAGGACCTCCAGCGAGATTAGTTTGTGATCTGATCTCACCAGTGAGGGGTATACTTCCGGTGTTGAACATTGTGCTCCCATATTCGTGATGATGAGATCAAGTATGTTATCTCCTCTTGTGGGGATGGTGACTAGTTGTTCCATGGCATTTGAGTTTATGAATTCCAGGAACTTTTGAGCTAGGGTGTTTGGGCTTGAGTAGTGTTCCCAGTCTATATTAGGGTAATTGAAGTCACCTAGTATGATGGTGTTTGGTGATACATTTATCCCCTCTAGTGTTAAAGGGACATTTGTTTCAAACAGAATTGTACACACACTAACCCCCCCCCCCCAAACACACACACACTGAGCATTTGCAGGATTCAAACCCCTACCTAACTATGTTATGACACTTGAGAGAGACGCATTATCAGAGCGTGCTATTTGTCTTCTTCCTAGACTTCCTCCTACCTTTGTGGGAGAGAGGTGAGGGGAAGGGAAGAGTCACTGGTGCTCTCTACCAGGACCCTGGGGCCTCAGATTCCCTTGCCTAGGGGTCTATGAAGACCACTGCCTGGGCCTTTGTGATCTTTTCCTCTGCCTGCATTTTGACTGAGAGGGAAAGGACTAGTGTTTATAGGTTGGTACTAGGCTATCGGCCCTAGGGCCTGGACAAGACTAGCCATACAATTCCCTGGCTATGTAATGGGATAACTCCTAGTAAATCTAGGGGGCTGAACTTGGAGGAAGTCTTTTTACAGTCTGCATAGATTTTGCTTTATCTTCCATCTAATAATGCACAGGCTCAGCTTTTGGCCCAAAGAGGAAGTCCTTGTCCAGAGGTACATCCAGAAGTTTGAACTTGACATGGTCTGGGAGGGTCTGCTCCCTAAGCCAAGCATGCCTTCTAATGGCAGAACCAGAGACTGAGGCTCAGCTGTCTAGCCACTTGGGAGCTAAAATGGCAAATGTCCAACAATTCCGTGGAAATGATCTTGACCTCTATGGAAGATAGCATTTGCTTCACTTAATCTAAAATAGTTTGCTGGTATTTAATCATATGAAACTGACAGTTAAAGGCCCTCATGGCTATGATAGCAGAAGCGTAAACTCTTTTACCAAACCTATCAAGGGCCCTGCTTTCTTTGTCAGCAGGTAAAAGATTTTTTGAAGAGTTGGCCCTAGCTCCTCTGGGTCCTGAAATGACAACCTCTGGATCAGCAGAAGGATTCTTGAAGAGGTACTTATGGGAGTCCAGCATCCTGCAAAACCTATCTGGTTTTCAATGAGCTGGAAGAAGAGAAGAGAATATTTATAAAATAAAATATTTTTTATAAAAATAAACACAGAGCTACTTCTGTTTAATGCGGAACATTAAAGATGTGGAAGACCTTTTTTTTTTTAGTCTTCACTTACAGTGAAAGACCTTTTTTTTTAGACTTTGTCCCTACTTGGCCAGTCGGAAATCTGGCAACCTTGGGGCCAACAGACTAGTAACTTCCTATGATCCTATGAAAATCAAATATACTCAGAGATGATATTGAAAGAATATATCAATTAAAATAGCAAAAGGTTGTGAAAAATAAAAGAAGCTTTAACTAACTAAGTATGAGGCTCACCAAAAAGAACAATTTCAAAAATAGAGGAGTTAGAAGACAGGGCAATCAAACAAACATGAGATTGTCTGCTTTACCAGAAAAGATGGAATGATCAGACTATACTTAATTTTATGAAAATGCAAATAAGCAACTGGACTGGCGTTACACAGCAAGATTTGTTAACTGAAAGGGCACGTCAACTGTATGCTCCAACCCATAAGAAAGCAGCCAAGACTTATATTAGTAAGGATGCAATAAGACCAGCAGAAAGAGTTGATTCTGACAAAACTCTGGCATAAGGGAAATGTATTAAAAATTGGAGAGAGCAGAGTGTTTGTGGGAAATGATTATTTACTGTACACCAGGCAAAAGAGAAGCAAAGTTAACCCAGCAATCAGGGAATGTTGAGATACAGGTGTGAAATTCAAGATGCTATATCTATCTGTCTTCAAATGTGTGTTTCTCCTGGAAGATCAAAGACATTTTTGATGCAGCGCAGGCTAACAAGGAAATAAAGTTTATCCAACAAAAAGTGTGCCAGCAAGTAAAAGGGGACTCTGCTTCTCATTCTTCTGACAATAAAGCTCATACAGAGACTTTGCCAGTGAAACATTTTCCAATGTTCCAAAGGAAAATGCTTGAAAGAAAGGAAAAAGATCACGAGCTGACAAGAATCATCAGGAGTATCTTGGAATTGAACTAGAGTCTGGTGCTATGAGATAGAGATGATCAGGAAGAAGAGTAGCAACACAAATTATGAATAAACGGGAGACTATAAAGCAACAATCACATTTCATTTGTGAAACATGGCTTTGCAAACAAAAGTAGCTGAAAAAAGACTGGGCTTTTGCCGACTCTGTTAAACTTCTGTGTGGACTGTAAAGCATATACCCCATATTATGTGTAATGCTCAACAGGACAGAAATGAAAAAAGTTTTAACCAAGTAAAACAATTGTTGTTTGTACTGATACTTATATAAAACATTTCATGATATAAATTGCATGTTATATTACAGGTCAGTTTTGCATAGTGTGCAGTCAGAGGGTTTATTAAATGGTGGGTGAGTCTTACAGTGACTGCTAAAGTTAAAGATATTAAAATAAACATAAGCCGTGGTGTTGCAGCAGTAGCGTTGTCACCTCACAGCAAGAGGTTCTCCCGTTCGATTCTTGGGTGGAGCGCCTTCCATGTGCAATGCATGTCTTTCCCGCGGTCGAGTAGCATTTGAAAGACATGTGTGAATGGGCGCGCCTTCGTTGAAGGTTGGGTGTCGAGCTGGCACCTCGGCACCGTAAAAATCTACTGCCAATCATTAGCAGACCAGAGTTCTGCTGTGGCGACCCCTAACCAGGAAAAGCCAAAAGAAAAACAACATACATTTTTTTTTAATTGTAAGAAATATAGGCTTTACAGTGTAACAACAGAAGACAGGCTGAACAGAATCAAGTTTAAGTTAATATAATGCTGTGACCTGAGCTACCGGGGGGGGGATGTAAAAGTGTACTGAAAATATTATATGCAGAATTAAGAAGACAATTTCCCTTGTTTTATCAATGGTGGATGTCTAGATTACTGTCACAGGCTTAAGCTATAAACAAGTTTTTAAGGAAACAGGCTGAAAAATAAGACAAAATGATGAAAGCCATGAAAATGCTAAGTTTTTTGCATTTACAAAGATATTAGCTTGTTCTTTTTCCATTAGCAAATGTTCTCAGTGAGATGCAAGTATGTAGCTGAAAGCAGGTAGTGGGGGGAATTCTGTGCATTCTGTTCTGACTGAAAGTTACAGATTCTTTCATGCATTTGCAAATATGTTAGTTGTTTCTTTTTCTCTATTAACTACAGTAGATTCCCTCTTACCAGGTCTCTCTAACTGGCCATCCAATTTCTGCCGTAGCCCTAGCAAAAGACAACAAAGAAGAGCAACACTTCTGCCTCCTCTCTGCTAAATAATGACAGACATTTGAGTTTTAGACGTCCTATTCATTAGAAAAATCCTGTTATTCTACCTGATTTATAACTTATAAATGCTATGTTGTATGCATTTTCTGATTAATCAGCCATTTGTTTATCTAGCCTAAGATCCGGTCCCAGTGAGACCGGATAAGAGGGAGTGTACTGTACTTTTTCATTTAGACTACTTGTCTGTAGCTGCAAGTAATTAATACTGAGAGTTGTGAGCATTCTTTACTGATGAAAATACAAAATTTAAAGGTACACTGGCAAGCAGTTCAGTGAAAAATAATGTGTGAAGCTATGGGAAGTGAATAAGAGATAGTAGCCTACCCAGTGGCCTTAATACTTAAATGCATTTAATAGAACTGTGCACAATTTAGTTTTATTTAAAGGTAGCCAATACAAATTTTATTAGGACTGAAAGTTGACATCTTCTGAAAGCATAAGAGCTATTTTTCATGCCTTGGATGGGAAGGGAGATAAGAAAATAACAGGCAGAAATCAGTGCAAGTGATAATATAGGCTATAACATGCACTTCAGTATACGTAACCTTAATTTTGGATTAAGTTACACCATGGGTGGAGCTGTTGAATTGGGGCAATCATTCCTACCTGGATAGTTAAACTCCATTTCTTGAAAACATACATAGTTTTGTGTATTTGTTTAAAGTGAATAGGTGATGAAGGTGTTCTGAAAATGAATTCATTTTTTTTTCGTTTCAGGGTTTTCATTAAAGCAAAAAGCCTGAAAATTATGACATGGGTTCAAATGGAGATGAGAAGAAACAACTGTGTAAAAGATCAGCCTGCCAGACATCAGTGTCTACATGTAAGACAAACGTTGGAAATGCACATTAAAAAACTTTCATGTATAATAAATGGGAGCAATAGCTTTCTATCTTAATAGCTACTATATCCACAGTAGCATAGAATGTTAATAGCCTTACAGGTAAACATAAAAAGGAGAGTATTGAATTATTTTAAGAAATGCAGAGAGCAAATAGCAATGCCACAAAAGGCACATTTGGAAAGAAACAAGCATGCAAATTTGACAAAAAGGGTTTTTGGATGGATATTCAACAGAATATCAGGGACAACAGAAAATGAGTGTAATAATATTGATTGCTAGATGGGCTGCAATAGGGACAGAAGAGAAAAAAAGGTAGTAAGCAGCTATTGGCAAGGGAGGAGGACTACACTGGCATGTACTTATATTCTACCAAAAATTAATACTATAGAGCTTTTTTAAACAAAAAACATCTTTATTGAATTATCATTTATGACATAGGCAATCATATATTTATATAATTGAAGACAAACCGTATTGATGTTTTCAGTTGCAAACACTATACATCAGTTAAAATCTTCTGTACAGCCATTGTCAGTCAAACATTACATAGCTCATTCGGTTCCTACCTTCCCTTAAATCTCATTTCTCCTGCAAAACATTATTCTGCATATATTGTTCCCACAATTCCAATTTTTCTAATGTAACTTTCTCTTACCCTTTTTTTTTTTTAAAGATCCTACTTCCAGTTCTTTTATCTCTGTTACTATAGTCACTACTAGTATGATTGATTTAGACTTGGATTCTGTTTTTTTATTTCCTGTAATTGATTTCTTGGCAGCCACCAGAATTAAACTCAGCAAGGCCTTACTATGTCTAGGCAATTCCAATTCTGTATCACAGCCCCCCCCACAAAATGCCCTTAATTGCAACAATTTGCTTACCCAGTACTTCCAACAGAGTAATTTGTAGGGAATTTTTGAAGTATGCCAACGCATTACACTCCCCAAAAATAAGTTCCCAATTAACCCTTTCTTCCCCATTACACCTCCATCATTTGTAATCTACCTCAGGAAAAAATCTTTGTGGAGTCTACTTGTGGTATAAAATACCTATGCAAACACTTCCAAGCAAAGATCCTAAAACTTCTAGACTTTGTTGCATATTTGGAAGCCATACATATATCCTCACATTGCTTCCTTGTGAACTGCTTATCCAGTCTCTCTTCCCAATCCTTTCTAACCTCCTCTGATTGATTCCCATAGTTATCATGCAACGTTTTATATGCAAAAAATACTACTATGGAGCTTAAGAAAATTCTGGAAGAAATAATCAGCTTTCAGTAGGAAATATTACTTACAGGTGGAGGATATATTGGGAGACCTAGAAGGGAAAATATAATAAGACAGAAGATTTCTGAAGAAATTTATGAAAATATTTGAAATGGAAGATATGAATTTAGTAGTATAAACCTTGACAGAATTTAAAAATTATTCCCCAAAGTACTGAGCTTCACTGGATAGAAATTACATTTCACAGGAACATGTGCATTTAACTGAAAGCTTTGACACATCCAATAACTATTTCAGATCATGCATAGATGTAATAAATTAAAAATAAGACACTGGCACTTTCCCAGCTATCAGTAAAAAAGAAAGGAATTTAAAAAAACAGCTAGTGGAAATCTTAGAGTTACTAGGGAGGGTAGATATTTCTTATGAAGGGATAAGCTAGTAAGTGGGATAAAATGAAAATGGAGTTTAATAATATGGCAGAAATAAAATACAAAGATATGGTTCAGTGGCAGTGGGAATTACTCAGAAGGACTGAAAGGTTAAAGTACTTCAGAATAAGAGGAATTTTACAGAACATGAAAAGGAGCAACTGCAAAGTGTTAAAGAGAAAATAAGGAAGTATTTGATAATGTGCATGACTTTAGAAAGATAGTTGTGAAGCAATTACTATTTGGGTCTATATCACAAGATCGAAGTTTCAAAACTTTGAATCTGATATAGTCGACACCATATGATCAAATTTTTGAAACTTCAAATCTTTTAAGCGAGATCTCCGTACAGCGCGGAAAGGGAAGATTTCCCTTTTCTGCACTGTAGTGCTATCTCGGAGTTGGTATATTTAAGTAGTGGGGGGTGCAGGAGGCTTGCCCCCCTGCTTAGAGCATTTAAATGGTTTGTTTGTGTAGGTTGTTGTGTTTGTATTACATTTTCAAAGTTTCAAAACTTCGATCATATGGTGTCAACCATATCAGATTTGAAGTTTTGAAACTTCGATCATGTAATATAGACCCTTATTATCTGATAACTCCAGAACACAAAAAAACATTTAGTAGAATGACTTGGGCAACAGACAGTAGAAAGGGATGTCAACAAACTTGGGGAACTTATGACATGAATCATAACCAGAGATTCTATAGAGGCATTAGAAATATTTTGGAAATTTTATGAAAACTTGTATAAAGCAGAGGAAAGTGGAAAACAAGACAATAGAAATCTTGATAGAAGACTTAATTTTGACAAGACTGGAGGAAAAGGAGGCTCAACAACTAATAATGAAGATAGGAGACGATGAAATAAAAACAGCGATATATAATCAAGCCACGGGAAAGCCTTCAGGAACAGATGGTATTTCCTGGTGAAGTTTGGAAGTTAGGAGGGGGGAATGCGATTAAGGTCTGGACGATATTGTTTAACAGCATCTTGGAAGAAAGCTGTGGTGGCTACATTAACAAAAATAGTAAGACCTGTCTGACCCAACTTCATACACAGAAATTTAATTTTTTTAACATATTTATTAAGACATAAGCAAACATACGATACAGGTTCATAGATAGGTACTAGGCTATCTGCCCGAAGGCATTTATAAGCCTAGCCAGAATGTGTTGGCTTTCGCTGCCCCCTTAGATTAGTTCCCTGTGCCTCTGTCCAGCAGAGCCATTGAAGTGATCCCTGGGATAAACTTTCTGTTTCCCAACCACTCATCAAGGTTTCTCTTGAAGAGGGTTAGCAAGGAGCTCTGCCTAATGTAGACTGGAATCTTGTTCCAGAGCATGGGAAGTCTCTGGGACAGGAATCTATCCCTCCAGCATGTCCTATTTATTGTTGTGGTGAGGTTTAGATCCCTGGAGTGTGTGGATCGAGGTGATATGGTTTTCTTTAGGTGGAGCATGTCCATCAATTCTGGGTTGACATGGCCTTGTATGTCAGGCAGAAATCAGCTCTGAGTAGGCGGTATGCAACAGAGTACAGCTGGAGTTTTCTTCAGTCGAGCTGCATAGGGCATCTGCTTGAGGCCAGTGATCCTCTTGATGAGGAACCTCTTTGGTTTTTCAAGTTGTTGCAGGTGTCTTGTAAAGTACATCCCAAATGGGGCATTGTACTCTATGATGGGTCTGATGAGTGATGCACAGAGGGGGCCAATGACCTCTTTCGATCTGGATGCAAACCCTTTTGTGATTAGGTGGGCCACATAGGATTTTCTAACCACTTTGGCAATGTGATTATCAAAGGAGAGGTTACCATCTACTTGGGTCCCCAGAACCCTTATTACGTCTTCCATATTTAGGGGGCTACCACCTATGTGGTAGTTTGTGGGTACTTTGTTTTTTCCAAAGGGGATGACTATGTACATTTTGGCATTTAGCTTGAGGCCATGGTTTTGACACCAGGTATCTGTCTCAGTGAGAACCTTTTGGAGGATGTCTGTGTCAGCTGGAGAGCCAATTATAGCCCCTAGTTTGCAGTCGTCTGCGAACTTGGTCAGCCATAGTCCTCCTGTGATTGCCTGTACCCTATGAGAAGTATATGCCGAACAGGAGGGATCCTAGGACTGAGACCTGTGGAATGCCAATTGTAACCAGTTTAGAGTCAGACCTAGCTCCTGTAACTCTTACCATGTGGGTTCTGTCCATGAGCCAGTTGGCAACCCATCTTGTGATGTAGGGGTTTATGTTCAGGCTGGTGAGCTTGTCTATAATACCTGAGTGGGGAATCGTGTAGAAGGATTTGAGAGGTCTAGGTAGGCTGTGTGGACCACCTTTCCCTCGTCTATAGCCTTGGTAACTGTCTCAAAGTCCACCAAGTTTAGGAGGCATGATCTGCCCTTAACAAAGCCGGACTGGGTAGGGTCCAGTGTTTGGAGGTTTCCAGTGTCTCTGTTAATGAGATCCATGATGATGTGCGCCATAGCTTTGCAGACCAAGCTAGTTAGGCTTATAGGGCGATAGTTCCCAGGGTCCGTTGTGGCTCCACCTTTGTGGAGCGGAATAACCGCTGCTGTGCGCCACTCTGTGGGCACGTAGCCTGTGGGAGGCTGAGTTTAAACAGTGTGTTTAGGTGAGGGGTTAGTTCATCTTTGAGCTCGTGTAGAACGCAGCCTGGGACACCATCCGGCCCCATTGATGCTGTGTTTTTGGCTTTGGAGAGGACTGTTTTAACCTGAGTGTCTGTGATTTCAGGGGCACTACATTCTTCTGCTATAGTTATGGGCCCTTCTGGGGGTGAGAGGGGGGTGAAGTTTGCACTGAACCTGTCTGCCACGATGTTGGCTATATCGGTCGGTTCTGTGTATTTTGTGCCATTCTGCACTAACTCGGAGCAGATCTGAGAATTGCCACTTAGATTCTTGACATAGCTAAAGAATTCCTTGTGGTTATCTTTGGAGTACATGGCAATTTTTCTTTCGAAGCTAGCCTTGGATGATTTTATGAGGGAACATAGTTTCTTGCTGATACTGATCAGGGATGTCTTCCCTTCTTGGGATTTTACTCTTTTCTGTACTAGTTTCCTCCTTCTATTGTATAGCTTGTTTATGGCAGGGGTCCACCAGACTGGTTTCCTTTTCTTGGAGGAGTGAGTCTTGGTTTTGTTTGGGATAGCACGATCCATGTATTCTTGTAGGTGCCCGTAGAGTGCATTAGTAAAGGATTTTGCAGCTTGGACAGCATTATCCTTTAGCATAGGGAATTTGAAACGTCCCACCACGGTCTTAAGCAATGTGAAGTTTGCTTTTGAAAAGTTTTTCACGGTGGTTTCTTTGACCATGTGTGGTGGCGGAATGCGGATATCCAGAGTGATTAGTTTATGGTCAGATCTAACCAGCGAGGGGTTGATCTCCGGTGTGGAACACCGGTCACCCATGTTGGTGATGACCAGGTCCAATATGTTGTCACCTCTGGTGGGGGTGTTGACCAGTTGATCCTGGGCGTTTTAGAGTTTATAAATTCTATGAAATTTTGGGCAAGGGAGTTCGTACTTGAGTAGTTGTCCCAATTAATGTTTGGGTAATTGAAATCACCCAATATCAGGGTGTTCGGTAGGACCTTTATGTTTCCCAATGCTTCCAGGAATGCGGAGTGGGGGTCCTGGGACATGGTGGGTGATCTGTAGCAAGCTATAATTTGAATAGCAGTTTTGCCAGTTGTTAGTTGCACGTGGATGATCTCTGAAGCATTGTGCTGTGCCACTAACCTGGAGGTGTGGGTATCCTTGATGAATATGGATACTCCCCTGCCTTTTGTATTTCAGTCCGGGTTTTGTGGGTGAAATGTATGGTATGAGTTGTAGCCTTGTAGTGCTGGGGTGCTCTCTGGAGCCTTAAACCAGGTTTCTGTTACTGCACATATATCAATTTTCTCCATACTGAGGAGTGCCTCGAGTGCATGCATTTTGAGGTTTAGACTTCTGACATTGAGCAGCATTACCCTCAGTTTTTTGTTACTTGTGCTATTTATTGTGGTGGGTTTGTCTTTTGAGCCTCGCCTAAAAAAGGCACTATGGGGGTGGCAAGAGCCTTGGCCAATATTTGAAAGCCTAAGGGTGACAGGTGCAACCCGTCTCTAGCAAAGCAGCTTGGCTTGTCGAGCATGACATCCCAAGCTGACAGACACTGGATCCTCTTTGAAGCTTAGCCAATTTTTTCTCTATACTGTGGTATCATTCTTGGTGAAGGCAGGATGCTACTCAGGGTCAGGGTCATACCGGCCTGGGCTACGTAATCAGAGAGCTCCTCCATGTCTCTTTTCATGTAGTCCAGGGAGGTATGGCTCAAGTCATTCACACCAACATGGACAATGACAGAGTCATATTTGTACTTGTTCTGGAGTGACCTGAGTACGCGTGTGTTATGTGGCAGATCCTGGCACCTGACAGGCAACTAACAGTAACTTTCTCCTTGTTCAGCCTAGTGAGTGGGATGTCAGTGTGCCTGACTATAGAGTCACCTATTACTAGTGTGTTGGGTATGTTATTTTGCCTTAAGGGCTGTGATTGTGTGGCACACTTGTTTTGTGAAGTATGTGTTTCATGGTTTGTGTTGGGGGGTGGAGTTTGCTAGGATGTCTGCTTTGGAGGTCTCTGTTGCTTTTGCAGATTTTTATTTAGAGCCTCCGGGTATGTTTTTGTGTATTTATGTGTGTTTTTTGCC
The DNA here is from genome assembly GCF_019279795.1 of Protopterus annectens. Lineage (NCBI taxonomy): Eukaryota > Metazoa > Chordata > Ceratodontiformes > Protopteridae > Protopterus > Protopterus annectens. The sequence goes on from NC_056736.1 coordinate 542,139,305, forward strand.
AGTGCTGGTTTCATAGGTCTATGTGAGACTGGTGGTGTGATGCAAGTAACTCCCTTCTCCTCTTGACTTCCTGGTGCAGTCTTGGGTTGAGAGAGCTTAGCCTCCAGTTTGGCTGTATAATTGCATCTCTCACATGTATTAGTGTTTGGTGGAAGGAGGAGAGGATTGTCTGTGTACATGAGGCAATTGTAACATTGCCTCAAAATGCCCAGATTCACCGGTTGGACTGGAGAGTACACCTGAAACTGCCCTTTGGGCATGACTGGATAGGTACAGTGAACTGTTTTACTGATTGGCTGGGTAAGGTCGAATAGAGAGCTTTGTCCTTTCGTACAGTATAGGGGGGTCTAGTGCTAAGGTTTATTAGTGCTTGCTATGAGTTTTGAGCAAGTGCCGGGATGAGAAGTGAATGATTTGAGTGCTTAAGTTGAAAGTTTGTCTAGTTCCAAGGGACAAAGGGTGGACTTTGTGGAGCCGGGAATAGTTATACCCTAGCTAACTGGTGCTGCCCGGCGTGCAAAAACCTTGCAAATGTGGGTTTTATAGCAGGGAAATGAAAGAGATAAAAATTAGGCCAAAAAGGCCAAAAAACTACTAATTTCTGGGCTGAAACCACTCCTCCAGGGACAAATAGGCGGCTTAAAGCTCCCTCTCTCACAGTGAACAGAGAAACTTCCTTCTATCCAAGTAAGGTATGGGCAAGCACAGAAACTTGTAACACAGCCCTGAATTCTGCACTAACCTGAAAACTGGACTAAACCAGTTTAGAAAGAAGGGGAAAACAAGAATTTTTTTTTTTTTGTTTGTTTTTTCAGAAAATAAAGCAGATACAATCAGAAAAACACTTTAAATGCACAGAAATGGCTATCACACTTGAGTGTGTAGCCTACTACAGTTAAACAGGTAATTTAAACACAAAAACAACTTTGTTAAAGTGCAGGCAGTAAAATGAGTACAATATGTAGCTGAAACAAGCTTTCTAAATCACAGAAACTCTAGAAAATAGGCAGTTTAGGCGGAATTAGCTAAAGGTAGCAAGAAAAATGATACTTAATCACTCCAAAGTCTCACTTTTGTCTCTCTGCTGCTGTAGAACTCTGCAGGGCACCAGACAGGAGCTTGATGAGCTGTATACTAGCACAAAAACCTTGCAAATGCGGGTTTTATAGCAGGGAAATGAGAGAGAAAGAAATTAGCCTAAAATGGGCAATAAACTACTAATTTCTGGGCTGAAACCACTCCTCCAGGGACAGATAGGCTGCTCAAAGCTCCCTCTCTCGCAGTGAACAGAGAAACTATCCAAGTAAGGTATGGGCAAACACAGAAACTTGTAACACAGCCCTGAATTCAGCACTAACCTGAAAACTGGACTAAACTAGCTTAGAAAGGTGGGAAAACAAGTATTTTTTTTTTTTTTTCAGAAAATAAAGCAGATACAATCAAAAAAACATTTTAAATGCACAGAAATAGCCATCACACTTGAGTGTGTAGCCTACAACAGTTAAACAGGTAATTTAAACACAAAAAACGACTTTGTTAAAGTGCAGGCAGTAAAATAAATACAATATGTAGCTGAAACTCTAGAAAAATCGGCATTTTAGGCGGAATTAGCTAAAGGCAGCAAGAAAATGCAGAAAAATTATACTTAATCACTCCAAAGTCTTTCTTTTGTCTCTCTGCTGCTGTAGAACTCTGCAGGGCACCAGGCAGGAAAAGAAAACAAACCATTTCGACGCATTTCCAGTTGCATGCATTATACATTACATACATTTTTTAACTATCATCAGTCCAACATTACATTTCTGCCTTACCTTAAACCTTATACCTCCTCTTGTAAATTATTCTGCATGTATTGTTCCCAAAAATTCAATTTACATGCAATTTTATGTATTAATGTATTATGCATTAGTTATTACAATGTAATATGGTAGTACTTATTATTTATCATATGTAATCAACCCAAACAAAACAAAGCTAATGGTCTTCTCCAATACAAAACCTAAAAACATCCATCCCCTTCATCTACTCCTCTAACTCCACTAAAATTGAATCAGTCGATCAAACAAAACTTCTATGTGCCACAACTGACAACTGTCTAAACTTCAACAAATATATAGCACTAACAATCAACAAAGTCCACATCAAACTTGGCTCACTCTAAAGGGCCAAAAAAAGAAGTTATGTCTTACCATAACTTTCCATCGGTGTTGTTCATCTTCTTTCATTCATCACTGATGGGAACAGAGTCAGTCTTCTACCAAGCTCACGCCAGCCAAAGAAACTCTCGAGCTAAGCCTCTACCCAAATTGCCCTTCTCCCTGTTACCTCAGATCGTGTTTGCCAGAGAAAAGGAAGTAAAGTCGAGGCCACTTCTGCGCAACTACCCTAGGACACCACTTAGACCCAAAGCATCCCCCAGGAGCCTTTGGAGGGGGAAGGAGGGTGGGAAGTGATGAATGAAAGAAGATGAACAACACAGATGAAATGCTACGGTAAGACATAACTTCTTTAACTGACGGTGTTCATCTTCTTTCCATTCATCACTGATGGGACAGAATCCTAAGCTACCTTGAGGTTCATGGGCGGCCTTGATGGAAGAACATTCCTGAGTACCATTGAGCCGAAGGCAGCTCTCCCTCTGGAGACCAAGGTCAATTTGTAATGACTGATAAAGATATGAGGCTTACCCCAAGTAGCTGTTGCACAGATGTCATCTACGGAAGCCCTTGAATGGAAAGCTACAGATGTTGCCATAGATCTAGTGGCATGAGCTTTAACTTTTGGCATAGGTTCATTACTGAGGGAATAGATGAAACATATGCAGTCCCTTAACCATTTTGATAATGTAACCTTGGAAACAGCCTCTCCCATTCTGGGCCCAGAAAAGGAGATGAAAAGCTGTTCAGATTTATGGATAGGTTTGGTCCTGTCTAGATAAAATCTCAATTGTCTATGCACGTCTAAAGAGTGAAGGCAGTACTCTCCTCTATTGGCAAAATTTGGAAAAAACACTGGTAGGTCAATGGTCTGGTTTATGGAGAATTCAGACACAACTCTGGGAAGAAACGAGGGATTTGTCCGAAGTGATACTCTGTCTTTACGAAAGACCAGAAAGGGCCTCTTTATACACAATGCCTGCAGCTCCGAGACTCTTCTGGCAGATATGATGGCTACCAAGAACAAGGATTTCCAAGACAAAAACTTTAGGTCACACTTCGCAGCAGGTTCAAAAGGTTTCTGAGTCAAAGACTGAAGGACTAGAGTGAGGTTCCATGGTTCCACGGGCTGTCTGACATGAGGCCTGATATTAGAAGGTAAAAGGCCGACTCAGTTCCAAGGGTTCGGAACCGAACCCATCAGTGATGAATGGAAAGAA